>NW_022196895.1:50774437-50841209 GCF_008632895.1 Mastomys coucha
AAAAAAAAAAAAAAAAAAAAAAAAAAAAAAAAAAAAAAGATTTAGATTTTACCTAAGCAATAATTTCGTTTGTCCAAAGACTTCTGAGCTCCGTTTCCATCCAAATATTTTAAAGTAAGAGATTGGTTTCCAGGTCAGTGAGAGAGCTTAGCAGATAGAGGCATTTGCAACCAAGCCAGATGACCTGAGATTTCTATCTGGACACTACATGGTGGACTGAGAAAACTGAGTCCCACAAGATATCCTCTGGCATCTCCATTCATGTCATGTCATGGCCCCCACACAAATATATACACAGATACACAGACACAGACAGACAGACAGACAGACACACACACACACACACACACACACACTACAATGTAATAAATAGAAAAAAGAGACAGATTGTCGCATCCCTCATGTACTTGGGAGGTAGAGGGAAGTTGATCAAGAGTTCAAGACTATTTTTCAGCTGTTTCTTAACTTTGTGACCTTGGGTCCATGAGACCATGTCTTAAAATAGAATGTGTCAGATACAGAACACTGGAGAAAGAGAAGGAGGCAGAGTGAGAGGTTGCTTTTCTTTAAAGCTTGTTTTTCATTATCTCATGTCTCATATTCAGAGGGAGGAACCACTATGCCTCAGTCTCTGTACCTGTACTCTTGGATTTACATCTCCATAAAGGGCTGTTAGAAGCACTTATTGAGATGGAGGTATGCCAGTGACTTTGAACAATACTTCATGCAAAATAAGCCCTTTTGAGTAATGGCTGCTGTTTCTACCAACCGCACCTCTGCCGCCATCGCTACCACCATTGCCACCCCCATCCTCTGTAGTGAGAATTTTGGTTTCTTTGAAAACCCAGCTATGTTATGTGAATATATGTTTGTTTTAGTATCAGGTTTGGGATATGGAGCTGCTTCATATTGTCCACAGAGGCTACGATGGTCTCCCTCTCTGAGAGGGGCGTGGTTTTTGCCCCCTGAAGCTAGTTTATGTTTGGAATTCTGGGGACTCTAGAGAGGGTATAAATGCAAGAGGCCTGAGAGGGCCTTTGGCAGCTGCTCTTCCCGCTAGGCTGCCCTGGCTTCTTTTTGCTTGTTCCTGTTGCTAGGTTTGCGACTGCTGGAATTACTGTTTTGCTGTCTTGTTGGACTGCTGATTGGAAATACCTTGACAATAGAGACTGGACTTGCCCCCAAGGAACTTGACAACCTTAATCAGCAAGAGGTAGTTGAAAAATATGTATGGCCCATTTCCTTTCTAATCTTCGTTCTCTCCTACCTTGTGGTGTGAGGGTTGTGTGGGAAAAGGATTGAGAATGGGAGGGGCGAAGCAAAAGGCTCACGTGATGGATCCCAGGAAATCTGACTCCATAGACCAGCGCCAGGGCGCAGATTTGAGTTTATTGTACCGCTTATAAGCATCTATACAGTATTTGAACTAGTCTCAAACACCTAAATCCTTGGCCAATCATATATCGCCACACCAGGCTCCAATTAAAGCCCTGCTTAATGAGGTAACTCAGAAGGAGTGCGGGAGATAGTGTCACCTGTGAGGACTTCTGTGGAAATGGGGGAAGCAGCTACCAAACTGGCCTCACCGGTGTGTTGGGAGCCAATTTTGATCTAATGCAGTGTACAGCAAATCAGGACTCTTCAAGGAGTACCAGGGGCAGCCAGGTAGTGGTGGCGCACGCCTATAGTCCCAGCACTTGGGAGGCAGAGGCAGGCGGATTTCTGAGTTCGAGGCCGGCCTGGTCTACAGAGTGAGTTCCAGGCCAGTCAGGGCTATACAGAGAAACCCTGTCTCGGAAAAAAAAAAAAAAAAAGGAGTACCAGAGGCTGTGGAGGAGCCTCATTCTTTAATATGGTGCTTTGTTCTCCATTCCAATTTTTTTCCTTCACAAGGTTGACTTTCATATCCCCCACAGAGTTGGAAAGGATTGGAGTGAAGTAAGGGTTGGAAGGGTGGTAGGTAATGGAACCCAATAAAGTAGCCCAAGAAAAAGTATGCCTGTAACTATCACCAATACCACAATCATCACCATTATCCCCAACACCATTGCCATCACTAGTCCACCATCACCACCAACACCATCACCACCACCATCACTTCCACCATTACCACCATCTCCAACACTACCTCTACCATCACCAAGACCACATGACCAACACCACCAACATTGTACCTTGTGTCTACTACTGTGTTTCAAGTCTATGTGTGCCTAGAAATGCTTGCTAAATTGAATGCCTAAAGCTAACTGGATGTTAAAGAGTGTTTTTAGTAACTAGCTTTGTTAGAATATGTGAGATTTTTCAGGAAATCTGGTTTTGTTGTCTTTCTTCACTTGTGCTATGTCCTCAGATTCACAAAGCACTCATTCATTAAGGGAACTTGAGTGTTTTGTGCAAGAATACTATCGCTATCTCCCAGTACTTCCAATTTCCAGAATTAAACCCCTAGGAACACTGCTGGGCCTCTGAACCAATGGCAGTACTGATGTGTTTAACCTACTGACCTGAGCAGGCGCATATTTAAGAAATCTCTCTATTTCCAAGCAATGATTTAGAAACTTGCTAGCTACTTCAATGTTTTCATTATTTCTTTGCTTAGTGTTTAAAGAATATAACCATTTTCCAACACAAGTAATTTTCTTCCATTCTAAGACTGTAGATTATGTCAATACAGCGTTTAATTTGTCTTGAGAAAACGTAGTCATTGACCAGTTCTTATCTTGTTTTTGGTATTCCTTATTACTAACAATTGTTTCCACTTATTCCTAGTAATTTCTGTTTGCCTTCCTCAATGTATATATTCTCATACATAATCATAATCAGCTTCTCTCTATGTTTGTTTGTTTCTTTGTCTGTCTCTATTTCTTTGTCAATGCCTCTCTCTGTCTCCCCCTCCCCTTTTCCTTCTCCCTGTACCCTATCTCTATCCCTTTTCCTCTCTCTCTGCCAGTGTCCTTGTTGTGTGAACACAGAGAAAATAAAGGCTATCAGGTACCAGCTTGTGTCTCAGTCCTTTAACACATAAAATGTTGGTGGTACATGATTGCTGGTCTCTGTCAAAGCTACTCAATAATATTTGTCCCTTATCTGAAGGAAGGGGTTTCCTAGTTTAGATCAAAGGCTTGTTTGTTTTCTTTGTATGGCTTTGTTGGGTTTTAAAGACAGGGTCTTACTGTGTAGCTTCAAACAGGTTGCCTTCAAACAGGTGATCCTCCTGCATCATCTTCCAGAGCGCTGTGATCAGAGTTATGTGCTGCCACACACAGGTGGTAATCGCTTTTGTTTGTGGTCATCATTTAGCATATTTTATGATGCTTTGCTTAAGAAAATACATTTAGAAAGTGTTTTCTCTATTGGATACCCTTTTGTAATTGATTTCTCATGTTAATGATTATTAATTAATGTACTTTCACCTAGGAGCAAACAGCTACAAGTGATTTCTCATTGTAGTCACCACCTATTCTCTTACAATGATTTTGTCATAGTTGCCAATGGACATATGTATGTATGTGTGTGTGTGTGTGTGTGTGTGTGTGTGTGTGTGTGCATGTGTGTGTATGCATGCTAGGATCCACATATGAGAGATAACAACTTTTTCTTTTTTCTTTGTCTTTCTGAGTTTGGGTTCCCTCTCTTAATATAACACTTTTGGATAATCTTCTACTTTTTTTGCATATCCCTTATGTAAATGTCTCCCATTTTCATTATCCATTCATCTCTAGCTGGCATTTTTGGCTTCCTCATGTCTTTACAAAACTTTATTTCACAGTTCCTTTGGATTCCCTATGTAGGGAGAAACCCAGGGTTTTCTCTTTCCAGCCTGAGAGATTTCACTGCCGGACACAGTGTGGCTGTGCTGACCATGGACAATAGGAACATGTGAACGGTCAGCCAGGAGTGATGCGGTTTCTAGATGATTCAGGGAAGAGTGACCTCAGCTTTGGAGTGCTACTGTTCTCTCTGGATCCCACTCTTCTTCACCCTAGGGAAGGAGAGGGTCTCAAGGGCTGCAGGAAGTTAAGGGAAGGCTGCTAAACCTTCTCTGGTCAACCAAAGGAGTGCTTCCGGCCCCCAAGACCTTTAAACATTCCCTGGACATAGTGTCTTTCTTGCTGTCTTTCCATATTGTTTTTCACTGTGTAAAAATGACTGTCCTTAATGACTGTAGTCCCCTTACTGTGCGATGCTGACTGCCTGCACTTTTGCTATGCTCATACAGTTTCCCCATTATGGAGACTTTGAAAGTTTGTAATGAAGGGGGAAAAAAAAGCAGTGGCTCGGTTTGCTTGTCAGAGCCTCTATCGAGGCTCAGAAAATGATCTCTGAAAACTGACCTCTCTCAACTTCAAAAGAAGAGCAGCAGATGCAGACAAAGACTTCTTCTGAAGTTCCTTTTTGGGCCTCTTGAGAACAGACAGATCTTCCTGGAGACCTTCAGTTGCTTGTGCTTCGCTTCCCGAGGTAGTTCATTAGCAGAGGAGATGGATATGTATCTTAAAGACACGTGGAGTTGATGCTACACCTAGAGTCCAGAGAAATTTACAAAGGTTATACTAAGTTTCTTCAGGTCCATGGGGCTCCCGTACCCTCACATATTCTTCTCTCTCTACTCTCACCCACATCTCCTTTCATCTTCCAGTCTGCAAAAGGTAAGAAAGCTTATAAGTCTCTTTCATTTTCTTTGAGCGTGCTACTTTTCACACTATCCAGTAATAATATGCATCCCTTGTCCCCTGCTATGTTATTTCAGCAGATCCAGTTACTGACACACCAGTAGAGAAAAAGATGATTCTTTGCTCTCTATAACCCTGAGTTCCCTATACCCCTGCTCTGGGTACCCAGACCTGCTTCCTAGTCTTTGGATTCTACTTGGGAGTAGGAAACAGTTACCCTCTGAGGACTCTGGGTAGATCCCTTCATTTCTCTAAAGACAATACAAGACGGGAAGTCATCTCTACTCTGTAACTTCAGTCTACAGGTCTCTGTACTGTCTTACCACTTGGCTACCAGTCTCCCTTCATTATTCAATCATTCAACATGGCTTTGAATGATTGCTTTATCCCTCTCTGTTACTGTTTAGTTGATTGTATATATGGGTGATACATATATATATATATATGTTTTGTCTGCATGTATAGTGCATTACATATGTGCCTGCTGCCCATGGAGGCCAGAAGAGGATGTTGGATCCTCTAGAACTGCAGTTACTGATAGTTATGAATCCCAATGTGGGTGCTAGAAACCAAGCATGGGTCCTCTGCAAGAGCACCCAAGTGCATTTAACTTCTGAGCCATCTCTACAGCCCTTGTTTGGTTGATTTTTGAGGCAGAGTCTTCCTGAATTGCTCATGTTGACCTTGAATTCTTGATCTCTCTTTCTCCTCCTGAGCTGACTGGCTCCAGGAGGCCTCGTTTAGCTTACTACCTTTCTATTTATAATTTGTTTTAAAATAACAAGACATTTGTGTTGTTTACTATTTCCACACTACACAGAAGATATGTAATATATACTTAGAGATAGCTAAATTAAACTGCCCTGAATATTTTCATATGACAAGTACATTCAAATAATAGGTACCATAGACTAGCCAGACATTGTGATGATGCCAAATACCCTGACTGCATGATACTTTAGAAACAGGGGACTTAGTTTGCAATGTCTTTTTTTTTTTCTTTTTTCTTTTTTTTGGTCTTTTGAGACAGAGTTTCTCTGTGTAGCCCTGCCTGTCCTGGAACTCACTCTGTAGACCAGGCTGGCCTTGAACTCAGAAATCCACCTGCCTCTGCCTCCCAAGTGCTTGGATTTAAGGGGTGTGCCACCACTGCTTGGCTTTGCAATGTCTTTATGAAAATGTGGAATCAGCTCCACCATCATTATGAGAAGAAACAGCGAGGTTTGAAATACAGATCCGTGGACAAGTGGGGAGAAGGCAGAACCCATTTGCCTTCTTGCCCTACAGTTCAGTAAAAAGAAGTTCCACCTTTATCTGATCCTATAGGGACACATGCTCTCACCAGCTTAAGATCACTTCATACAGAGCCACCCACATACAAAGGAAATGAAAGGGGGCTTCCCCATGCCATATCATGAAGACAGAAATCATGGACATTCAGAACATGTCCACCTCTCTACTTATCTCAGCTTTGTCAAGATAAGCCCATTATTGCACTGTTCTATGGCTTTATAGAGGATGTAATTTACACGACAGGGATTTTGTTGCTATATTTAGAAATGTGCTCTTTGCTCATTCTGCTAACTTGCATTTACTTAAACATTCACTGGGCTTTTGAAAACTCAGAAGGCATGTATATGTTACTATTTAAAACATGACATTTTGATGAAACACAATGTTGGTATATCTTCTATATCTCAGAGTTCCTGGGGAAAGACTAGAAGAAAACTGACTCCAAGGTTCCTTTGTAAATAATGTCGTTTAGAGAAAGAAAGACTCTGCTGGCTAGTCTTATGTCAACTTGACACAAGCTGGAGTTATCGAAAAGGAGGGAACCTCTATAGGGAAGTTGCCTCTATAAGATCCAGCTGTGAGGCTTTTTTTAAATTAGTGATTGAAGGGAGAAGGCCCCGCCCACTGTGGGTGGTGCCATCCCTGAGTGGGTGGTCCTGGGTTCTATAAAAAAGCAGATTGAATAATACATAGGAAGCAAGCAAGTAAGTATCATCCCTCCATGGCCTTTTCATCAGCTTCTACCTCCAGGTTTCTTCCCTATTGGAGTTCCATCCTGATTTCCTTCAATGATGAACAGCAAAATGTCAGTTTAAACTGAACCCTTTCCTCCCCAACTTGCTGTTTGCCCATGGTATTTCATTATAGTTTTAGAAACCCGAAGACAATGACTTTTCCTGTTATTTATTTCTGTACAGACTATCATGATGTACCCTGGCTGGCCTATCAGTCAATGTGTAGACCAGGCTGTCCTTGAATTCACAGAGATCCAATTGCCTCTGCCTTTCTAGTGCTGGGATCAAACATGTGTAACCACCACAGCTCACTACCAATAGAAAAATTTTAGAGGCTGAAAATCTTTGAAGCGGAGTACACACCTCTACTTAGTATATATTTAACACAACATGGGAGCTTTGTAAGGAAATGAAGACCCAAAGCTCTGGTTTCGATGAAGATGTGGGGTAGCTCTTGAGGAATATGGATAGACCACTGACTACAACTTAATAAGAAACTGAGTCGTTAGAACTGTTCCTTGAGATTCTTCTCTAAGATGCGATGCTCCGAGATAAGAAGGTTTCTTTCTTTGGGGATCAGGGGGTGTTTCCCAGCTGATGTTCTGGGGCCTGCTTCAGAAGGTCAGAAAGTCTTCCTCAGGCTTTCTAACTGTCTTCAGAGAAGGAATGGAGAAACTGACAGAGATTGTCCTGTTCTGGAGTTCACTCATCTCTCTTTACTTTCAAATAGCCAACATACCACAGTGCTCTATTTTGGGGCTGTGTGACCTCATTAGAGGGGAGCTCCTATGGATTTATTGGTTTTTCTCTTTTTTTAATTAAATTTATTTATTTATTCACTTTATAACCCAATATCAGCTGTTCCTCTTGTCCCAGTATCCACCTCCACTCATAAGCATAAGTCCTCCCCCCCCCCATTCTACCTTTTTCTTCTCAAAAGGGAAACCCCCCTCTGGATGTCCACACCCACCTTTGGTTTTTCTCTTTACATATTTTTATTACTATTTTTTTCTTTTGGATGTGGTATCTAGCTATCACAGGTGGGTTTTTTTTTGCTTTTTGTTTACTTGTTTTTTTCAAATATGAGATTGCCAGTCACAGTTTAAGGAACTGTATAACTGTATTAAACTAGTTATGATACCACAACTGGAGAGCTTGAGACAGGAGGAGTACAAGTTTGAAGTCAACTTGGGCTACACAAAGAGAGCTTGTCTCAAAAAGGAGGTGGAGGAGGAGGAGGAGGAGGAGGAGGAGGAGGAGGAAGAGGAGGAGGAGGAAGAGGAGAGAAAGAAAGAAAGAAAGAAAGAAAGAAAGAAAGAAAGAAAGAAAGAAAGGAAGAAAAGAAAAAAGAAAAGGCAAACTGACATTGGTGCAATTTTCTTAATCCCTGAGGTTCAAACAATAAAAAGGAAAGCGACTATTTGGTGGGACATTTATCTGAAACTTTGACTTAATGCAGGCCTCACTCACATTTATTTCATGGCGCTAGTTTGTTTAACCTTTGGACTTAGCAAACACAGTGAGTGAGGCTCACCGGAAGTTGACAGGGCCATCTGTGCTGTGTCATGTGGACCAGCTTGGCGTTTTTCTTCCTCTTCTGATATCCCAAGTCCCAAGGATTTAGTAAAGATAACATTGTCCCTCTTTTGTGTTGATATATTTCAGTGTAAGAGTCACTTGTAGAGGGGATAACATACACACACACACTTCCTTGTATTGTCTGTCACTTGTGTCACAGTCAAAGCTTCTATAACAAAAGTAGATCAAGTAAAAACCCAAGGTGACTGATTCGCTACATATTTTATGTGAGCCAAAGGCCTTCATAAGGCAATGAAGAAGTAGGTTAACTTGTATAGTCTTGTGCTTAGACTTAAAGAAGGATGTGTCGTGGTGGCGAAATGAGACTGGAGGACCAAAAGGTGATGTTGACTGGTTGCAGACAGGCCTGTTATTTTGGTTTGAATGTGAAGTGCCCCCCAAAGATAGTGTGGTCAAACAGTTGGTCACCAGCTGGCGGCCCAAGTTGGGCTCCCCAGGTTGGGGAGTTTGTGGAAACTTCGTGAAGTGAAGCTTCACTGGAGGAAGTGGGTCACTAGAGTGGGCCTTGGGCCTTTCCAGATTGGCCCCACTTTCCTGTGGACTCTCTGTTTCTTGAGTGTGGCTGTCAAGTGACCAGCCAACCTCTTACTCCTGCTACCATTGTCTTTCCTTTCCTGCTGCTGTTACTTTCCAGGTACAAAAGATGGTATCCTCCAACACCTGGAATCAAAAGAAAGCCCTTGGTCCCATGGGTTGCTTTTGTTAGGGTATTTTATTACAGCAGCGGTAAACAAGACACTGGTTAGTTTGAATTTCTATAGTCCTTAGAGATGAGGATGCTCCTTGTGCTAAGGTACCAGGACAGTTCCTCTCATTCGAGGATCCTAAGGTCTGTAGAGGAATCCATCCTAGGTGTTTGGATTTGGTTGAGAAGAGAGAACCTCCAGTTCCACTTTCTCAAATTCCTCTGGCTTAAAATGTTTAGTATGCCAAGGTATCATGTTTCATGTCATTGATCCCTTAAGCCCTTTTCCATTCCAAAAGAAAGGAAGTCAGGCTTCCCTGGGAATTCCTTGCTGTGGTGGCAATCAGCATCTTTGCCTTCCTTGCTCCTTCTGTCTGCCACTGGTTTTCCCTTTCTTTGGAGGTCTTTTACATCTCTGAAGGTAATTTATAGACATGCAAATCTTCCCGGTCGGGTAAAGATTTAATTGACTTCACTCTTCAATCCCGGGAGGCCAGAGTGGGGGTTTGGGGGTTGGGGTGGGGAGAGAAGAAACCCAGGGTTTTGTTCCTCTCCATCCTTACTTCAACCTCCCATCTTTCCATGGATCATTTTCGATTTCCTTGAAGAGAGGACAGTATCTCCTGGGCTCTTTTTTTGATTAATGACCAGAAGCAAATCTTGAACATGTGTTCATTTTTATATCTGTAGGAAGGTCATGATTTTACCCTTCTTTGGAAAATGATCTTTTAATACCTTTATCCTCAGCCTTTAACCATCATTTTTACCATCATGGTAATTCTTCATGTTTTTAGGTAGGGCAGTTACATTTCCTGATAGTTGACAAGGATTATCAGTTTTGTATGCACAACAGGCTATATAACACAAGGGCCAGAATGTTCCGGAAAATCTGGAATATGTGATTGCAAAACAGTGTTTTTCACAGACCTATAAAGACGGAAAATGCCTGAAATTTGCCTAATCTCCTCCCATTGTAATCCTGAGGCCAGTCAAAGATGAGAGAAATGTAGAATATTTTAAAATTTGCAGAGATTCTGATTTGGATGTGGTGACACGTGCTTATAATCCCAACTGAAAGGAGGTAGAGAGGGGAGACAGTGGCAGAAGGCTCAGAAGTTCAAGGTCCTCCTTGACTATGTAGAGTTCATGGCCAGTTTGTACATGACACATCCATTGCACACAAGAACTTACTGTACCTTGGGTGACCTATCCAAGACCCATACAAAGTTAGGCACATCCCCATATCATCATGCATGGGAGAGGAGCTCAAGAAACTCAGGCACTCATTGAAGGAGTACAGGCAGGTAATGGGAGCCGGGTGAGGAGGAACCATTGTCTTCAAAGACCTAAGCACTGATCAATTATTCTATTTCAGTAAATAGCCTCCAATTCATGCTCTTGAGTGTAGCATCACTACTCAGCCGGAATAAACAAACATAAAAGTAGGAGGGACCTTGTGGGGAACACCAGTTTCACCGGGAAAGAAATTGAAGGTGAAAATAACTCTAGAATATCCATGTGTGAGATAATAAAAAAAGAAAAAAGTTTAATGAGCCTTCTCTGAACCATGTGCCCTAGTGGCATTCTTGTTTTTTGTTTTTGTTTTGTTTTGTTTTCGAAACTGTGTTTCCCTGTTGTAGCCCTGGCTGTCCTGGAACTCACTCTATAGACCAGGCTGGCCTTGAACTCAGAAATCCACCTGCCTCTGCCTCCCAAGTGCTGGGATTAAAGGAAGCCCTAGTGACCTTGGCAGTGAGATCCTCAGAAAGAGCTGAGTAAAGGCTCCATTAAAGACTTTCCACCTTTAGGACTATGAGCAAAATACACATTTCCTTCTATAGTACCCAGTCTTGACTATTCTATATAGCAATAGAAAAAACAAAACTAAGACAGATAACAATTCAAGCCCGAGTAATTCAGGTGTCAAAGTCCAGAGAGCTGCAATACATTCATTTACTCCTTTGAGGGGCTGGAGAGATGACTCAGCAGTTAAAAGGACTGACTGCTCTTCCAAAGGACCTGAGTTCAATTCCCAGCAACCACATGGCAGTTTACAACTGTCTATAGCTCTGGTTCTAAAGGATCTGATACACACACCCATACACATAAGCAGTATGCCAATGTTCACAAAATAAAAAATAAATCATTAAAAAAGTTAAAAGCAAAACTTACGCCTTTGAAAGTGGGGGTTACCAGACAAACCTAAAAAATGTCAGGCTTACCCAATACCATGCTTTCTTGGATACAAAATGGGGCCACAAAAAGAATGGCACAATTTATGCATCTGATTGGTCCCCTTAATACATCGGTACTTCATATAGTCATTTCTATTTCTCACAATGCCTAAGCCCATAATAAATACTTAATAACATTTTATTGAATAGACTTGATTGGAGCTAAATTAGTTATGCAAACGAACCTCAGCTGATTCTTAAGCAAAGCTGCCTTTGACTGTAGCACTTGGAGGAAGCATGCTGCTTTTGAGAGGAGTGGTAGCCTCACCTTTATTCCAACCACATATGCTAAAAATAGCCCAGGCAGGTGAGTGGTGAATAATTTAGAATCTAGAGCAATTGTTGTAAGTGAAAACCTGAACCTACTTTCTGCCAGGAAAAAGAAATCACTCCATGTTCTGATTTGCATAGGAATTTCACCATAAGGGTTTCTGCAAAAGCAACTGTCCATCTAAGCAAATCAGTGGGTGTACTTTACATTAAGTAACTTCTCCCCCCCCCCCCCCCCCCAAATATTTCCAGGTCAGCATTCAGCTCAGGGCCCGAGGCAGGGCAGTCTTCGCACACTGAGAGCCCTTGAGGTGTGTGCTAACAATATTTTGATATACTAGGCTTCTCCTCCCCCCAAGCTGTCTCCTTCACTGCCTGAGCTGTTTGGTCTTGTCTCAACTGCTGCTGAGGAAGCCTTTTCTGGCAGGCTGCCCAGGGAGCAGCTCGCTCTAGATTCTGCCTCTCTCCAGGAGTTGCCTGCTCTCCGTATAATGGGCAACACTGAAAGCCGCAAGGCATTTGGTCGACAAGGTCAAAGTGCCTTTCATTCCTGCAATAATCAACCAGTGTAGCTTTTCCCCAGACCTGGCGAGAGAGAAGATAGGAGTCAAAAGAGCAATTACATTTCACATTTACTCCAGAAAAGGCTTGGATCACAAGACGGAAAAGAAAAAGTGGATCCTAGCCTCATTTTTAGCTGGTCCCCTTCTGGTCATCGTTGTGACTGACACAGCTCTGAGGCCATAGCCAGTTTCAACTTGGTGACGTGAGAAACACATTTTCTGCCTGCAGATGAGACCTTTCTTAGACATTTAGCTCTGTCAGCATATTGCAGAAGAATGCAAATGAGCTGCAGGATCTATAACCAGAGACAGTAAGCAAAGGCCATTAATTATGTTTTTAAAAAAATGTTAACCCTAGCAGACTGTATAACAAGCAATTGTGCTAATTTCAATCTGTAATCAGTCCCTACATTAGCATAACTTTATTTATTTATCATTAAGGCAACAATTTAGAGAATATAATTTGGTTGGAAATGTCAGTAATTTTGCAGGGGCAGATTGCTGCTACCCGGCTACCTCTGTTTGACCTTACAGCTGCCAGGACTAATTACTTTAATTGCATTAATTGCACTGACCATTCTGGTGGTTAATGTAGTTGCTGTTACTCTTTCACCGTTGAGCAAGTCAGCCTGGCAAACTGGGCCAATACACCCCTGAAAAGGTCTCTGCGGATTCTTTTTGTGTTTGAGAGCCCAGATGAGTCACTAACGATTTCATCACTGCCTCTCATTGACAGCATGGATTTTGAAGAAATCTTCTGGAAGCTAGAAAACATCCCCCAAGCCATCCCAAACCTAAAGAACAACAATCACACCAGAGAGAGAGAGAGAGAGAGAGAGAGAGAGAGAGAGAGAGAGAGAGAGAGGGAGGAAGGGAGAGAGGGAGGGAGAGAGGGAGAGACTTACATACACATGCATACTTATACACACAAACACATACATACATACATACCCACCCACACATACACACATACATATACATGTGCACACATAAACACACATACATTTATACATATGCACACATACACATATGTATACACACACATATATACACCCACATACATACATGCACACACATACATTTATACATATGCACACATACACATACATATACACATACACATACATACACACACACACATATATATATATATACACCCTACATACATGCACACACATACACACAAAAATGCTATAGTTCTAACAGATTCTCATTGCAAGTTAACTGAAATACAGTTAGTGAGCTCATCAATGACAAGTGTTTTAAGAAAGGATCATAGCAGTTTTGGTAGTAAATTAAAACTCTTTTCATCAAACATTTTGGATGAAGGCTTATTGAAAGCTCAGTGCTGTGGTCTGGACCTTATAAACTGAATACGTAGTTCTCCCCGGGATTAGACACAACAGAGGTTGAAATATATGGCCTTGGTGGGATTGAAGGCCCACGGTTCTGTGAATCTATAAAACGAATACTTTCTCCTGCCGAGAGGTGTTTCTCTGGACATTTGATAAATAATTTACTAGGAGGAACATATCAAAGTCTGAGTGAAGCTATTGAGCCTGTAATGAAGGAAGCTGGATCAGCTAATGCATTCGTTTGTCTAAGGCACCTAATGATGGCTGCTTTCTTCCAGGTGACCAGCTAACCTCTGGCTAAACACCAGGCACTTCTTAATTTCTTTTCAATTTTATATTGTTTTTGCACTACTAGGGAATCAAACCTAGAGACTTGTCCACACAAGGCGACCACTCTAGCACTGAGCTATCTATGTCCCCAAACCCCTTCAGGGGTGTTTTTAAGTTGCATCATTTAGTAACTTGAATTACAAAAACATAGTTGGATATGCAATGACATATGGTTTCAAGCCTAGGCTAAATGGCTGAGGTGCCTATTTAACATATTGAAGCAAATGATGGCCACCAGGTTCTCCCTGTTTCCCTCAGCCCCTACTGGTCACTGGGTTTTTCTGGCTGGCATACCCTACACACTACCCTCACCTGTCCAGCTCAGAGGGCTGGGCTGCATTTCCCTGTATAATCCAATCATTTTGGTTACCCACTATCTTTCTGCGTTTGAGCCTCCTCCTGGATGCTGTGCCTGGTTCTTCTCTCCTGTCACCTTCCCTTCCTGCTCTCCTCACATGGCTCAGATTCAGGACCCCCCTGGCCTCCCTAAGATGTCCCTACCTTTGGCTACGCTCTTCCAAATATCTACAATAAGCTTTCTCTCCCACCATACCTAGAAGCAGTCTTTTTCTTTTTATTTCTTTTTTTTTTCCATTTATTTGGTGTTGAAATCAGGACCAGTCATGTTCTTTCTTTCCTTTTTCCTTTTTTCATTCCATATGCTTACCTATTTTATGACAACTTATGCTCATTAGACTCACTAGCTAAAAACAAAAGTATTGCTCAAGATGGCCTCAGACTGGAGCCAAGATTGACCTTGAGTTTTGACCCTTCTTGCCTTCACCTCCTAAGTGCTGGGATGATAGGTGTGAGGTCGTCAGTCCTAGCCTACCCACTGCTGGGGATTGAACCTAGGGCTTTCCTCATGCTAGGCAAGCCCCATGAAAAGGAAGCTATATCCTTGCCCTGTGTTTGACACCCTCCCAACAATCTGTCCAAAACAGACTAGTCACAAATGCTACTGAGGAAGCACAAATAATATCTAAGAAGTTGTACAGCTCACACGGGATCAGGCTTCTCAACCCTGGCATTTGGAGAAACATTTACTTAAAATTTAATTTTATATATTATCTTGTGTGTGTGTGTGTGTGTGTGTGTGCGTGCGTGCTCAAGGACCAAGGACAACTTGATGAGCTCAGTTCTCTCCTTCCACCTCTCTGTGTCTCAGATCAACCTCAGGTTGCTAAGCTTACCTGCTGAGATGGAGTGCCTTACAATTGGATGCGCTCTTCCTGTAAAGCTGAGGAGAGCAGATGAAACAGCTCTTCTACTCTGCCAGTAACTCTGAGCTAGCTGTCTCTGGTTTCTCTTATCACAGAACTCTAGTTTGGCATTATGTCTACTTAAAGCAAGACAGCTGGATCTGAGTGAATCTTAACTCCATTGCCTGCACTGTTGCTTCGGGCTAGCGTCTACTCATCTTCAAGTTTTCAGACCATCTGTCACTTCCTTGAGAGAGCCTTCCTTACCTCCAGTCTATCTCCAGAAGCTTCATCATAAGCTCTGCTGGTAACTTTCACAGCCTGCAATTGAATAATGAATAACTCCAATTCTTCACCTTTAAGACGGACCAGAGGGATAGCACTGCCGTTTGCAGTAGTTTCACTGTTAACTCATAGATTAACTAGACTAGCTAACTAGTTAGTTTCTATACATTGCTGAAAGAAATCCCAAATTCTTCCAGACATGTTCTGTATTCCACCTACATTAGATCTATCCTACTTTGCTTCGTAATGCTATGACAAAGTCCATGGCCAAAGGTAACATGGGGAGGAGAGAATTTCTGTGATTTACAGATCAAAATCACAATCCATCACTGTGGGAAATCAGTGCAGGAACTCAAAGGTTGGAATCTGGAAGGATGAACTGAAGCAGAGACCATAGAGGGATGCTACTTACCAGCGTAGTTCCCATGGCTTGCTCAGCCTGCTTTTCTATCCTATTCAGGAGCCACTGCTGAGGGGTGGCACCAATCATAGTGGGCTGGGTCCTTTCACAGCAATCATATCTTAAGAAAATTCCCTCCACAGACTTGTCTACAGGCCAATTTTATAAAGGAATATTTTCAACTGAGAATCCCTCTTCCCAGTTCTCTCTCACACACACACATACACACACACACACACACACACACACACACACACACACACCCAAGATCCATCTCTTTTATATGTTGTTGTGGGCTTTTTTGCTTGTTTGTTTCTGTTTTTGTTTTAAAACAATGTCTCACTGTGTAGCCTTGCCTGGCCTAGAGCTCACTATATAGACCAGGATGGCCTGAGGCTATTAGAGATCTCCAGTACTCTGTCTCCTGAGGGCTGAGGTTAAAGGTATGTGTCACCACATTCAGCTGTTATGGGCTTTTCAATACATTCCCATATTAAAGTTTATTTATAAATTAGTTACAAAGAGTTCAACAACCAGAAAAAAATAGAACAATTATAACAATATGGTGTAATAGGCTTTATAATACATGAGTTGTTTATTCTTGGCATTTTTCATTTAGCATTTTCAGACTAGGGTTAACCATAGAAAAATGAATTGCAAAAGAAGTGACAGTGGCTAAAGGCCATCTCTGCACACATTTAGGTACCTAAGAGGAAGACACGAGATAGTGGGATTTTCAGAGACAGGGGCTGCTATCGCTCAGGCTAGCCTGGAACTTGTTATGTTGCTGAAGTAGGCCTTTAATTCCTGATCCTCTTTCTTCTACCCCCCAAGTGCTAGAAACAATAGATGTGTTCTACCGTACCTGGCTTATGTGTTGCTAGAGGATTTGAAGCAAGCTGACCCACTGTATTACCTGGGTTACATCTTCATCTCATGAATGGCTTTACTTAAAATCTCACCTTACTGGGCATGGTGATGACCTTATGCAATCCCAGTACTTGAGAGCTTGAAGCAGGGTGATCTTGAGTACCAGATCAGATTGGGATATAACAGAACTTTATTAAAACAAAACAAACAAACAACAACAAAAAATCCAATCACCTCTGGAACTTTTCCAGGTGTGGGACTCTTTTCATAGGCTTACGACAGGTGGTAAGCACTTTAGAGCTAGACTTGATCCCTCTTCATATACAGCTGATTCCTTGGTTAACATCTTGTGATTCTGTCAGGTCTGGTGTTAGATCACTGTGCCTTAAATGTCCCCCAACACAGAACAAGAGCAGAGGACAAGAAATCCAAAGAGAGAAGACACATACTCAGAGAACAACACTACTTGTGTACAAATGCTACAATGAAACTCATTACTTTGAACAATTAGTATGTCTTTTTTTTTTTTTCTTAATCACAATAGGAAACTAAACCCTAACTGAATTGTGGGGACAACAACCTAACTCTCCATCTCTGGCATGGTTGGGTTGCATGTGCTTGCTCTGAGCTTTCCTTCTCCAAAGTCTTGCTGGTTTTCTCCTTCTGGAACTCTTTTCAAGACACCCCTCAGACAGCATATCCTAAATTTCTGTGGTCAACTCTCAGAGTCTCACTACTAGTCCCTCTATATCCTGTAGCATGGCCTCCCTCCATCCTGCATTACCTGGTCTATGCGCCATCATGGTAGTTGCTGTTTCTGGTTTTGAGTTTTCCACTTCCATAAGCTCTCATACTGCCAAACTGCATTCTCTCATGAAGAACCACTTGGAATCCCACTGAGGTCCAGAAAACATGTCTGTCTTCAGCCCACAGGCCCATCTTGCAGGTATCTGCTTTTGTAGTCCAAGATCAGGCAAGGTCAGAGGTAAAGCATTCTATTTTCTTTCTATAATCCTTATTTTTTCAGCAGAATTGACTTTTTAACAAGGGATCATTTGGTTATATGTGAATTTGTGTATTTGTCCCAAGGTTGTAGATGTCAATGGAGTTCAGAAGAGGGTACCAGATCCTCTGGAGCTACCTAACTTGGATGCTGGGGACTGAACTCAGTCAGGTCCTGAGGAAGAAGAGAAAGCATCCTTAGTTGCTAAGCCACCTCACTAGCAACTCCCCACCCCACACTCCCCCTGTTTTATTTTTTAGTTCATTATTTTTTAGTTTTTGTTTGTTTGCTTGTTTTCATATTAGATCTTATGTGGTCCAGGCTGGATGGGAACTCACTATGTAGTCAAAGATAACCCTGAACAAGTTCTGTACCTCCTGTCTCTACCTCTCAAGTGGAGGCACATACTGTCACATTTAGTTTTAAAAAACAAACAACACACATGAAACCCAACCAAAACAACAACAACAGAACACGTTTATTCTTTTTTTTGGGGGGGGGGGTAATGTATGTGTGTGTGTGTGTGTGTGTGTGTGTGTGTGTGTGTGTATGTGTGGCTATTTCTCAATCACAGGCAATCATAAAAGAGAGTTGGGGCAGGAAGTTGGAACAAGAACCCAGAGGTAGGAACTGAAGCAGAAGCCAGGGAGAATGCTGGATACTGGCTTCTTCCTTATAACCTTGTTCAGCTTGCTTTGTTTTGTTGTTGTTAATATACTTTCTTTGAGATTATAATCTAATTATATCATTTTTTTTTCCCTTTCCATCCTTCAAACTCTCCCATGCGCATTTTGGCCTCTTTTTCTTTAATTGTTGTTACCCGTGTGCATGTATGTGTGTATCCTTAAATATAAAATACACATCTTACTCTGTCAGTATAATGTTACTCGCATGTATGTTTTCAGGGCTGACCAGTTGATATTGGATAACCAATCTGTGTACTCATCCCTGGGAAAGACTATTTCTCCTGCTCTCAGTATTTCTTGGTTGCCTGTCTATCTTTGTCTAGGGCTAAAGCCTTCTGAGTTTTCTTCCTTCTGTGTTAGCGTGTCTATTGTTGTCATCTGAGTTCAGGTCATGTTTAGGCAGCCATGTTGGTGAGCAAACCTTTATTTCTTTTCGGCACCATTCTTCTAGGGGTGGGCTATCGAATTGCTTTGTTCTTGGCTGCAGGTTCTCTGAGCTCCTCAGCATGCTTTTAAAAGGCTGAGCTCAAAGAGAGTTCCCTAAGCAACCATATTGATTTCTTTAGTTTTCCTTCCGTCTCTAATAACTTTTATTGTATCGTTAGAATTTAATTTTCTCCTCCTTCTGGGCCTCTTCTGATTCTTAAAAACAAAACAAAACAAAACAAAACAAAAAAACCCTCCCTAGACCTGGGACTAGGACCAAACATATTATCTTTGAACTTCCAAAATTTGTTTTTCCATACTGTAGGATACTTGGGCCTTAAAGCTCAATACCTTCTCATTTGAATTTTATGATGTTCTTCTGTCTTCTAAGATTAGCCCTTCTTTATTCCACAGCTGCCCTTTCTTACGATTTGAATGAAGTTTGAAATAAGCATTTCCAAACTGACAAGCTTCATTTCTTTATTTGTTCCTGGACTTCTGGTTTCAGAGAGCAGAAAGGTCCCAAATCTTGTACCGCTTAGTGATGGTCACACAGAGCCTTGTTCTGATTGCATAGGCTCTAGCAAGAAATGTCAGTGGACCACGTGGTCTCAGGAGAGGTAGCCCATCTCCTGATACTGGGGTGAAGGCTACATGTCACTCGTATTCCAGTGATTGATGCCAGCATCCCTCTTTTGTGGTCTCCTTTGTCCAGAGGCATTCCCCTGACGGATCAGAGGGCACAAAGGACCAAGATGGTAGAACTTGCAAACAAGGAAGAGCAGGGTTATGTATGTGGCAGATGTTATGTATGGAGACTATGCTGTGAGCCAGGCCCTGTGCTAAGCTCTTATGCAAACTTACCATGTCTTATTGGTTTTGTTTTTTTTTTTTTGTTCTTTTGGTTTTTGTTTTTTTGGTTTTTCAAGACAGGGTTTCTCTGTATAGCCCTGGCTGTCCTGGAACTCACTCTGTAGACCATGCTGGCCTCAAACCCAGAAATCCTCCTGTCTCTGCCTCCCAAGTATAGGGATTAAAGGCGTGCACCACCACTGCCCAGCACCATGTCTTATTGTTAATACTGTGGGAACGTAGGAGAAAAATTGAGTGATATATTAATCGGCTTCTCAATATCACAGTACCAGGAGAAGTCTTACATATATATACATGTATATGTATTTATATATAATTTTATATATAAAAATACACACACACATATATACATATATATATACATACATATATGTACATATATGTATGTGTATATATATAATTACTGGAGTTGAAGAAATAGCTTAGTGCTTCAGAATCCTTGGTTCTCTTGCAGAGGACCAAGTTTATTCCTAGTACCGGTAGGATGGCTCATAACCATTCATAAACCTAGTTCCAATGCCTTCTTTTGGCCTCTGTTGGCAACAGGCACAGGCACATGGTCTGCTCACATTTGTGTAGGTTAAACATTTACACATGAAATAAAAATATAAGTATAAAAAGTAAAAAGGTGAAATACAGGCGTTTCATCTATCTACTTTACAAACTTGACACAAACCTAGACATTCCTCGGACGAGGGATCCTCAACTGAGGGGCTGCCTCTATTGGATTGGTCTGGAAACAATGTCTGTGGGACAAGAGCTTGATTGCTAATTCATGGAACATGTCCTAGCCCTCTGTGAGCAGGTTCACCCCAGGGCATGTGAGATCCTAGTATGTGTTATGAAAACCAGCTAGTGGACGATCTTTCCATTGTCTCTGCTTCCCTTTCTGTTCCTGGTTCCTGCCTTAACTTCCCCTTGATGACGGAATGTAAATTGTAAGATGAAATAAACCCTCTCCTCCCCATGTTGCTTTTGGTCATGGTATTTATCACAGCAAAAGAAACAAACTGGAGCATCTTACACTGAAAAACGAGATATTCATGCTGAGCTGTGGTAGAGGCACACCTTTATTCCCAGCACTCTGGAGGTATAAGTAGGTGGAGCCAGGTCTACAGAGTGAGTTCCAGGACAGTCAGGGTAACACAGAGAAACTGTGTGTGTGTGTGTGTGTGTGTGTGTGTGTGTGAGAGAGAGAGAGAGAGAGAGAGAGAGAGAGAGAGAGAGAGAGAGAGAGAGAAAGAGAGAGAGAAAGAGAGAGAAAGATGTTCAAATTTATGCTCATTCAGCAAACTTCAAAAGATCAGCTTCTTGGGTTGATATGTTACTAATAACTTTGGCGTATATCAATAGGCTTTTATTGTATTTTCTTTGTTGAAAAGAGTGCCCTTTATGTGGGCATATTTTTGAGGGGGAGTCAGGCTTATGCATGTTTCTTTTCAACTCTGAATTCTATTGATGAGATTTCTAAGCAAAATGTGGAGAGAAAGGTGTGTGTTACCATACTCGCTGTCATGGAACTTTTGTTTTTTAAAGGAACTGGTCTTCTTGGTGCATGACTGTCAGCTAAACAAATAAATGTTCTTTGAAATGTCTGCTTTTAAATGCTAATGGAAATATTGATTTTCCACCTTTGTCTTTGTCTTTTCTTTTCTTTTTGTTTTTTAACCAGAACATTCCTATTTATCTCCCAATCTCCACCCTGAGTCCTGCTCTCCAGAAGTGTCCATTTCACAGGTAAGTGATAAAGCCACAGTGACTAAACAGGTGTCAGGTCAATTACAGAAACAGAGGAAAGACTTAACTAATGGCACAGGTCTTCCAAGTCAATGGACCCTGCCTCTTCTAATTTCATTATCAATTCACCACAGGAACCTGACACAGTCAGACACTAAGTCAAATTTAAAAGCTTAAAGACAAAAGATGAGGAGAGATCCAATTTCAGAGTCAGTTCTGAATTATGAAACATCATAATTCAGAGTAAATCTTTATTATTGATTTATAGCCACAGACTGTTGTCTAAAGGTTTCCTCTTTAAATTAAGAATATTAATGATTTTGCATCCTGAACTAGACCAAAAGCTGTAGATAGTAGAAAAAGGGATTGAGTATGCTACTTCAACCACAAAGTGCCAATAAGTTGATACTGGGTTCGTTTCCTCAGAAAATGGCCAGCAAATTGAGAATCCCTGGTTTCAAGGGGCTGGGATTTGTGATGGAATATGCTGTTTGCTGAGGCTCCCTCCGATGACATCCAACACAATGACTTTCTTATAAATAGACTGACTGAGAACACAAGTTCTGGACCATGCAATTTGGAAACTGGAAGAGGCAACATAGATCCCAGGCAAGGCATGCTGGGAAGCCTGGGCCTGGGCAAAGTGCTGATCTGTTCTAGAAAAAAAAAAAAAGAGTAGTTGCCAAGAAACCAAGGGAAAAAAAAAGATTTTTTCCTCCCTAGGGAATCCCAAATAAATGTTACTAGGAAATAGCTACGGCATGGTTTTTCTACTGAGTAGAGTTACCTTGTGCGAGTATTTATGGGTGTATTCAGCTCACAAATCACTTCTGTGGTATCAGAGGGTAGGAGGATTTCTTTCTACCACCAAGCAAGTAGTTCTGTGGCAGCAGATACCTGTAGGGTATCCCCTAATGCAATTACATTTCTGACACCGAGTACCTGAACACAGCCTCAGAACCCCATCCAACAAACTGCTCCTTAGGTCGAGGTATCAGCCATAATTGTTTTTATCTGTACATCTGTCTGGCTGTCCGTGAGATAGCCCATAATTCCCTCAAAGAGCAGGGAATTAATGTTCAAAGAATGGAATGAAAGACATTTCCTAGTTTACTATAGAGTTCAGAAAGTTCTTATAAAGAGACATTCGGACTGAGGAAAGAGAGGAGAAGCTATATAAAGTCTCTCTCCTTCAGGACTACCTCATCCTTAGACCAGATTTCAGCTCCTCAAAGGTTCTCAAACTCTGTATTTTTGCTTCCTTATTTCATAGCCTTCACCAAAGCGTGGATGACCAGTTTGAAACGAAGTTGGTTAAAAGGACTGTGATCTAATGCAAATAGGCCTAAATGAAAAGCTCAGAAGGACCTGTCTGTCCAGATTCTTGTAGGCCCTGTGTAGCACTCCTTTCTGGGATTGAGCCAAGATAAGGATCTTCTCATTGAGGATTTGTGGCAGTCTCCTAGGCAGCCAGGCAAGAATTCCAAGATAGAAAGGCAAGGGAAGATATGAGCTTTGATAACATGGCCTGGAGAAGAGAAGATTTCACCAATATGGCCTACCTTGCTGAGGGAGAATGAGCCAGGAAGTATGGTCAAAAACATCTACAGCAAAATTCTACATCGTTACATAACCATACTATCACTATTCCTTGGGACTTATAGGGGGAACTTTCTCTGTCTATCTGACGCATGAAGGGGTGTGTCAGCTGAGTTCCATGCAATTTCAAATGCATCCTGTGTGAAGCACAATAACACTGCTCTGTTGACACTTGGTTTGCCTCATGCTTGTGAAATGACTGTTAGGTGGGGCTGAATTTCCCTTCAGACCACAACCAGCTGTGAAAGTCAGAGCCCTGGTTATTCCTTTCTAAAAAGAATGTCTACCTTCTGAATGGTAAACATTTTTGACTTTGTAACATCTTCGGGTTATAAAGTTAAGGAAGAACAAGGCCTCTGATGTCTTCCAAGAGCTTTTCAAAGTGCTTCCCTACCCCCTCGATGCATAGTCATATTAAGGTACACAGCATAGTGCCACTCTGGTCTCTATCCTTAAGAGCTCTGTACCAAAACATGACTAGCAGAGATACCCTGCCAGTGAGCTACCGACCAGTGTCTTGTTGATTAAAAAAGAAAAGATTTCCACAGAAAATGCTCAGCTTCATTTGGAGACAGAAGGCAGTAGTAGAGTCATTGAGCATTTGCAGCTAGTCTCAGCTCCTGGCCAGCTCCAGTCGGGAGGAGCAGGAACAAGCTAAATATCATACTCAACAGTATACTGCCACCAGTTTGTAGGAGATACTGCCAATGTTCCACCATAAAATTATATGGAATTTTCAATCTTTCAAAAGAAGGTATGTGTTAAGATGATTTTGCACCACTGAAGGGTAATAGAAGAGTTCTAGTGTGTCTTTGAGTTTCTTCAATGTGGCACCATGACCAAACAACAAGTTGGGGATGGAAGGGTTTATTTCATTCATACTTCCATATTGCTGTTCATCATCAAAGGAAGTCAGGACAAGAGCTCAAACAGGGCAGGAGCTAATGCAGAGGCCATGGAGGGGTGCTGCTTGCTTTCTTGTTCCCTCTGGTTTGCTCAGCCTGCTTTCTTACAGAACTTAGCACTACCAGGTAGTGGCACCACCTACCTTTCTTTAGCTGAGTCCTCCCCCATTGATCACGAATTGAGACAATGCCTTACAGATGGATCTCATGGAGGCATTTTCTCAGCTGAGGCTCCTGCCTTGATCAGGACTCTGATTTGTGTCAAGTTGACACATAAACCCTGCCAGTACATAACAGCAGGGCAGGTAAAGAGATTGAGCCATCACAGTAGATATGGAGATTTTTAGTTACAAAGGTCTCCTGAGGTCTAATCTCATTGGAACTCCTGCAGTGAAGTATAGCTAAGACAAAATAGTTTAACAACAACAAAATAAACTTACAGCCTGGAACTTGAGGGAACTATCTAGATTTGATTGCATTATTCAGTTACTCATTGTGTGCCGTTGCCCCACATCTGAGAAAGCTGGGCTTGGACACTATGAAATCAGTAAAGCTTACATTTCTAATACTCCTGAATGTAAAAAGCTCAATAGCTTATTCTGGATCCATTTATATTTCTTCCTAAAAAAGTCTGGTTCAGATTAGATATGAGGGATATACCACAGCCTGAGTATTTCAAGGGAGACTGACTCCTGCATGGCCAGCAGACTCTCTCTTCCCATCAAATATGGACAAAAAGCACCATGGTGATGAGGACCATTATGGCTGTCTTGTGAATCAGGTGGAAAAAAAAAACAAAAACCTTTGTCCTGAGCTAACAGTGACCCATGAGTGAAAGAACTGAGACCCATGTCAATGTATTGAGCTCAGCATCCAACAATGCTGTCGCCCTCAGTCTGAGCTTTCTGATATATGAGCCAATAAATCTACTCTTTGAGCAATTTGAAGCTGAATTTTCTGTTACTTGAAACTGAAATCCACCTAGATAATCCATCTTCTTTAAGTCTAAACCTCTCATTCAAGATCTTAATTCATCCCACAATTTTAGGTATCTTTTATTAGCTTCTTGACCTTGCCATTCTTTATTCTATTTTTTTAAGCTTTATGACCCTCGGATAACTTAGTACCTATTAATTTGCCATTTAAAAAAAAATCATTTCTCTGCTCTACTCTTGATCGGTAGCAAACTGGCATTCAGAAGCACCAAAGTGTGTGTATAACATGTGTACCCCAGCTCTTGTTTGACAAAAAGACAGAAAGCTTTGTACAGTCACTCATTCTAAAAATCCAGCTGTTTGTAGGAGATACTGCCAATGTTCCATTTCTAGAGAAGTGAAAGAGTTTTTGAATCTTGATGCTAAGAGAATGAGAAAAAGCTTCTTCTTCTTCTTCTTCTTCTTCTTCTTCTTCTTCTTCTTCTTCTTCTTCTTCTTCTTCTTCTTCTTCTTCTCCTTCTTCTTCTTCTTCCTCTCTACGTTGGGAAGTCTAGTTTATAAGAACTCACAGGAAGAACTAAATTTCTTCTGTCTCAGAGTTCTTTCATATGCAACCAGTCAAGTCTTACAATGGAAGACTTGTAATGGAAGGATTTGTTTTGTTTACTTACTTATTTATCTCTTTAGTACAGTTGAGACATCCAAAGCTTTTTCCCAAGGACCTTCATGTCTATACAAGAGCCAAAGCCAGCAGAACCATACTTAACCCTGTGTCTGCACTCCTGGTAACTTTTTAGGACTTTTGCAGTCCTGTTAGGTAGTGACCTTGGCAAGCAGCTCTGGCCTTCACAGCTCTGGCTTTGAGGGTTTATGGCTTCAATATCTCCATAGAGCCTCTTGAGAGGGCAATGATAATGTCCAGCTGCCTCCCATCCCTAGGGCTGTATTAAACCCAAGATCACTGAATAAATGGCTGCTTCATATCACTATTTCCCTGGTTTGATAACCCTGCTGTACTTGGGTGGTCTTTGTGGTCAGTGTATGGAATTATAGCCTTGGTTATAGTTTCCAATGTTGTAGATCTTTGAAGTGTATTAGTATTGTTCACAATTACTCACAATCTTGTTTTGGTACTTTGTATATCTTTGTGTTTCTCCCAAGAAACCCATCCCCACTCTTACTGGAAAGTGTCACAATGCCAAGGAAAACACATCAGTAGTACTCTATAACATGTCAAGCTTGGGGTATGTGATGGCTATTCCTGGGTGTCAACTTGACTACATTTGGAATGAACTACAAACCAGAAATGCGAAGCACACCTGTGAACCAGATCATGAGGCTGGAAGACACAGGCTTCTAACCCGGATTTTAACATGGAAATCTTGTGGCATGGTGGTCATGAAAACTCTGACGGATAGAGGGTATAAGGAACCACCCTGCTTTATCTTAATATTGCAAACATCTATAATTCTGAAAACTGTATTTATAGAACAACAGCTTCATAAATTCCAGTTGATCCATTCCAAAAGTACAGTCCTATTCTTTAGAACTGGTACATGCAACAGGTCATTCTTGTTATTGACGTAACTCTTTGTAGGGGCTGGTGGTGTAAGTCAACTGGTAGAGTACTTGCCTAGCATGCATGGGGCCCTGGGTTATCTGAGCAGTACTACATAAACTGGGAGTGGTGGCATATGTCTGTAATTCCAGCATTCAGAAGGTAAAGGGAGGAGGATAAAAGTTCAAGGTCATTCCTGACTGTATAGTTTGAGGCCAGACTGGAATACATGAGACTCTGCCTCAAAGGAGAGAACTATCCAAGTTATTATAGTTCTCTTCCACATAAGTTGGGGGAAAGGAGAGAAAGAAATAGATACCCACATTTATTTGATGTTGCTTGTATGTCAGATTTTTCAGGCTTATGAATTAGTTTGCTCAGCACAGAAATCCTGCAGTGCAGGGCAATGGATAACCATTTCCCCTGATTTTCATATTGACAAGTAACATAATGAAGCTCAGAGAGGTTGAGTTGGGCTTCCTCTTGTGAGTAAGTTGAGCCTAGAACCTGGTCGGGCACTGGTTTCTTCACATGCCTTGAATCTAGAAAACAGCTGTGTGTCATAGTTCTGTGGGAGCCAAAAATCTAAATTCAAAATGTCATTATGGCCAAACTCTTTGCGATGATGCAGGAAAGAAACTGGCTGCATATTTTGACTTGTGGAGGCACTTGGTGTTCCCACCTTGGCTTGTGGCAGCATAGCACAGAATGCAGTGTTTTTCTTTACAAAGTCTTCTCTGTGGATCTTTATGTTTACTTCTTTTTCTCCTAGAATATTCACTAGATCAATATCAACTCTAATCTAGTAAGATCTCACAATAGTTTCTTAATTATAACTTGTGAGTCTTTCTCTAAAGTAGATACTGTAGCCAGACTTTGGCTACTTCATGGATTCTTCTTTCTTCCACCCTCTCTATCTCCTTTTTACCCCCTGCCCCAACACTAGATAGGAGAGAAAGGGGGATAGAGGGGAAAGGGGCCAACATTAGTATTAGGCTACTTCTTGTTGATTAGGAGAATTGAGTTCCTTGGGGCAAGTTTGATCTTCACTGTAAGCATATCTAATTTATTCTTGTTCTTATTTCTCTGTACATGACTATTTAACAAACTGAGACCCAGAGCTATCAACAGCACCAAGAACCCATCACCATTACCACCACCACTTCCCTGAACACTAACATTTATATACCCTCTGAAAAGTCCCCAGAATTCCAAATATCACATAATCTCAGAAACTAGCTGCAGGTGGCAAAATCATGCCTCTCCTAGAGCACTAAATAAATCATAGTCAATAGCCATGTGCGGAAGCAGCCCCAGATCTCATACCTGGGGTTAAAATGAAAACATTCTTATAATATAATATTTCTTTTCTTTTGTTTTTAAAGAACCCAAAATTATCCCTGCAAGACAGCCTTCTAAAGTTTATGATAAACACTGATTTCCAGAGGATATTACTCAGTCTTCTACGGAAGACAGACAGTCTCCATATGTCTATGCGGGCCACATGGTTAAGTGATACTTATTCCTCCTTACCACAGTTTCAGAAATGGCCTTTTAGGATTCAAAGTACTTTGCATAGAGTCCTAAGACTTAAAATGGCCATGGGAAAGAGAGTGGGAGAAAATGGTAATTAAAGTGGCTCTAGTTGGAGCTTTCCACTTAGCAAGTTTGGCAGTGCAGAAGTGAAAAACATCCAATGAGCATTTTCATCAAGGGTCATAAATGTGTCCTCCACACATTTTCAAAAGAAAATGGCTTTCATTTAGGTTCATAGAGAGTGGCACTATTAGGAGGTGTGCCCTTGTTAGAAGAAGTGTGTCACCAGGATCAGGCTTTGAGGTCTCAGATGCTCAAGCCAGGACAAGTGAATCACTTCCTACTTCCTGAGAATCCAGATGTAGAACTCTCAGCTTCTTCTCCAGCACTATGTCTGCCTGTGCAACACCATGCTATTTCCTACCATGATGATAATGGATTAATCTTCTGAACTCTTAGCCACCCCCAATGAAATGTTTTTTATAAGTGTTGCATGGTCTTGTTTTCTCTTTACAGCACTAACGTATTACAACTGGTTAACTTATGAACAGAGCAATGACAGAGACACCAGTGGGGCAATGAGATGGGAAGGTTATAAGAGTTCAGAGACAGGACAAGAAATCTAGTTGACCTAGTGAGCACCAGATTCTTGGGTGCTCTGAAGCATGTAAGAAGGGCATAAATAAAGATCAGGAATTACTTTTTTTTGGCTGTTTACCTTTACCAGCAAATCAGGTTTAAATGTTTAAGTCTTACCAATGGATTTATAAATGTCATAAACATACTATATAGAAGCCAGTGAAGTTTTCTAACTATTCTGCTAAAAGTTTTTCATTTTTAAAGTATTGCCCAAATGAGGGAAGAAAACGTTGAATCAAATATCTGAAGAAGAGATCAAAGGAAGGTCAGAAATGGAGGAAGGAGCAAGGCATCTACCCGACAGCTAATGAAAAGCATGGGCCAGAAATCTGATAACAGGGAAATCAGATTTACAATGGTGAATTAAATCTAAATTTAAAAGTCAACCTTGGCTTCTCTATGAGATGTGTTTTCTTTGGCCTCCCCACAAGCTCCTTGTTCTTGGTACACTGCAGCCTTTTGCAGTCTTTTACCACTGAATGCCAGGGTCCTATAGTGGGTCATCCATCAGCCTAAAATAATGTACACATGCCGACGCTGGTGGTGTGTAGCACTCAGAGACTCATGCCTCAGATGTCTGGACTAGAAGCATTGTTATGGAGGCTGGACAAAGAGGAGAGCAATGGGATGCTGTTGAAGGGGGTGCAAAGTTTGTTAGATCAGTAAAGTGACCTTGGGGGTCTGCCCTGAAACATGGCTGAATCAATAGTTCTACACTGTGCATTTCAAAAGAAGAGTGGATTCTACAAGTCTAATTAAAAGAATATCATTGAGCTTATTGGATATGCTAATTAGCTTGATTTGACCACGACGTCTTGTATTTATATGCCAACCTCTACATTATTCCCCACAAAATATACAATTGTGACCTGTCACTCAAAAGTAATACTTTTGATATCTTTTCAAGTCTTTAGTTACCTTAAAAGTGACCTTTTTGAAAAAAACACATGAGAAAATACACATACACACCAAGAGACTTACGAGTTGAAAGAGGAAATGTATTTCCCACTTCTTTACCATTGTTTGCCAAGAGAGAGAATAGAATATTAATTAAAACTTTGATTTCATAATGAGAGGTCTTCCCTGTCCCCTGCTTTCACATCCATAACTCAGCTCTGAATTTTTTCTCCTATCAGGTTAGAGGAGGAATTTTCAGAGTCTTGAAAAGTCCTCAGTGTTTAGAAATTGGCACTGAATTATGTTCATTACAGGAGATTTAACACTTGAGAAATGAGGAAGTTTTTTCCTTTTCTTTCTTACTCATTTTCAGACATAATCTTGGCAGAATGTTTATGAGAAAAAGAAACAAAATGTCAGGAACATTTACAAAGGAACAGTACAACAGAGAGGCCAAGATGTCAGGGGCAGAATGAATGGCTATTGTCCTAGGGATGGTGGCTTCCATTGGAGTGGTGTGCAGTGATACTGAGTGCCCTTCATGGACACAAAGCTCATATGTCTGCCAGGCTGAAGTGAGAAGGCAGCTTCTCTCCTTCTCTACTTGGACCTGTGAGGTAAGTCCTGAAATCTCTTTCTGTAGCTCACAGCTATTGACTTCCAGAGAAGTTGTTAGAGTAAGTGGGAGAGTAAATGCCTAGCTTCCCAAATCGCCTTCTTCCCTGGAAAGCTTCATAAAAACCTAATAAGAGTCTGTGTGGAAGCTCTGGCTCTGCCCATTCTAAGCATCCACAGATGTTTTCTCTTGGCACAGATAATAAGGATCTAAGATTAAATGTTAACATTTAATAATTAATACCGTTCAGGCTCTCAATCCCTTCTGTTGAAAGCTGGCATTGTGGCACCACTGGTGTGCTGGCATTCTGTAACACTCAATGTTCTCATTCCCAGTCTCTCGTAATATCACATCTGAGATAAATGCACTTTTAGCTTTTTTGGGGATGTCATAATCATAGTTTTCAAAAACTGGACCAGATGTTGGAATCTGCTAATATATAGTTAGTATCATATCTACACTTTATAAAGTTGTTGATATCTATCAAAGAGATTAATAATGTGCTCTCTTTCATATTCTTCAGAATCATCATCATTCTTATTGTTAGGTCGAGTTAGGGATTGACTCCGGGGCTTTGCACACAGTAGAAGATCTCTCTACCACTGTTCTGTGGGCCTCCAATTCCCCCACCACGGTAATTATAACTAAAATTTTCATCTATGAAATGTTAACATTTGGGGAAATCTGAACAAGTCTTTATGTGAGTATGACTTTCTCAGCTTCTCTATAATTCTGAAATTAGGTCATGAAAAACACTCTTAAAAATATGTTATACATATCCCAACTTGTTTTATACATTCTTTTAAAATATGTCAAGGGCTGAGGCTACAACTTGGTGGTAGAGTATGCACACAAGGCTCTTGGTAAAATCCCTATCATTGTAAAACAAGAACAACAAGAGCAACAAGCTTGATATGGAATGAGAGAACCTTCCATACTACCTATAGAAGCATTGACTAAAGGAAATCTGCTTCCATATGCAGAAGCAGAAAGCAGGTAGATTAACCCCCCCAGCCCCTCCCCCTTCTCCACCACCTCAGGACCAGAGTATCAATTCTGTGTATTGTGTAGCTAACAAGGTCACAGGCTGTTCAGCTGCCGGAGCAAACCTGATTAAGACCGTGATAATCTTTTGAAAGACTGTAATTCATCTCCATTTGAGGGACATTATCTTAGCATTTCAGCCATCTCAGGGAGCAAGGTTAACAAATATTCAGTGATGAATTTTTGAAGGCTGTAGTCAAATCTTGTTCTCTTAAGTCCCTTTAAAGGGCTGTCAAAAGGCAACAGAATAAAAATGGTCAAATCTGTACACAGACATATACAATAGCTGCGATCTGAGGAAGCAGTTTATGATTCATACAGTTCCCACCTTTAGTTAAGTAATTCCTGGTTTGCTTTAGAATGAAGACAAGCTGCTCCATGGCTCATGTGGGGGAATTTGGCTCAAAAGCTTTTATTTACTTGAAATAAGAAACCATGAGACAGTAGATCTTTGGAGAGGGAAGGGGCTATACTTCTATACTTCTAGAGTGTTCTGATACTCTTGTGAAAGGTCAGCATAATTGATGAGCTCACTAGGTTCATTTGAGGTAAATGTGGATATTAATAACTACAAATGGCTTTGAAGCTCCTTATTTTTAAGAAAAGGGGACTAGAAGGAGTTGAAATAACCTAACACCTTTTTGGAGCTAGGGATATAAAGAGGTCACTCACTGAGTTTGCCCAGCAACCCTCCCCAGGAAGTGTTTGTTCTATACTCATGTATACATATGTGTGTGTGTGAGTATGTATATACGTATATACATATGTATGTGTGTATATATATGATAAATGACATGTATTCATGTGCACTCATCTCAAAGATGGGCATATAAAGTCATGGGAAGATGAAGTATGCAGGACCAACTCACACTGAGTGCATGGGGAAATATTCTCTGAATGGATGTACCTTTTACTGTTGTCATTGGTGCAAATGTTTGTTGAGTGCTTTTGTGGGATCCTGCCTAGCCATTCATTCCAGTGGCTGATTCTTTCTTCCTATGTTGAGAGCAGTTTATTTAAGGTGGACTATCAGTATGATGTAAATATCCAGTGGACCAAAAAACAAACAAACAAACAAAAACAAAGACAAGAAAACCTCAGTAACTCTTACTTTCCAGCAGCATAAAGTGGGAATGGGATCAAGGAGGGGCTGCTGAAAGGCCATTCTCATTGTCTTTACATTTAGAATGTCCAGAGCTACTAGTAGTACATTATGCAATTTAACTTCATGCCACATTTATGTTGGGAGATATTGAAGAAAGAGTATAGTTAGCAAAAGGTAATTATTAATAATACACTTAATTATTAATAAAGAAAATGTATCATGCATGCACCTGTCCTATTTTGTTATCTCTCTCATTTTCTTTCTTTTTTCTTTTTTCTTTTTTTTAAATAAAGCTATGGGTGAAACCTACATAATTGTGATAAGATCTCTTCGTATAAGAAACCAGAATGCTCTGGTCTGCTTGATGAGTACGATATGGTTTTAAAGATGAAGTATGGCTAAGATAGGCATAGAAATATTAACAAATACTTAGAGTTTTAGACTGACAAATTTAAAGCTTGTCTTTGCAAAATAGTAAATGGTTAAATGCTTAAAATGGTCATTCACAACACAAGATAATATAATCAGTTATACAAGGCAAGCTCAGAGTTTTGTGATGGTAGTAGTCATTTCTTTGCTAGTATTCATTCGTTGTTATACTTTAGATAGGTGAATTACTCTGATGCAAATCATAGCTCAGTACACCCGACCTTTAGAAAAGGTTGCAATCTTATCAATATGTTCCTGTGACTATATTATTTGCAGACATTACTGGATGCAAACATGTGAGTCCTTTTATGATATTAAGTCCTGGTCAGGTTGAATTATGTCCCTAGCCTTCAGTGAGAAGAGGGACTTCATCTATTTTACTTAGTTGTTTTATTTTGTCAACCTGACATTAACTAGAGTCATCTGAGGAGAAGGAATCTCAAAAGAGAAAATGCCACCATCAGATTGGCTTACAGGCAAGGCTGTGGGGCATTTATTTCTTCGGCTGGTAGTTGATCATGGGAGTATTCAGATAATGGTGGGTGATGCCATCCCTGGAAAGGTGGACTTGGGGTAAATAAAAAAAGCAAACCAAGCAACCTGGGCAAGCCAGGGGGGTAGGCCAATAAGTGGCATTTCTTGGTAGCCTCTGCTTCAGTTCTCATCTTGAAGGTCTTATCTTAAGTTCTTACCTTGGCTTTCTCAATGATGTGATTGGGACATGATGCCAAATAAGCCATGCCCTTCCCTCCCCTCCCCTACCCTCCCCTCCCCTTCCCTTCCCTTCCCTTCCTTTCCCTTCCCTTCCCTGCTTTGACAATGGATTTTATCACAGCAATGGAAAGCAAGCTAGAATTCTAAGTATTCAGTCTTAGTGCTTCAGGCAGACAGTAGAACTTGTTTGTGCTTGTTGATAGAGCACATGAGGGCCTCTTATTCTTCAGTGGGGCAGAAGCCAATGGAAGCATTTGAGCTCTAGTTCCTTCTTTAGCCAAAGGTGTTGTTCAATGCCAGCTGCTCTATAGGACCCTAAACATTTTTTATGGATATTGGTGTTATTGTCATGGATTGGTCAGTCTCAGGATGGACTTTTTAGATCCTCTTTCGTTTTAAAAGTACCAGAAGAGATTCCCTAGAAGCCCAAATTCTTTTGCATAAAAACCATGACATAATGACCTTCAAAAAGTACAGGGACATTTACACCTTCTGCTTGGAAAAATCCGAGGAGCAAAGACAGTCCTGGAAAAGCTTGCTTATTCAAGCATCCTTTTTGTTGTGAAGTGGATAATTGCTTTGGGGATTCCTTTCTGTTTCATTCAAACAGATAATGTTGGAGTTAATTATATTGCAAAACAAGGCTCCATAACAACAACAAATCCAGAATGGTAGCACACACCTGGAATTCCAGCACTCAGAAGGGAAAGGAAAAGGTGCAGGCAGGTCCATCCAAAGTTCTGGTCATATAGTGGAATTCAAGGTTAGCCAGCCTGGACTACAGGAGGCCAGGTCTCATACAACAATAAAACAATAGCAATAACAACATCTTACCATACTGGAAACTGTGGTTTGACAAAGTGAGAAGTATCATCCCTGAGTATCCATGAGTATCTGTGGGGTTCAGGACTCCTCCCTTCTTACCATTACAGAGATGGACAGATGCTTTAGACCCATGTATAAAATGCCCTAGCGTTTATATATAAACTCTGCTTTAAATCACCTCTAGATTATTAGTCATATCTAACAATGTATCTATATTATTTATAGATTGTCTATACCTTGTCTAGGGAATAATGGCAAGATGACAATTGTATGAATTTGGTACAAACTCAGTTTTGCCACTTGTTTGTTTGGGATTTTGTGTGCAGTTGACCTAGCAGATGCTGAGGGACTACACATGCAAAACCCTCCTTTGAATCAGGGAAGTCCATTTATAGTGTGCCACTTTCCTAATCACTCCTATTATTAATTTTGAATTTATCTTGTTATACAAAATTAATTTGAGGAAATACTTATTTCAGCTACCAGAAGATCATAAACATAATGGATGTTTTCAGCTATTTATAGTTCAATATGCAAATTTAATAATATTAGAACTCAATCCTTATACCATAATCACAAATAGGTTAAATTATGCTATCATGTTTTCCAGGAAATTGGTAGGAGTTTGTTTTCATCTGTCAATTAAAATAAATATGTACAAGTACAAGGGAATACTACTGTCTTTTTTTGATACTTAGCCAACTCAGAAATGTTTTCATAAATCTTAATTGCTCACCAAGTTTCTAAAATCATCCAATGTGACTTGAATGATTTTGATAGATATTTTTCTCTGAAATATATGTCCTGATTTTTCTATAGCAGAAGTAGCATTCTGATCTCTCTCTCTCTCTCTCTCTCTCTCTCTCTCTCTCTCTTTCTCTCTCTCTGTCTCAGAATGCTGATAGTGTTTTCTAGAGTCATATTACTCAGTAGTAATTTCTCCAGTGGGAAAAATCTGGAGGGCTATTTTGCAAATCAAAAAAATTCTAACAAGCAGAAAGAATTGTTTGAAAGAACTAATTATTATAATTTTTTAGGATTGTGGCAAGTTAGTAGTTAAATAGCCATTTTCTTTTTAGAAATTAAAGTATGCAAACTTATAATAAATACATTTTTATTAAAACAAGGAAAATACGACCTTCCTACTTCCTAATTATTTCCTGTTACCTATACTCTTGAGGTTATTTGAACCTATTGCATGATAAAAATATTAATATAAGTGGTGTACTCTATCATTAATCTTCCCACCTCCATGTTCAGAGGTTTCACCTTAGTAACCTGGAATTGGTTTCTGATAGGTCTCAGTTGTCTTGGGATATCAGCAACACTACAACTCAGAAATGCCTACACCCATTCCCCAATCACCCACCTTCCTCTGACAAAGGCTTAAAAGCATTTATAGCTATATTTAACCACTTTGTATTGAAAGCAATTGGATTTCAAAAATTCTGAAGTTATGTCTCTAATCCTACTACAGTTTCAGTATAAAGTACCCAGCAAGGCATATATGCATTGGAGGATTGACCATGATATAAGCAATTCCCAGAGATGAGATTTTCGAGGGGTGATCTGATCATCTGCCTCTGATGAGCGGTAATTAAGAACATTATTTGGAGGTGGTGAAAATACTAACAAGAGAAGCTTGATTGGAGGAGTTAGGTCACCAGGAATTTCTCCTTTGAAGAACAGATCCACCTTGGCTCCATCTATAATTCCTCTCTCATCATATTCCTGAAAGGGATGTTTTGAGTTGGCCATGAAAAGAATCTCTAAAATTTGGAGCTAAAATAAGTTCTTCTTCTCTTAAATTGTCACAGAGGTGCAAACAAAGCATAACAGGGACATAATTCATTGAATCAGTAAGCAGTAGCAGTGTTTTATACAAACACTGTTCAAAGGCAAATGGACATGACACAGTTCCACAAAGAAATGGTTAGTGCTAACCAGCTCATGAGCATCGGATGCACAAGGACCTGGTCAGGTAGAGAAATGTGGTGCCAGGAATCATGCTACAACTGTGAGCTTCAAGGTTGTAAAAAAAAATGTGAGCTTTGCGTTTCTGAGCATCAGTTTCCCCAAGTATGGAGTGAGGGCAAGGAGGCTGAGTCTGCAGGGCTCTTTGGAGGACTAGGATTATGTGGTCATCCTTATGACCAATAAAGTTTTGTTGAAGAAAACAGATAAAGGACAATTTTCCAGGAGGTAGGGTGTTAAAATGTAAATTAAAAATTAGTCAAGTAGTCAATTAATTAGTGTGTGTGTGTGTGTGTGTGTGTGTGTGTGTGTGTGTTAGCATAAAGAGGTCAGAGGAAAATTTGTGAGAATTGTCCCTGAGACAGTGTTTTTACTAAAACATTGTTTTTGCAAAAATTTAAATTAACCGGGTAGACTGGATTGTATTCTGCAACCCAACCTGTAATATATGTTTTTGGTTCAGAAGTCCCAGTAGGTATTTATGGCCTACTTTACCAGGCTTTGATTTGATAAGGATTTATTTCGGCTCACCGTTTCAACTTGTGGGAGTGAGTCCTCCCACCTTGGGGATGTGTGTAAGTGCTAAGATTGAAGTCAGGCCATCAGCCTTGGTACCAAGCCCCCTCGTCCGATCAGCCCGCTCGCTGGCCCATCCAAACAGACATTCTAATTAGAGGTTTTTAGAGTAGCTTGATGGAAGCTGTAGCAAGTCCTTTTGACCTCTTACCTACCCAACTGTCAAGGCACTAGGACACTCAGTAATTATTTCCCACCCCTGCTCTGACACCTCGTGCAACTGGACAGAATCGCCCAGGCATTTAAATCTTGTTCTCTGAAAATCCTGAACCAAATAATGTCTATGGGTAGCACATTGGTGGGATAAAATTCAAGAAGAAGCAGGGAGGCCTGTTACAATACCTACATGGCAGGTTTTCAGCAAGACTCAAATGAGATGAAAAGTTTCCAAACATTAATTAAAATTTCCATTTCTACTTCTTTTCTGTTGCTTTCCAAAATCTAAACTGTTGCAAAAATATGATGCATCAAGCTTATTATTGATATTGCAAAATGTTAAAGTCTTTCATTTAACAATGCGATTAGGTCAGAAGTTAATGGCTCCTAGTGATTTACGTGGCTTGAGGATGGAAGCAACATAATATTTTTTGGCAGAAGGAAAAAAAATAGTCCACATAGAAGCTGATTAACATCCCCACAGCAGCCATCAATAAAATCGTAAAGGGATGGAAGACAAGCGCTGCTGATGCTAGAAGCCTTTTGTATTGCAGGCAAAGATGCAATTTTTAATAACTATTCACTCATATACATTCACGGACACTGATCTTGTTGATATTTTTTCAAAAGCTCATAATCCCTTTCCTTTTGTTCTTTCATTGTGTTCTGATACTATAATATTCTGATAATTGCTACCTATATTGTTAAGGAAACCTCCCTCTCCTGAGAAGGATAGGGGAAATTAAATGAACCTCCAGAGAGAGACTTTGGAGACAAAGTAGAGATCTGATGTTTTAAACTCAAGTCAGCTTCATGGTTTTCATTTATTTGTGCTCATCTGTGGTTTTCCTTCTTACTGAGTCAGAGCCTGGCAGAGTGGGTCTTAAACGAAGTATGCCCTGTGACCTCTGAACCAACGGCTCAGAGGTTTACTTGAGAATGTAACGTACTCTGCTTAGTTAATTTGAAATTTTCAGAAACAGAAGTATTATTTTAGTAAAACTGTGTTATCTCCAAATTACATTCAAGTGGGTGTCCTTGCTGTGTTTTGTTTGTGAACCCCCCAAAAACTATCCAAGAGCCAGTTCTGATGCAATCTCACTAGGGTCTATTTATTTACAAGCTAGAGCTTGGACCACACCGACACCTCTGAGGGAGCAGAACAGGAGGGTGAAGTCTGAGCTCTCAGCAGGATAAAGCTTTATAGGAAACAGCAAGCAATTGAGAGGGTTTCTAGACTGGCACATATCTGATTGGGGGGCCATTATGGAATTTTGTTGTCCTTTAACATAATTGGCTGGTGCAGGGAGCCAAACCATAAACTTAACTTCTGTTTTCCTCTTGATTGGTGGTTGTTAGGAAGTGACGTGTCAGGGGTAGGTTTGTTGGGGAGTAACCTAGAAACTGGTGCTAGACACTGGCTTGTAGGGGAGTGACCTAGAACTAGTGCTAGGTGCCAGCTTGTTAGTTAATTGGAGTTCAGTCTTAGGTCAGGTTTTCTGTGATGGAGTCTGGAACTCAAGATCTGGTCTATTTCTATATATTTTAACTTTCTTGTAAGCCTGAGAAAGGCATCTGGCTTTGCTGACCTTCATCCTGGGATTGTTTACCATGTCTCAGGGATGTTCATGAAGAAGCTCCTGTGAAGAGAAACTGAGACCTCTGCAGCTGCAACAGCTGTCTACAGGAGAAAACCTAAGAGCCCTGAGTGCTCAGCTTGCCTCTTTGCATATTCAAATGATCCTCATTCCTCTTTGCATATTCAAATGAGCCTCGGTCTTCCTTTGAAGGCTTGATCTTGTTCTTAGCTATTCCTTGCCACTGGTTTCACTAGCACACCACCTGCCATGTGGTCCAAGTGCCCGACACTGTACAAATCAAGTACAAGACTTGACTCATTTTCCATCCTCACTATCTATTTTTTTTTCCTCTTTTTGTTTTGACATAGGATCTCTGGCTGGAACTTTCAGTGTAGACCAGGCTGGCCTCTTACTCAGATCCACCTGCATCTGCATTCCAAGTGCTGGGATTAAAGGCCTCCCCCACCGTTATCTGACTCCTTTAAAAAAAAAAAAAAGAAGTGTGTGTGTGTGTGTGTGTGTGTGTGTGTGTGTGTGTGTGTGTATTGTGTATACAGGTGCAGGAGTGGGAGTCATAGTTGTTGGAAATCTTCACCCCCCCTAAGCCAACTCTTAGTCACCTAGGGACAGCAGGCCATGTCCTCATTAGCCTTGAAAATGCAACACATTTCCTTTGTCTCCATGAGTTTTGAATTCTCCCTATGGGCATGATCTACATGCTCTTATAAAGAGCCACTGCCTTCTCATTTCCCTCCTCTACCTTTCCAGCCTGAGTCTGAGGCAACCTTTTCGTACCCTTCTCCCCCAGGAATCCTCTCATGTGAGATCCGTTGCATGCATGGTGTGACTTTGCAGTGTTCCCTAGCGCCCATCTTGCCAGGGTACCTTGCGCTGCTTAAATCATAATCATAGTGGGCTTGTGGAGACCAGAAGATAACGGTTAGAATTTGTTTATACCTTTTACCTTCTGCCTTTCACTTTGTGGAGACAGACTCTTATCTCTGCAGCATACTCAAGGCTGTCTGTCCCTTGATCTATTCTAGGTCATTGTTCTGTCTCTGCCTCCAATGCTTTGGTAAATGTGCTGGAAGTAGAGTGTCATAGCATCCAGCCTTTAATGTGGACTCTAGGGACCACATCCAGGTCTCCAGGCTGGTGTGGCAGGTGCTGAGCCATCATCTTCGCCCCAGCCCCAACCTTCTTTGGTCTCAATTCTTGATTCTCCTGCCTCCTATGTATGTACGGGAGTTATAGAGCTGTGCCTCATGCCTGGGCTTTGCACTGGCCTTCATCTGTAAACCAGTTTCTACCTTGTAGTGTTAGTGCAGAAGCTTAAATGAGCTAAGAGGTTCAGAAATGTGCCAGGATCATGGGAGGAGCTCAATGCTCGGAGGAAGAGCCTTCATTAGCTCAGTGATTAGCTTGCATGAGAATCAGCTGGAAGCATGGCTAACACTCTGATTACCGGGCCCTATCACCCTCTAAGTTTTTGATTAAATAAGTCTGGATGTGGCCAAGTACTGCTGCTGCTGCTGCCGCCGCTGTTGCTAATTCTGGGATTCAGCCCTGCCTTCCCTTAATGCTTTCAATGGCTGTGGCCTTGCTGGGAGAATGCTTTCCCATTTCTGTTTATAGATGATTGGTGTTGGCTGGGTGCAGCTCTCAGCCCAGGCAGAGCTGTCAAGAGTGGGAAGTCTGATTTCTCTTAACTCAAGCAGGCACAGAAGTTTCTGATTTATTTCTGGCTATAATCAATACCTCGAGGCAAGGGGGTACTCTTAGCCAGCAGGATGTCTAGAAGAGTAGAAAGACAGAAGCGTCTGTTCTAAATTCAGAAGCAATCTCTATTCCACTACCGGCATCCTCCAATGTCCTGGGAGGTGGGGAGTGGGAGGGGACCACTTCCAGGAACCTCCCCCATTTCTCTTGTGTCTACTGATGTTCAAGTTCCTTATACAAAACAGCAGTGTTTGTATATAGTGCATGCACATCCTCCCAGACACTTTAAATCACTTCTAGGCTATTTAGAATACCTTACACAATGCAAATGCTGTATAAACAGATATCTCACGCCATTGTATTTTGACAGGAACCGTTTTTTTAAGGCATGTTCAACAGAGATGCAATTCTTTTGCTCAGTGCCATCTGTGCTGGCTTGAGTCTGTGCATGGCAGACCATGGTGGCGCGGAGCTGAACACAGGGCCATTTTTTTGCGGCTCCTGGACCCTTGAGTGCAACCCTCAAGAATTCAGTTAGAGAATGAAATGCTAGCATTCAGTTAGAGACCCTACTCAGGCATGGGAGGCGGAATTAATGTAAATAATCCTATATGGGTTAGAAGCAAGAGATTTTTTTTCTTTTTTCTTTTTTCTTTCTTTCTTTCTTTTCTTTCTTTTTTTTTTTTTTTTTTTTTTTGGTGGGGAGGGTTCTCTGTTGGCTCGGGTTTGTGTGAAACGGATGTGTTAAATGTTTAAATACCCAAAGTTGTTTTCTGTCCTTTGACCCTTTTGTGAATCATAAACTCAGGTAGCATGGGAGAGGTAAAACTGTAGTCTTTTCTTTTCATTTTTTGTGGTTTTGTTTTGTTTGTTTTCTGTTTTTATTCAACCCACGGTTTCTTTGTATATAGCCCCTGCTGTCCTGGAATTCACTTGTAGACTGGGCTGGCCTCAAACTCTCAGAGATCTGACTGCTTCTGCCTCCTGAGTGCTGGAACTAAAAGCATGTGCCAACCTCATCCAGCTAAAACTCCCCTTTTTCAAGACAACTGGAAATTAAATGACAAATGGCAAACAAGCAAGTAAAAGGAGACTTGCTGAATCACTATGTTCATGTGAGCAGAAGGTCTTTGCAGAGAAGCTCTGAAAAACCAAGCTGTTCATGACTAGTGCTTACATATCAGCCCCATGATGGCTGAAGAATTGTTCAGAAAGGATGAGAGATGGTGCTTTGAGCTCCTGAAGGGAGTACATTTGTGGGGAACCGCAGCTGCCACCCTATACATATATATTGAACACCTGGTCTCCGGCCAGAGCAGAGAGCATTGAGATAAACAAGCCTTAGTTGGAAAAGCTCTGTGCCTCTAGTTTATGATACAAGCTGGCATGATTTCTCGTAGCCTATTATGCTTTGCCATGTAGCCGATAATGATTGGGACCAGGGAAAGTATTTAACCCACAAGGGCTGGGGGCTGGATATAGAATTAGAGGTAAGATGTAAGATTTAGGAGTAAGTATGTAGAATTAGGGCTGGTGATGGGTTATGTAAGATTTAGGAGTAAGTATGTAGAATTGGGGCTGGTAATGGGATAGGAGAGAAGATGTAGATATAGAAGTAAGATGTAAGGACAGATGTAAGATGTAGAATTAGGAATAAGTATGTAACTAATAAGACGTAACTAATAAGATGTAAGTAGTAATAAGTAAGATGTAAGAAGAAGATATAGAAGAATATAAAAGAAGCTAGCTAGCTAGAGAAGAAGTAAAAATGAAGGTTCCTGATTAAACTGCATGGAGAAGGGCTTGGTGTTTGCCTCCTTATTTCCGCTGGACGGGTAAGGCGGCCGACATACATTGAGGAAAGTGAATAGGAAATATATGCTAGAAAGGTTTGGTCAGTTAAGTTTGCCACTCAGGAGTTGTTCCTGGTCCTAAGAGTTTGTTTGCCCCTCCCTGCTAAGGAGATGGGACTCTCTTTACAAGGATAAGGTTATTCTCTATGTTTTAGGGCAGAAGAGAGAACACCAAAGGATACTTCTTGTTCTTGCAGCTTCTCAACTTCTGTCAGTTAAAAATAATCCTTCTGGGTGGTGTTTGTGGGGCCATATTCTGTCCTTTAGCAAGCTGTTGTTTTTTGTTTGTTTGTTTTTGCTTTGTTTTGTTTTCTTTTTAAACCAGATAAATTTCAGTGTATTTGCAAGACCATCTCGGGGTTTGGCTTCAAAGTGGGCTCTGATGCTCAGATTCTGCGGGTCTGGATTGGAGACCTATCATTCCCTATTTCTAAACCAGAATAACATCTGGGAATCTCAGGAATTCATGTTGAGTGAACTGGTTGTAAGATCCCACAGCTCAGAGATATTAGCCTCAATGCTTTCTTACCATCCAGGTAGCCCTACCTGGGGAGAGCTTTTGTATTTCTATGGAGCCCAAGATGAATAAGATCTTTCCCTGACATGCATCCATTTTAAATTCAAGTAAACATCACTCTTAAGAGAATAAAGTACTGCACAGACTCTTGGAAAGAAAAGGGGTCTTTTCTTGTTGGTCTCCTTAGCAGAAAACATAGAAAGAACCTTTGGAAATTAGAATGTACCGTCATTCACTCAACTAACATTTATGGAATGGTGTCTCTGTTTCAAGGATTGAGCACACAGCTATTATTTAATTTAAATATTTAACTTAAGCTGTAATGGCTTTGCTAAATACTATTCTTGAAGCCCAGCTTTAACAGCTTGTGCTTCTTGGCTTTAAAAATGGTATGCCTAATTTTTAATGTACCAAATAATGTAAATTTCACTTCATCTCCAAAATTTCTACCACCCCAAGGAATGAGGGTTAAAAATGAACATCTTTGTTCACAAAAATGACTGCTTGAAGAAAAACAATTAAGATCTTACACATGGGAAGCAAAAACGCATCTGATGAAAGTGAAGAGAAATTTAAATTATGATTTACTGCTTATGAAAATGACTTTGTTTATGAAATGGAGTTTGGCAATCTCGCTCGATGAATATAGTAATTTAAGCAAATTTTGCATTAAGAATGAGTCATAATAAGAATTCTCTATTGTGACATTGTAAGAGTTTAACGGCCATTTGTTTTACAGCAAGTTTCTGAAAGAATTGGTCAAGTACCAGAAGCTCACAGTGATGACAAATGGCTCACAACGAATGGCTTTGAAAGAAAACACTCCTTTTTGTTTTTGAAACAAATTTGTGTAAACACGAGCTATATTCCAGTATATGTAAAGCACATCCTTTGACCAGAAACTTGAAAGGGCCAGCTTTGTCTTTTAGGTCGTTCTTTCTTTTAACAAAGAAATTTAACAAAGTTAAATTACTTCTTATCTATTCCTTGGGTATGTGGCTGGATGCACACATGCTTGTACACATCAGAAAACAGCTTCTAGGAGTCACTTCTGGAACTCAGGTCTTGGGGCTTGATGATAGGCACCTTTACCTCCTAAGCCCCTTCAGTCTCATTTCTAAGCTGTATCCCTGTGTCTTCTAGGGCTGCAGAATTAGACTGTGTTATTGCTGCATCCCTCTCTCCATGTTTTTCTTAAGTCAATAAACGCTACATTGTGGAGTGGCTCAAGATTTGTAGCTCTTCAGTCTAGTCATAAAAATATGAGCTTTTTCTTTCTCTGAGTTCTTCTTTACTGATGTGGAGTTGTCCAAATGTTTCTTATAGATCCTCCTCAGAGTTTTACTGTGGTTCTTCCAATAAATGGAAGACCTTCATCTCAAACAATTAGAAATCCACATTGATTTACAAATGTAACTGCAACTATAATTGTCATGGTCCAGTTTCAAGGAATGTTGTTTATAATGTGATTCACATAAAATCAATGAACATACAAACTAATGTTGTCCATTTTCAGAAAAAAGAGTAAGATGGCAGTCAATTTTCCAATTGCAAAGCATGTGTCTTCATTTGATTTAAGAGTTCTGGAGTTGTGTTTCCAGATTAAAAAAGAGCAATGGCAGGAGAAGGGGTCTCATTCACTTCTGAGTTTGTCATTCTTCTGACTCAGCTGACTAACTTGTTTTACATAGACAAACATGGATCATCTCTAGGGCTTGATTCAAGTCTCCCAGGATTGGATGTTCATACAGTTTTGTAGGCTCTTTTAAAGAAAATAATAATGTTCTTCCTTCCTTCCTTTCTCCCTTCTTTCCTTTCTCTCTCTCTTTCTCTCTCTCTCTCTTCCTTCCTTTCTCTCTCTCTCTCTCTCTCTCTTCCTCTCTCTCTCTCTCTCTCTCTCTCTCTCTCTCTCTCTCTCTCTCTCTCTCTCTCTCTCTCTCCTCTAAGACTTACAAAGAGAAATGACCAAAGAAGCTTGGCCCTGGTCCAGGTGTAGATGATGAGTCTGATAGATTTAATGGTAAATCCACCTCTAGACTTAGCAAAACTGGGACAGGAAGCTGAAGTAACCCGCTCGTCAGAATCTGACTGACTTGTGGGTGGCTTATGGAATCCATTGTGTCACACAGAGCAAGCGGTGTGGTGCGGACAGCTTTCCATCCCTCCACTGTGTTAAAGAATCCTTTCTCAGTCCTCAGCCGAGGATTTTGCTGGCTCCTCCACCCCACAGTCAATTTGATGCTTTCCTAACAAAGCACAATCTCTGATTCTTTGAGTGATTCCTAGGGTTTTCAAAAACAACATCCAAAATAAATTTTAAAACAGCTATTTTGCTGTTCATCTATAAGCCTAGATGAGGATTTTTTTATAAAAAGCTCAATTGCTCACATTATAAATAAGTAATAATACAAGTAGCATATAAAATGAGCACATCAATGGCAGACAAAACAAAAACAAAAACAAAAACAAAACAGAACAAAACAAAACAAAACAAAAACCAAGGGATGGGTGAAATCCTGAGGTCTTATAGGACACTCCACAGAGGGAAAAATTCTGAGGTCCTGTAGGACTCTCCACAAAATGGAGGAAAGGTGGGTATACAGTTCCAGCAGCAGATACCATCTCAGCACAGATGAGACGTCCCTAAGACAACAAATAGAAGATTTTCACCTTCGCCATAGGTTCTCAGGAAGGGCGACAAAGAGAGGCTCATTCAGAGCATTAGGCGAAGGCTACAATATTAAAAGAAAGGTCTTCAACACCAAAATCAAAGTGTGGTTTTCTAGACTGGCAATCTCACCCAGAACTGTTAGATAGGCAAATTATCAGGCTCCATCTTGCCCTTCCAGCCAAGGCTCAGGCTGTTTCCCGAAGCCTATGCTAAAGCTCATCAAGAATTCCTGCTCTCAGTTATACTAAACCATACATTTCCTGAAAGAATGGGAAGGCGCATTACAATTAAGATGGGAACTGTAGGTTAGATGTAATGGATAGACAATAAATTGGAGACGGGGAAGTCTGTTTAGCATAGTGTCTTAATCGGCATGGCGTATATAAATTATAACATTGGCTGCTGCATTTTAAAGCTGCTCTTGATTAGGCATTTGGCATCTTCATTTTTATGCTACGGCCTATTAATTTGCACCAATATGCTATAGTGAGCCTACCTTAAATTGTTTAATAATCAACTTAATGCCTTCATTTTATTGTAGTGGAAGCTAATTTAATGATTATTAGTAAGAGTCAGAGGAAACCCCAACTTAACAATAATCTGAAATCCAGTACAAATCCATTATGAATACCCATCACATATAAAGAGACTCCTTTCATGTGGAGGGACTTGGCTGTTGGTAGGAAGTTGTAAATGAGAATACCCTTTCTTAGACATAATTTCTAACAAATCCACCACCGATTTGCAGTAGAGTCAGTTAACAGAAAGGAAGGAACCCAAAGGAGCGGACGGTGAAGGAGAAGAGTGGCTATTGTGAACAGTGAGCGACCTAGCAGGAAGATAAAGTGATGAGGAGAGACAGAAGGAAGAAACACGCAGCTGGGAAGCATCAAAAATGCACCTCAAAAGTCTGACAGCGAATCAGCAGAGAGGTTAGCACCGCTACTGGGCTTAGGGGCTCAGTAGGTAATGAGTGAATGAGTGTCACCCAGCAGGTCCTGCTGCGATCTGCTCTATGCCTCTGGGCACAAGTTGACTGTAATGCCAATGGACGGCTGCCCTGTAAGTGTTTTCTTAAGTCTGAAATCTTGGCACTTTTTTACACACCCATCCATAGGAAACCTGCAGAGTGAGAAACACAGCAAAATGTACTTATGGAACCCAGTGTGTGAAGCGAGAGTGTTTACATAAGTCTTACACAATTTGAGAATAACGCAGTTTGACAGAAGAGACAGGTTTGATGAAATGTCTGAGTCTTTTTTCTTTCTTTCTTTCTTTCTTTCTTTCTTTCTTTCTTACTTTTTTTTTTTCCTTTTTGGCATTATTGTTGAGTGGGTAGAACAGAACCATGGGAAAGCCGAGAGCTGGCTCCGGTTCCTGGCTCTGTAGCTGAAATCCTGTGATTCAGGGCAAGAGACATGGCTTCAGCCCCAAATTATTACAGAACCGACTGGGAGTGGAGTGGGGCTAGGGTTTGTACGGGCTCCAGTCTTCTGGGGTTTTAGACAGCAGCCAAGCCACACGCGCCCCAGCCAGTCTCCTCAGGTCAGGTTGTAAAAGGAGAGCTTTTGAAACCCAAACCTTAAATGATGTTAGTGTTGGAGCGATGCTGGGCAGCTGGACATGGAAGCAGGACAGAGGCCTGGGACCGTGTGATAAGAAAAGGCGGTGCTTGGTTTGGAAACCCTTCAGACTGTGGAATCAGTGCCTGAATGCGTTAGGCAAGCTTCAAGGGTCTGGGGCCAGGAAAGAGGTTCAGAATTAAGGAGAGACACGTGGGTTCTATCATCAGCAGAGGTAGTGGGAGTAAGCTCTGACAGAGGGTCAGGGTCAGGAGGGCAGAGTGCGGAATGGCCATCAGCACTGACAGGTTCCCAGTGCTCTGAGCGGGCCGCTTACACAGCCAGGGGCATCACTGTCTTACAGAAAGCACAAGGGCACTGCTGTTGGACTCTCTTGTTACAGAAGAGACACTGAGGCACAAAGGCTGAACGTAATGGCTCGCTACGGACACTTTGCAGGAATGGAAGCAAAAAGGATAGGTAGTGTTGTTAGGCATTAGATAAAAAGTGCAGTTCTTGACTCATGAGTAACAGCTGCAGTCAGAATATCCTCCGTGAATGCTGCGGGGCGTCACAAAATGTAGAAGGCTAGAGGAGTTTACCAGAACGTTTACTGGGGAGAAACACGGTTTCAATCTCTGTGTCACGGCTCTAGGATGATGGTGGGGACTGGGTGTTCCTCCAGAGGCTGGAGGCACAGGACAGCTGGCCGTGATGCCTGAACAGGGGGGTTGGCTTGGTAACATTATAGAATGACAGACATAAATAAACTCTGTTTTCTTTACAAAGAGGAGAGTTTTAATTATTAATATATTTGAACCAAGTAGCCTTCCAAATTTGGTAAAATAAACCAACAAATGTGGGGGAAAGTCGAAGATGTTTATTACAAAATTTAGACACCAATATTATCACACTTGCTCTTATTGATCTCTCTCTCTCTCTCTCTCTCTCTCTCTCTCTCTCTCTCTCTCTCTCACACACACACACACACACACACACACACACATACACACACCCTAAAAGTCTAAAATGCAATCTGAAAACCTCATTTCAATAATGTATGTTTAAGTTCTTTTAGTTAAACCCTATTTAAATACATAGAATGTATTCTTATGTGCATATGTGTGTCCCCACTTGTATTTTTTGTGTACCTTGCCCATGTGTGCTGTCCATAGAGGCCAAAAGAGGATATTGGGTCCCCTGGGGTTAGACTTACAGTCAGTTGTGAGCCACCAAGTGGATGCTGGGAATTGAATTCCAGTGCTCTGCAGCCAGTGCTCTCATTGCTAATCCATCCCTCTGACTCTGTCAAGCTCTATTTTAAGAACAAGGTAGTGGTCATTCTTGAGGACTAGCACTTCAGTGTACAGATGACTGTGTCTCTCCTTCCCGAAAGCCTACTACCTGTGAGGAATTGATGTACTGGTGCCCTAATTTTCTTCTCAACAGTGTCTTTTGAAAAATCCTAAGGCTTTTCAAAATAAATCTTAATTTCTCCTTCTCTACAACTGGGAAAAAAAATCCACACCTTGAAGAGTAGACTTTAAAAACAGTGCCTCCAGTTTTGGATTTGGTCCTGGAGAAGCATAAACACCATCGGGTAAGCTTTGCAAGCCACAGTCCTCAGCTGTTTTGTGCTTAGACTTGATAATCGCATCCTTAATGCCCTTGTTTCACAGATAAGGAAACTGGAAAATAATCTAGTCATGTAGGGTAGAAATCTGAGAAAACAGAGACAAAGCTTCATTTTATATCGCCCCACACTCACTCTCTGTTCTTTTTAATTGTATGAAGTTTCCTGACTATTTCTGGAATTTTTTTTTCCTTTGCATACGAAATGAACACCCACATTCAGCTTTTTTGCTAAAAAGAAAAAAAAAATCACAGGAAGCAGAAGAGTCAAAAATAAGGATTCAAAGAGGTATTTGTGCACACTTGCTCTTAGCAACACGATTTCCAAGAGTCAAAAAGAGAAGCAACTCAAGTACTTATAGATAAACAGTGAATAAACAAAGTGTGGTGGGCACACACAACAGGATGCTCAGCTTTTAAAAGAAAGGACTTTCTAATGCACACCACAACACACATGAACCTTGAAGGCAAGCTAAGTTCAATAAATCAATCAGGAAAGGATAAATACCAGCCATATGATTCCACTTACAGACTAGTGGAACGCACACAGACCGGAAGTCAAAGCACATCCTGGGAAGAAGGCAGGGATGCCGAGTTGAAGTCACTACTTAGTGAGTGGGCAAGGTAAAAACACTCAAGTGGTTTGGAGGTGGGTGAGGGGGATGCTGGGTAATTGTTAAGAGCAAATATTTGTTACTTTTGCTCTATTCTTCAATAAAAACACCATGCAAAAATGACTTAAGAAAAGAGGGCTTATTTCCATTCACAGTCTGAAGACCTATGGCATCATGGTAGGGAAGGAGTGCAGACAGCAGACAGACAGACAGACGTATACAAATGCTTGTTCTTACCTGCTTGGACCCGGAAGCAGTGATAAAATTTTACAAGCATTTTTTTCCCCTTTGTATTCAGTCCAGGACTCTACCGGACCTACTTTCAAGCCTTGGTTTTCCCTCCTTGATTAAGCCACTCTTGAAATACCCTCCTAGAGCTACATCTCCTAGGCAATTGGAAACCCCATCAACTTGACAACCAAGATTGGCCAGCAAAGATGGCAAACTGTATGCTGTGTTTATTTTACCACTGTGCTATTCTGTTTTGGTTTTGTACATGGAAAAAACCTGTTTTCCTTGAGGGTTTGAAGACTAATTGTCTCATTGTCTTATTCTTTTTGTGTGTGAGTACACTGTCACTGTATTTAGACACACGGAAAGAGGGCATTGGATCCTATTATAGATGGTTGTGATCCACCATGTGGTTACTGGGAATTGAACTTAGGGCCTCTAGAAGAGGAGTCAGTGCTCTTAACTGCTGAGCCATCTCTTCAATCCCCTTCCTACACTTTATAGCAGGTTTTTGTTTTGTTTTGATTTGTTTTAACAGAAATGATGGTTTTAGCATATGAAATAACCTAAAGGTAGAACATGCACATGTTCCATCCAATAACTTTACAATTCAGATTTATCAGCCTACTTGATGAAAAAGCAGAATGATGTGAGAGTTTAAGAATACAGCAATGCCGGGCAGGGATGGTGCACACCTTTAATCCCAGCACTTGGGAGGCAGAGGCAAGCGGATTTCTGAGTTTGAGGCCAGCCTGGTCTACAGAGTGAGTTCCAGGACAGCCAGGGCTAAACAGAGAAACCCTGTCTCGAAAAACCAACCAACCAACCAACCAAACAAACAAACAAAAAAACAAAAACAAAAAAAACCCCACAGCATCTTGCCAGAGCTAGATGATACTTTCTCTAATTCCATTTTGGACAAAGACAGTTAAGGTGCCTGTTAAAAAACTACCCAAAGCAGAGAACAGTGAATCCTGGTGTTAATCCATAAAAAAATAAGCATTTTGGGATCCTAGCAGGACAGCTATAGTCTAAGTCTATGTTCTGCTGAGAGAATCATTTTTTTTATGATATTCTGCCTTGACTTATTAATCTATAAACATGGGTGATTCATTTTTATATAGAAATTCAATAAGAGCAATTATACCAGTATTTTTATTTATCTTAAAAACTGGACAATTTCTATCTGGGTCTTCTGTGAGGTTGTCATTTTTACTTTAGGTGGAATAAAGGATTTTTGGACATTTTCTTTCTTTTTAAATTGAACAGTTATTTTATTTATGCATGTGAGTGGTTCGTCTGCACGGATGTCTGTGTGCCACGTGTGTGCCCAGTGCCTATGGAGGCTGAAGAGGCTATCAGATCCTCTGGAGCTCGGGTTACAGATGGTTGTCAGTAGCTCTGTGGGTACAGGGAACCAAACCTGAATTCTCTGGAAGAACAGCCAGTGTTCTTAACTTCTGAGTCATTCCTCCTACCTCTGAACTTTTTCTAATGTTTAACAACATGTTGAGAAACTTCTTATTAAACAAATGTTTAGGTTTTCACAATTTGGAATTATAAGTTAAGACTCCACCAACTCTTTTCACAAACGTTAAGAACGTATGACCTATCTAAAAGTCCTATCTGGGGTTCAAACAATGTTTTACGGTTGTAGATAATCTGTGTGTTCCTGGAGGAAGGGGTTGATCCTCAGTCAAAAACATCATTCACAAAAATGACAGCAAGCTGTTAGTTCCAGGATTGCTGTCCTTGTTGATGTGGGAGGTAGGAATTGCCTGACTAAATGTAAGTCACTTTTAATATCTAAATAACCCATATAACTCCCATATAAAGAAGGGCCATACTGAGCAGTGGTCCCGACAAGATAGGAGAAAAGTATTACTGGGGTATGTTTGTCAGAATCTTTTTTTTTTTTTTTAATCTTAAGATCTGGATAAAACAGAGGGTTAAATAAAATGAACAATGATGCTATAGGAATAAAGAAGGAACAGAGCGATTTAAAATAGTAGAAGTGACCTTTCAACACTCACATTTTTTTATAGGACCCTTGCCCTTATTCTATTGGATTGCTTCAGGCAGCTGTCTGTTGTTCAGGTTCTCCTGCGTCCAGCTTGTGCTTCTATATAGACATGGGTACTTGTCTCTGAATTGGTCCACAGTTGCCAAACATGTGTCTTTACATTCACGTCGTTTTTCAAATAGGGGTTGGATGACCCTTGCTGGAGAACTGAATGCAGATTTTAAAAAAAGAAACTTCCAGAATATGTCAATTATAGTCTTTCTTTACCTACCCTTTTGCATCCAGGGAGATTCAAGATGGTGATGATGGCTTGCCTACCCTTTCAGTTCCACTCTCCTGTCTCTTTGCTCTCAAGATTCTGTAGCCTCTACAATCTTTTGCAACTGGAAATAACCCCAGGATACTTAGAATCACTGCTATAGAACTGAAAAGTGCTAATAGAGCTTGTTGACACTTTGGAAAGTGTCTCAACTTGTTACTCCCTCTGCTCCCAGCCTTTCCCTTTTATTCCCTCAGGACTGGACTATGGAGTGGCCATCCTGGGATCTCAAGGAGATGAACCCACTGAAGGCCTCACATAGCAGAAGAGATGAAAAGCCTAGCTAGCTCTTGGGAGGTGGAGCATTCACGCTGGTCACCTTACCCCCATACTCCTGGTTATAACTATGATGATAGATTAATAATAGCCTAAAGTTGTTTAAAATTTCTCTTTTCAGCTTCCCATTCATAAGAATGTATGAGAGCAGAAATTTCAAAAGCAAAGAAACTGTAGAGCCTATAATGAATGGTATATCCCTGGGCTAACTTGCTTAATTATGAGAATGTTTAGTTAATATACAAATTATGAAGCTTGAAATAATTGGCTCTGATCACCATCCTCATTATTCTCATTAAAGAGATTTTTATTCAGTATTCATTTGCACAAGGAAATCTGCTCAGCTGTTTACCTGGTGAATGGCTTTCTACACAGGGAAGGAAGGTTCTCCCAGGCTGGAAGATCATTGAGGAAACGAATGAGTTTTCTCCAAGCTGCTACTGAATGTTGGAGTTATTTGCATCAGCATCATAACAAATATTCCAAATAAGAACAGTTATTTATGAAGACTCAGTATTATTTAATATCTATGTAAAACAAACTCAAAGTTGTCACCTCACTGCATCTCTTATAATAATGTCATTTCTGCTCTAAGTCCTGTGTGATTTCTTGAGGGGGATAGAAAATGACACAGTTGTGGCTAGCAAGCTGGAGATTTCTTCTCACTGTGGGGAAAGCCCATGGGTGGTTCACATTGTGAGTATCATCTGTTCCAGTTGTTGAAGCAGAAAAAAGAGACTGACAGTGGCTTTATACACAAAGTACAGAGCCCCTTCGTGTATACCCACAGCACCTGGGCAGCTGAAGGAGTTGAAGTCTATCTAGTCTCAGTGGATATGGAGTTGAAGGAGTTGACTGCTCACCCTTCACACTATATCCCTCTCTCAAGGGCAAGGGCTTGAAGCCTCTTCTGCATTTATGAAAAGAAGCACACAGACAGTAAAGGTTATTATTATTATTATTTTGCTGAAACTTCATGCATTCCGTCTCAGATTGGGCTAGGTCCAAAGACCTGATAGTGACGGCATGAGTTTTCTCAGTTTGAGAAGTTTCTGGAATCTGTGTTCAGCCTCACTGAAGGGAGAGGAATGTGATTCCTCTCAGGGCCTTCTGCTTGGCATTCCTTGTCCCCCAGCCTTGTTCTTTTGCCGACTTACACAATCAATTTTGGGCACTATTTTTCATTAGTCTGTGTAAACGTTGGCAGATCAATACATCTGGGGCATTTTATAAATCTGTCTTTGTTCTTAATCTGCATTAGTTCAGATTAGCTTCCTTGTAAACACTACTGTACTCTCAGATAACAGTTGTATAAATGATAAAAAAAAAATGTTTATTTCTTTGTTAAGTCAACTGGCTGCAGAAGTGGCAAGGAAATAAAGGACCAGCAGGAATCTTTCGAGTTTCCTGATTTTTCTGATCCACCTTTCCTAAGCAAAGTTTTCATGTTCATAGTCAGAGGGGAGAAGCGGGGCTCATTTCCAGCCATGTAAGGAACTGTTGAGTAAACACTTACCATTTGGTTCTGGGTCATTAACCAGATCTTCACATGGTCACATCTAACTTCAAGGGAGGCTGAAAAATACAGTCCTGTGTCTGGACTCCTGGACCAGACTCAAGATTCTGATCCTAGGCAAGAAGAGAGTGACTATAGAGCCCAAATTAACTGTCCCTGCTGTCATTTGCAAACAACTGTAAGAGAGGGTGTGGCTACTTGTGAATGTGCTGTTTTCTGACATATGGGCTATAACCTTTGTCCCATTTAACACCTGAAGTGCTTTCTCCTCTTCCTGGGGGTTTATGGGAGCCAGATGGTGGCTAGTTATCAGCCATAGGGATTTATAATTTCTCTTCTGCTTTTTTTTTCCTAATTCTATGGACAAAGAGCAGGCTTCAGTTTATCTTATTTTCCTTCTAGACCCCATTTTATGCAGTGAAGTTGCTTTTCAGTAGGACTCACTTGGTTTTCCTTGTTTATTTTCGAAGAGTATAAAGAAAAGAATAGATGTGTTTCAAGCGTAAAGCCCACCTTAGAATAAAGACCAATTGTCTGATCATGCCACATAGTAAAGAACTCTGCTTTTTATTTGGAGATACAATTTTTAAAGTCCCACAGCTATGAAGTAGTTAGAAAAAAAAATTTAAAAATTCTTCTCAAATCTTCTGTTGTATAAACAATGATACTTTAGAGATTATCGTGACAAGGTCCCCTTTTGTGTTGTTTGGATATTGCTTCCCTTTTGTACTCTCCCCAAGAATCAGAATGACAAAAGATTGTCAGTGATGCCCAAGAACTCATGAGTGAGATGTCATAAAGGCTTAACAATTATGTAATCTTAGTTGGAACTTCTTGAGGTCTTCTAACAGGAGGTTAGTTTTTAATATTTATTAGCAGAAGTTTCATTCTTAGGAGGAATTGGACTTCAGGAAAGATTATATGATTCTCAAAATAAAAACAATATATATGCCTACCAATGACATAAAAAGGGAGTTCTTTTGCTCTGATTTAAATTTCAAGAGAAGTGTGGCAGCATCATTTGTTTCCTTTGGACATTTGGATGAAATAGCACCACAGTGGACAGGGACTTGAGGGGATTTGTTGTCTCCAAAGACTGTAAGTCTTTCCGTTCTATTGTAAGGACCACAATGCTGAAGGCACCATGGTGCCACAGGATAGAGAGATGCTAGCAACTGCTCAGTGATTCCCACAAGACGCTTTTTTAATTTAACTCAATTTAGCACACTGCCATAAATCAATGGAATTCAATTTAATTAAACCCTGATCAATTATATGGTGGAAGCATAAAGTGAAGCTGCTTCTATTGGGGAAAGTGTATATGGATGTTCACAAGAGAAGAGGATGAGTCACACTGTTTAAGTGTCAAGGCGCTTGACATGGGACGCAGTTAAACCTGCTTCATAGTGTTTGCTTGACTTTAATTGGATTTGCAGAAGGTGTTCCCGAAACACCCTCAGGAGATGATGCCTGGCACCTGCACATCATCCTCCACAAAGGTGAAATCTGAGATGATTATTTACAGAGAAATAAGTATGACATCAAAACTTCATCTGTGCACTTCAGATATGAGCTATAAAGTAATGTTTTTGTCACTGTGGACGGGATTTTGTCTCCTCCTTTCTTCTTCCTCTTCCTCTTCCTCTTCCTCCTCCTCTTCCTCTTCCCCTTCCCCTTCCCCTCCCCTCCTCCTCCTCCTCCTCCTCCTCCTCCTTCTTCTTCTTCTCCCTCTCCCTCTTCTTCTCCCTCTCCCTTTCCCCCTCCTCCTCCTCCCTGTGTCCTCTCCCCTCCTCCTCCTCCTCCTCCTCCTCCTTCTTCTTCTTCTTCTTCTTCTTCTTCTTCTTCTTCTTCTCCCTCTCCCTCTCCTTCTCCCTCTCCCTCTCCTTCTCCCTCTCCCTCTCCTTCTCCCTCTCCCTTTCCCCCTCCTCCTCCTCCCTGTGTCCTCTCCCCTCCTCTTCCTCCTCCTCCTCCTCCTTCTCTTCCTCCTCCTTCTTCTTCACCATCATCTCATGGTTTTCTGTATCCCTGGAGTAATTTATAATGAGTGTATTATTTATTCCATTATAAAACTACAATCACAGCGAATGACGTTTAGCCTTTGATTAATCTGGCATTGAATTAACAACGTCTTAGAAGTTGTTCACAGCTACTGCTTAATATTTTACCTTGTTCATATTTTTTCCTTTTTATTCAATTTTCTTTGAAAACTAAAAAGTCCCTTTAAGTTTAATGGATGTAATAAAATTTGGGTTTTAGTCCCAAAATAAGAAGAATTGAGTTCATTATGGCTTTCAGAAAAAATGGCCTTTGGTCACACCATTGCCCCCTGGACTCCCTCAAGACTGCTGACATGAGGTACCTGCAACTCGTTCCTTGCTTGGAATTTTAGGATAATGCCATACTCTCAGTATGCCCTTGAAAAACTTTATTTTTCAGTCTTGTTCATTCTAGTAGTTAAGTAGTTAGTAGTTGGGTAGAGAGAATGACTTAAAGATAGTAAAAAAATATCACAAGGACTCGATGGGAGTAGGGAATGAAGTCAGGCTATTTGGCTGTTGATGCTTCTGGGGGAACAAAGAAACAGGGTGGCAATAGCTTTTAGCTGGTCATAGTTGCTAAGTAGCTCTCTTAGCCTCAGTTGACTTATCTGCAAATAACAGGGTTGATGATTTTCTCTCAAGGAAAAAAAATGCTATGAGGATAAATTGAGACAGTGGATGAAAGTGTTTTAGCATAATGCTCAAAATAGGTAGCAGCAGAGGTCAGCTAAGGACGAACGTGGGTACACCTATTCGTTCAATAGCAATGGAGTTCTTTGTGTGTGTTGTGTGTATCAGGGTATGTATGTGTGTCTTCATGCGTGTGCCTATGCTCATGTATGCATGTGTGTGAGGAGGCTGGCAGTCAACGCTGAATGTCTTCCTCTACCACAATTTTACCTTACTTTATCCAAACAAGTTCTCTCCTTGAACCCGAGCCTCACAAATTGTACAAGGCCGGCAGGTGGGCAAGCCCCAAGGATCTTCCCGCCTCCACTTCCCCATAGATTTCATGCATCTACTACTGCTCCTTATTTTTAATTAAGTGCTAAGGGATCTGAACTTAGGTCCTTATGCTTCTTCAGCAAATACTTTACCAACTGAGCCATCTCCCTAGACCCTAGGAAAGGTCATGAAGGTCAATATTATCCTTTGGCCCCCTTCATCTGCTTAAAAAAAAATAATCTTCCTGTTGAAACTAGTGTGAACCACGAACATACCAGCTATAAAATGTTGTGGTAGATGGAGACAATGGACACAAGAGTTTTGCCTATGGTGAGTTCTAAGTGGAGAGCCAGTGGAGGTCAGCTAAGGACACTAATGAGGAACAACTATTTGTACAATAGTTTAAGAGTACATATTAACTTGCTTACATCTTTTGGATAAGAGTCCACCTAGGTGCGGGTCTCAGACATCAAGTGTGGAGGGGAAGCATCACAGAGACATAGCTAATGATGGAATACCAGTTCCTCCGCAATCCTCTTCCCACAGGCTGTATGTTTCATGCGGCTTGTTACATCTTTTCCTGAGCCTTTTTATTATGCAGGTTGTAATTGCTTTCACAATTATAAAACATAATTAACATTTAGGCAGCCAATAAAGAATCAAGTCGAAAATGAACCTGTTTCCATGAAAACTAAGTTAAAGGTGTTGGAAGTATGTGACAGCATAGCTCTGTTCTAAAGAAAATTGACCACATACAGAGGATACAACTGAATATTGGGAAGAGCACCTCCTCGAAATCTAGAAGGATTTTTGCTTTCAGACTTGAGATGGATTTTGAGTGTAATTTCTATAAATTGGTGGGATTCTGGCTGGGCTGGAGCTCAGTGGTAGAGTACTTGCCTAGATGAGGCAAGACTATGGGTCCTATCTTCAGAACTTCAAAATAGATGCATGATCTTAGCTCTATGTACCACCATCACCAACCACCCCCCCCCCAAAGGAAAATAACTCTACAAACCTGCGGGATAAGTGTGCTGCATTTGGGGTGGAGGGTTATTTTCTGACCTGAGTTTTAAAACAACCTGAGGCTTTGCTGATAGTGCTCTGGACCTTAAAGTCTGTCCTTGATCCTGCTTCAAGACTTGGGAAATGTTGATGCTTTTTAGATTGATTCTGCTTGTATGTCAGGTCTTATTTACCTAGGGAAATTGAGTAACCCAGCAATCTTAGTGTTCGTAGCTTGGCATACCTTAGTTTGTCCTTAGTTTCTGGATTTCCCAGAAGCTGTTCTCTATGCTTAAACTTTTCACACAGCATCAGCCCAGCTAACTTGGAGAGTTATTCTCATATGTATACGTGTGAATGAAGATGAATATGTGTGCCTTCACATGTACGATTGTGAGTGGAGAAAACCATGTGTGTTCGTTACTTTTTGTTGCCATAACTACAATGTCTGAAAGAAACAGGGAAGAAAAAAAGCTGTTTTGGCTCCTGATTTGATCCCTGGTCATTTGTCCCAGTCTGCTGAGGCAGGGATCATGGATTTGAGAGAACTGCTCACTTTCTGGCCAGTGGAAACAAAGGTAAAGGAGAATGCAGGCATACCATTGACACTTTTTTTGCTGTCTCCATTTTGTCCCATGCAGGTCACTAACCCATGAAACAGTGTCAACCACTTTCCTGCTGGATCCCTTTCTTGCTTAATCCTCTCTGGAATCCCCTCCCCAGACACACCCGGAGGTGTGCCTCATCATTTCCTAAGCACCTCTAACTCCAATCAAGTTGACAAGTAGGATTAACACAGTAGACAACACGTAAATAAGTCTCAATATGTCATGTGACAGGAGATAATAAACATCTCTGGGAAAGAGTAAAGGTCCAAAAGAATAAAGAGACAAGAGTGTGTGGAGAATAACTTGTTATGATGAGTAGATTAGATAATGTGACATTTCAGTTGAAGACTGAGAGATGGGGCACTCCAGACCTCTGAGCAAGAGCTCTAGAAAGAATCCCATCGACTGGGAAGCTTGAAGGGAGACCAGCCTTGGTCTCTGGAGTACAGGCTGAGAGATGGGTGTGGCTGAGGTACAGAAGTGAGAGCAGGGCCTAGAACTTTTAACAGGGCAGGGATTTTAGTCTTTCACCAGAACATTTGGAACTGCTCAGAGAAGTCAGTGTGTGTGTGTGTGTGTGTGTGTGTGTGTGTGTGTGTGTGTGTACACGTGTGTACGTGTCTATCTATCTATCTATCTATCTATCTATCTATCTATCTATCTATCTATCTATCTTGATATTCCAGGCTGACCTGGAACTTTTGACCCTCCCAGCTCTCTCTCCCCCCCATGGGATAACAGCCATGCATACCATACCTGGTTTATGAAGAACTGGGGATTGAACCCAGTTCCCTGTGCACATATTAAGCAAGCATAATGTCAACTGAGCTAACTCCATCCTGAGTCCTCTTTACTTGTATTTTGAGCTCCTTCTTCCTTTTGTGTAGAGATTAGCTAGCAGGGAAATCAGGATTGTTTCAGAATAAAGATATTTACTTTTTTTTTTTAACGTAAATTTGAAGTGGCACATGGTCAATATTGCTTCCTCTTCCCCTACAAGTAAATATTAATAAGTTAAGGGCAAGGTTCATGTTTGCTTTGTAGTCACTTTATCCCCAGCACCTAGGCAGTGCTGGGCAAATGAAGAGTGCTTAGTAAATATCTGTTAATGACAGGAAACAGAGGTACACAATTGCGGGGTTTGAGTCTGAGTGTGAAGGATGCGGGTGTCAGAAAACTGTTGTGTGAAGAGAAAGGAGAGGTTGAAGATTCCTCTCCAACCCCCCCCCCCCCCCCCCCCCCCCACCTCCCAAGGATCTGGACTGTAGTGTCTGGCTCTTGGCGGATATTATGAGTCTTGCACCATGACTGGCTCCTGGTGTATGTGAGACTTGCACCAGGCCTTGGATTCAAATGACAGCCTGAAATAAATCAGAAGCTATTTTGATATTTTTCCAGTGACTGTAAAAAAATGCCAGGGCTGGATGGAAACTCTCTGTGTCTGGCATCTTTAAACATGGGTTGTCCCAGTGTTTCTGGCAGGGTGTGACTCTGGGGGCTTCCCTCATTTCAACACTGCAAGCTCTTGGGGAGGAGAGAGCCGAAGCCTTAAAGAAAGAGTTCTGCAGCACAAGAAACGGATGTAGTAGCCTTCGTGTGGGTTCTTCTTGTGGGTCATTTTCCTGTTAACACAGAGTTTATGGACATTCTTATTTCTGATAAGAACACAATAAAACGTTGCTTACAGACCTATTTCCTCTCCTCGCCTCCAAATCCCCAAGTTTCCCTTATCATGAAACCTTGCAGCTGCTTCTTGATTGATCTCACGTGGTGTGTATTGCTGGGTCTCTGTGTGTTGCTACCAGCATTGTGAAGGCAGCAGCTATGTCCTCCCGAGGGTCGCTCCAGTCAGAGGATGGCCGCTGTGATCCTTGTGGTTGTGTGCTTGATGCGTTATGGAAGCAATTTGCATCATGCTGTGCTATGGAAAAACCTCTTGATTGTGCATTATTTAATAGTAACCCCCAGCCCATGCTGAAGTCCAGCAGCCCCCAGCACAGGTTGGTTCAGATACATGTCCTGCTCAGAAGTAAAGAGGCACTCCCAGTTCAAAACCCCGTGTTCAGAGAGGAGAGAGAGGGGAAATGGCTCAGGATGTAATATATGAGAGAAGAATAAAAACAAAGCAAAACAAAACAAAATAAAAACAGACAGAAACCCTGTTTGATTTGTGCTCTTCATTAGAAATGAGTTTTGTATATTAGTTAACTAAGAGCACAAACATAAAAATAAAAACATCCCCATCGCTATTCAAATCCACTATGCCCATGGAAGTCCAAGCACTTAACATGTTGATCATCAGAATTTTGGGCTCAGAAAAATGGCAAGCCATGTTTGCTTCTCGCCTCTTTATATCATGTTTAGTCCCCAAAAAGCTGCGACAGCTTTGGCAAAATGGTGATTTAAGTGGATTTTAGGAATATGTTCATGTTTAACCCTGCTTCACCACTCACGGACCAAGAGGTTAATGGGATCGGACTGAAAATTGACTCGACCATGCTGTCTGTGTTACATGTGAAACACAGACACACTGCCACACCCAGGCGTGGCGCTCAGCCTGAGTCAAACAGTCTATGATAATTAAAGAGGATTAAGGTGGTGATGCTGTGGAAGCCAGGGATATCAGGTAAGAGAACATCATTAACTGGAACTGGAGAAAATCTCAGAAATCTTAGGACAAAAAAGAAAACCCTAAAGTGGATAAATAAAAGACCCACTGGAGATATGTATAAAACACAGAATTTGTTGCCCCATAGTTAATGACTTGAGTCCTGCCCGGTACCCCTGAGGCCTCTACTAGCATCAACTGTAATTATCTTTGAATTTCTCTCGAGCTCCTGCTGCGTGTGGTGGGACTGCACTGACTTTGGTGTTTTCCATTGCTCAAAATTCTGGCTTATTTAGAGCTTGTTAATGGCATCATCTAGTTTCTAATTGGTCAGCTGTCAAAAAGTTCGAAAATATGAATAATCTCCTTGAGCAAAATTGGAGCCTTTTCGGATCTTATGTGGACTTGAGTTTGCCCTGCGAAGGAGCACAGAAGCCATCCAGTGAATGGGAGGCACCGGGGCCTCGACAACTCAAAGGCATCCTCCATCTACCCAGTTCTTCATCGCCGGGGTGATCAGCTTGTCACTGTCCATATGCTGCCCGAGGCAAAGACTTAGCGCTGCAGAAGATGACATACCCCGCAGCTGCAGCTGTGGCCGTTATCCGGGAGTCACATCGCATTTGTGCTTTGTTTGGATGGACGGATGGGAGGGACTCCAGGCCACCATTAAGCCTCTTGGTGAGATTTGCCGAAGACAGCAATGAAAATCTGACCAGCATGGCCATTAAAATCTGAGCTGTTACAGTCTTCCATCTGTGCACTCTTGACTACATCCTTCTGTTCCCCAAGTCGTTGCGCACAGAACTACTCATGTGATCATGTTTCACGTAAGCCTTCCTTTCCTCTTGGTGAGGCAGACTTTACTGAAGCTTAAGGATGTGGAGAAAGAGAAAGGCGAAGGAAAGGACTTAGGGGGGATGGTGAGATGGCCCAGCCGATAAGAACACTGACCTTCTAAAGGTCCTAAGTTCAAGTCCCAGTAACCACGTGGTGGCTCACGACCACCCATAATGAGATCGGACGGCCTCTTCTGGCCCACCTGAAGACAGCCACCATGTACTTATTTATAATAATATTTAAATCTTTGAGCCGAAGCGAGCAGGGACATTGCAAATGGGGTTGACCAGAACAAGCAGACGTCCTAAAAATTCAATTCCCAGCAATCACATGAAGGCTCACAACCATCTGCTCAGCAACAATGTACTCACATACATTAAATAAACAAATAAATAAATAAATAAATCTTTAAAAAATACTTAGGGTGATTTCGTTTAAATGAACTCAAATAATATAATACAATGAAATAAATAGAAATATAAAATAAGAAGACAAACGTGGAAAAGAATGCCAGATTTCCAAGAAGGGAGCCTGCAGAGCAGTTCACACAGGACACAGAGAAAGTGAAGAAGAACACGAGGAGGACAAGCTCAATAGGCTGCCTCTTCCCAAGAGTAGTTCAGGCTTTAGCTTTATCCTCAAGTGAAGTAGATACCTGATGAGCGAGGACTTGACTCTGCCAGGCAGTAATGACAAGGGTCCCTGGTAAATCACAAGGTAGCTATGCAGCCTGGAAACTAGAACGACAAGTGATATCATCAGTAGTCTACAAAATACCTAAAAGGAGTTGCGGGGTTGGGGTGGGGGGGAGTGGACAAACATAACCACTCTCCTGATTGGAAAATAAATACATGATCATCTCTCTGGTAGAGTTGGCATGAAAAGCAGAGGGTGTGCAAGCCACTCCCTGGGTCACTCTGTGACATGGTGATCAAAGAATCATCCGGCTCAGGAAAGAGACCTTGGCCTCCATCGGATTTCCATCATAAGACTCACAAAGGCCTTTGGCAGGACACCAACCAGGATCCCTGTCTTGAGAGCTTTCCCTGAATGAAAATAACTTTTTCTCTGTGTTCACTTACTTACTTACTTATTTACCTTTCTTATTCTTATTGATCCGGAGACAATAAACTGAGAAGCCAGTGACTCAGGGTGACTTCGGTGGCATTTGATTATCTGATACTTTAACCTCCTCAGTTAAGTTCACTAGGACCAAGAGATTCTCCATCATTCTAAGAAAAGCCCACTTGAGTGTCCAGGAAAGAAATGCCCAGGGCTGGAGAGATGGCTCACTCATTGAGTGCATGATGTTTTTCCAAGCACCCACATTAGGTGGCTCACAAATGTTCTGAGTGTTCCCATGTCCTGGCTTCTGTGGGCAGCTGTACTCTGCTCTCTAAATGCACGCATACATGAAATAAACTAAATATATTTTGTTTTGATTTTTTTTTGGAGACAGTTTCTCTGTGTAGCTCTTGCTGTCCTGGAACTTGCTCTGTAGACCAGGCTGGTCTCAATTTCAGAGATCTGCCTACCTCTGCCTCTTGAGACTCTTGATCTGCCTTCTGAAGACTAAAGGTATGTTCCACCTTTATATATATATCATCTGTACATAAATGTTCAAGAAGTATCAGTCATAATTCTTTAAAACTTGAATCAACCCAACTACCAAATAATAAACAAAAGTATGTTCATATAAGAGCATGTCAGTAAGATGGACTGTGTCAGGTCTGGCATAGCAAAGACATATCCAGGGAATGATGCTAAGTGGAAAAAAAAACCAAACAAACATCAAAACGGCAGTCTGTCCTGGCTTCATTCTATTTCTGCAAACTCTGCCTATGTAAAAGATCTAGGTAGGCAGTTCTACAGAGACAGAAAATAGATTAGTGATTTGCCTGGGAGCAGGAATAGGAGGGAATAAAGAGCTACTACTCATGGGTCAATGGCTTTGTTGGAGGATAATGAACATGTTCCAAAAGTAGATTGCCATGATGATTGCACAGTTCTATGAAGAAACATGGAACTGTGCACGTCAAATATAAATGCAATGCTTGGAACATGTTCTGATAAAGCCGCTACTTAGAAGTACTGTATTAGTCCTGCGAGCTTCTCAAGATCTTCAGTATGGATGGGCCCATCAGTATGTCTGAGACATAGGCCTGTTAAAAAAGAAAAAAAAAAAAGAATGGAACCCAGAAGTACAGACAGGGATACTGGAGGAGGAAGATGTGGGAGAAATAGCAGCAGGAGCTTTCAGTCATAAAATGTTTGGGGAGCTGGAGGGTCAGCTCAGTGGTTCAGGGATCATTTGCTCTTTCAGAGGACCCAGGTTTGAGTCCCAACACCACAGGATAACTCTGAAACCTCAGTTCCAGGGGACCCGACATTCTCTTCCGACCTCTGAGGGTTCTGGGCACATGTTTTCTACATCCATAGACTCATGCAAAACCTCCATACACATAAAATACATAAACACATCTAAAATAATTAAAAACAAACAAAAAAGCTTGAGGTGGAATTAAGGTGATAGAGAATGCTGCCTTATGTCCCCGCATGGCATAAAGCCAGGGGAGGAGGCACATGCTCATTATATCAGCACTGGGGAAGTGAGGCAGAAGGTCACAAGTTCAAGGTCATCCTCAGCCAGGTAGTAAGTTCCAAGCCAGCTTTCATTGGATGAGAGCAAGGCATTGGTGTCGGGGGTGGGAGGGCAGGGAACAAAACCCCTCAGGGAACAGGTACATAATTCAGGCAACCCAGCTTAGTTTCTGTTGGTGTAGAAACTTATTGGGAGACCTTGAAATAGTAAATGTAGGCAGCTCTTACCCACAGCTCTGTAACTCACACATAGTTTGTACCTATCCACATGACGAGTCTTACTAGCTCTTTTATTGTCTTCTTTGCTTCTTTTCTCTTTTCCTTCAAAACTTTAGCATCATTTAGTAATTTTAAATGACATGCCCCCTCTAGACCTAATTCTACTTCACATCATTCTTAATAAAGTCATTGCCCTTTGCTTCAGAATTTATTCTGTCTAAATTCTCATTTCTGGGCCAGTGACATAGCTCAGCATGTAAAAACATATTCTACTAAGCCCGAAGACCTGAGCTCAATCCCTTGGATCTATATGGTTGAAGGAGAAGAACCAACCCCTGTAAGCTGTGACCTCTACATATTTTTTGAGACAGTATCTCTTACTGGTTTGGAACTTACCACGTGGGCTAGGTGGCTGGACAGCCAGGCTCAAAGGTTTACCTACCTTTGACTCCCTTGTATACCACCCAACCAGGCTTTTTAAAAAAATGTGGGGTTGGGTGATTTCACTGATTAAAATAAGGCAAACTGGAATAAATAAATAAATACCAAATAATTTTCTCCAAATGTTCAAATGACTCAATGGCAATAAGAAAAAAAATATCTTAGAGTGGAACCAAAACAAAATTAATTCTCAATCTCTACTAGGTAAGATATCTTTTTGACTGATCCATCACAAACAATGTGTGATGTACTACCTGTCACAACAGGTTGTGCATAAAAAGCAAGGGCTTGATAATTCAACTTCTAAGTACACACCAACGCATTGAAAGCAGAGAAACGGACAGATCCTTATGCATCAGTGGTCCTAACACTGACCTTCCTAAGGGGGTGAAAGCAAGGCAAATACCCATGAGCACATGAGTGGATAACACACCCATGGAGGGATAGCCAATCTCAGAGAAGAAACGCAGTTTTGGCACAGGCTACAAAATTCAGGTACAGCTGAATCTTGGGAACAATGAGCTGAGTGAAACGAGGAAGGCGCAGCAGGACAAACGTCATCGATTTTATTTCTGTGAGGGTCTAGATAGGAGTCTGTAGAGACAGGAAGTAGAATAGAGCTTAATGGGGCCTAGAGGGAAGGGTTCACAGGGAGTTAGTATTTAGCTGGGGCTTCTGCCGAGGCTGATGATAGCATCTGCTGGCTTCTACACGCGTTACAAACGTGCGAAGATACACATAGGCCGGGGAAACAAAAAGCATAGACCTGCTCTTGTCCTTCTTGATTTAAATGGCTCAAATTTTCATGGAATCATGGGAAAGTTGTCCGTATTGGGTCTTCTTACAGCTGTACTACTGTAAAAGGGAGCATGCTATTCTCCTCCCTCTCCTTCTCCCTCTCCTTCTCCCTCTCTCTCTCCTTCTCCCTCTCCCTCTCTCCCACTCCCCCTCCCCTTTGCCTACCTTTTCCCTCCCCCTCCTCCCCACCTCTCTCTCTCTCCACCCTCCCTCAGTCTAGACCTGGCTCCATACCGTGTCTTGATAATCCCATCATTGAGAAGTGTCTGAGCTGCCCTAGGCAGCGACACATTTCCTTCCAAGGGGGAAAAATACATTGCTTATTCATTCCAATTTTTCTTCTGTTTTCCTCTCCACATAACATAAAGTTTGATTGGCTCACATGAAATTGTACAAGTTATTAAAAATCAAGAAGCCACGAACATCAGGCGGAGGCAAGATTTCCTGGTCACCCCCCACCCCAGCCATCATTCTCCACTATTATTTTCCTTTGAAAGACGAGGTTTCCTTATAATAAAAATGAAATGTAACTCTCCCAACCCCGTTTTTCAAGAAATGATTTCTGGCTATGGCTAAAGAGGCTACACACATAACCACAAAATAGCAGCAGCTCAGAGGCTTCAGAAGGGGGAAGGGTAGACGGCCAAACTTTTCCTCCCAAGGTGGCCCTTCCCTAACCATGAGCGCTGGCCCACAGATGTAGTTATCTTCACTGTACAGACACACAACTGCTTAGAATGCTGTTGTATCAGCAAGGATCTAAGGCTTCTCAGTATGGTAGAGTTTTAATATTTTAAATTTGCTTTTAATTTTTACAGTGATGATTTTTATTATTGCCATCCTAGCATATTTTTGTTGTTGTTGTTCTTTTATTGTTTCTGTGTGGAAACCTTTGAAGTGAAGTGAAATTGTAGTCATCAGACACCCTTTAATCTTTTCCTTTCTCTCCAGCTCTCTCTGGCGGCTCCCTTTTCTTTCCATCATGCCCAAAGCCAGATAACACTTTCCTGCTGAGAAAATTTTCAAGCCACCACCCAGCTCTAGTAAATGAGGGCTGTCATGGTTTGGGGATGAGAAAATCTACTGCAGCTCTCACAGATCTCCAGTTGATAGTGGGTAATTGACAGCCGGAAGGACTTGGTCTCCTGGCAGAGTCAGAAGGAGGGTGAGCCCTGTGGGCTTCATTTGGGCAGAGATAAAACAGGTTTTCATTTGGTACTCGCAGAGAGAGCATAATTAACCTTTTAGAAGTTTAAGGATGATCAAATTGTTATTCATTTTGCAAATGAGAAGAGAGAGCTTTCCTTCCTGCCAACAAAATGCCAATGCAGATTTCAAGGTCATTGGATGATCTCTTTGAGGAAAAGAAACACACACACACACACACACACACACACACACATACACACACACACACACACACACACAC
>NW_022196895.1:50841219-50872347 GCF_008632895.1 Mastomys coucha
CACATACACACACACACACATACACACACACACACACACACATATACACACTCACACACATGCACACACACCAAGGAGGAGGGAGGGAGAAAGAGGAGGGGGAGAAAGAGGGAGAGGGAGAGGGAGGGAAATAGAGAGAGTGAGAGCAAGAGCATTAAAACACTCAGGGATAAAATAGAATAAATGCTCTTTTTTTTTTTTTTTTTTTTTTTTTTAAATTTTGCTTTGCTCTCTGCTAAAAATCAGTGCTAATGCTTAGCACATTTACTTAGACATCCTGGAGGACAACTGCACTAGCCTGTCAGAAAACAGAATATAAGCCTACAACCGGTACTAGCAATGTGGTGGTATGTCTTGATGTTTTTTTATAGGTTAGAAGGAAGGGCATTTTGCATCATAAACACAACAGTATGATGGTTGGTATAACATTGCTACCATGTGAGAACTCAGCCTTGTCAATGGCAAACGGCTAGGGTTTTAAATGTTTTTTTGTTTTGTTTTGTTTTGTTTTGTTTTGCTTTGTTAAGTTTTTAGCTAAGCTAGTGCTGGGAAGGACTAGACATGGTGCACTTGACATGGCTGTGGTCTGTACACAATGGGCGTTAGGTGAATGACCTTGTTTTGTAGATATGTTCTTTGCCATATCACACACACTTCATCTACCGAACTCAGTACAGGGAAGGAATGCTCAATGGCTATTTCCATTAAAAGAAAGAAAGAAAAAAATGCACTCTCAAACACACAAACACACATACATACATGCACTAAAATTTATGATAATTTCAAACATAAAGAACACTCTGTATTAAAAGTACAAATAATTGCTATATATTAACTCACACAATTGTATGTTTTTTAAACATTTTGACTCATTTGTTTACTGTTCTATGTATTCCTCTATCAGTTTGTCCTTCTACCCACATATGAATCTATTCTTCTATCCTTCATCCAAATCAGTGTTTTCTCTGAGGCACAATGAAGCACAGGATATAGCCACATCTACATTCCTACCTCTATTTATAAACCATTCAATCATAAAGTATGGGTACATTTTCTTTCTATTTCCTGGGTGTGTATGAGCTCCTGATGCTCACTTATAACAATGATACCATGGTACGACGGAAAAGCTGAAATTCAAACAATTCACTATCTATACTTCACTATCTATACAGTAAACCTTCATTCATATTTTACCAATGTTCCAAAATAATGCTCTTTAGAGTAAGTGTTCTGTAGTTCAGAGAGAAATTGAAGTTATATATGATAACTTCATATATGAAGTTCTCTTTATGAAAACTAATGGTTAAGATCCTTTTTTTTTTTTTTTTTTTTTTTTTTTTTTTTTTTTTTTTTTGGTTTTTCAAGATGGGGTTTCTCTGTATAGCCCTGGCCATCCTGGAACTCACTCTGTAGACCAGGCTGGCCTTGAACTCAGTGGTTAAGATTCTTAACATTTGTCTTTCATGATGCTGTTTCGAGAATGTATGCCATTTATTCTGTAGCATCTTCCTCAGTTTGTGTTTATCTGACATTTTATTATAACATGATTCAAGAAGCATGTTCCCCCTTCAATAACACAAGGTAGGTAGCATTTGTATCCTTGTCACTGTGTGGAACTAGAAGCCTTGAGTTGGTGAGAGTGGAGAGCTACTCCCATAAGCTCCTGGCTACTCCTTCATATTCAATGAGTGCATTTCAAGAGGCATCTTTTATTTTATTGTTATTGTTGTTGTTTTTTTTTTTGTTTTGTTTTTTGTTTTGTTTTGTTTTGTTTTGTCTCAGATGAGTATTCAGAAGCATGAAAGCACATTGTAGACAACACCAATATCTTTCCCTTTCTATTTTACTTTGTTCGTTTTTTTCCCAACGCTGGGCATTGAACTCAGGGTCCCACACCTGCTAGGCAAGTGCTCTACCCAAGGACAACATTCCTGCACTCAAGATTCTTTAAAGTAAAAAATACTTTTTCTTAAAAAATAAAAAAATCTTGACTAAATTAAACATAGCGGAGTTCTAGTTTTTCCACATTGTGTATCGTTTAGTTCTGGATAGAATCAAGCGAAGCCTTTTTCCTCTACCATCTATCCAAAATCAAATTATTTCCTGACAAAGCAAGCAAGGAATAGTCTTCACACACAGCCTGACTGTGAGAGAAGATGACAGGCAGGCAAAGAAATGTTCAAGGGGATAAGGAATGAAATCAAACTGAGGAAAAACGGATAGCAAGAACACCGCATGGCAGTTTACAAGGTCCCGGTAAGGTACATGTGCTTCAGGTCGGATTTATCTTTGCAGCCTATACCAGCTGCTCCAGCATTAGATTCCCCGCCCCCCCACCCCGCCCCACAGTTATTTCCTACTTCCGTCTATTGTTGTCCATTTTAGCAGGAACAGTGGTGTTTTCCTGCAGGAAACACATCTAATTAATTTGAGCCTGAGTTTATTATCAGTTTCCTTAAATTGTCTAGTCGTGCCATTACTGAGAATATGTTTAAAAGTCAATATTATTCTGGAGATATGGAGAGATGACAAATAAGGGTAAAAAAAGCCAGGTCCTCTGGATTGCTAACTTACGCTGTGCCTAGCTATATGATTCATCCATGAAATGAACCCAGTGCTCAGGAAAAAACCTAATTCTCCTTGGCCCCGAGACAGGAGGGTAGTTCTCCAGCACAGAGAAGACACTTGGCAATGAAATAAATAATGCTTCTGACCACATCCTTACAGGAAAGTAGTAAATGTATTACAGGGTCGATTCTTTGCTTCACACCAGGAATGAAAGGAGCCAGCCAGTGGGTGACAATTCCTTTGAACAATCTTGTTTATCCCAAGATTAACTTGGGGGATACTGATGGTGTTTATTTTCAAATGTGCGTTTAATCTCCTCAAGCCATGTCCTCAGTTCTGTCAGATGGGAATGATGGAGCTTCCTCCCTGATGGCAGGACAGGGCTGAATAAGGTGAACCCATGGAAACCACCCAGCAGTGCTGGAAGAAGAGATGAGCAGGTGGGAGTTGTTCGCTTTTCATTTACAGGGAGAAATTATAATTGAATGTTTAATCAAAGCTCCAAATAGATCATGTTCACAATAATTTACTTGCGAACATTTTTTAAGCAGTTTTGCTAGGCTGCCACCTTGGCATATCTCTGCAAAAAATGCCTGGCTTTGTATAATTCCTCTGTGTGTGTGTCTGTGTGTATGTGTGTGTGTGTGTGTGGGGGGGGGATTCTTTCTATTCAACTAGGCAAAGGTAGATGTAAAAATTCATACCTGGGAACCTTAGTGAGTTTTCCACTTAAGGTTAACTCTAACCCAGTTAACAGTTGGCACTGGTAATAGAAAACAGACTTCCTCACTGGCAGCCAAAGCTGGGCAATGAAAGCTCAGGACCATCTGGGAACTTGCTAGAAATGCACACCCTTGGTACTACAGCGCATCTTCCCAGCCAGGCACTCTGGAGTGTAGACTCTATCCTCAGTGTCACTGCAGGTGGCTCTTACGTTCTACCAGTTGAAAGCCACTGCCCTGTTCCAACTGAGTAACGAGGTCAATCATCAGCAACTGTCCCTTTTAACAAAACATCCTGTGTTCATGGAGAGAAAGGAGGGAACACTATCCACTGGGTCATACCATTTTAAATTAAGAAAAAAAAAAATAAGATCACCTTATTTGCATCCCTAATGTATCTTAATTTCAACATTAGATCTGGCCAATAGTGTCCCTTTCTAGTCTGCCTTTAATATCAGTTTGGCTTACTACTGGTTTCAACTTTCAGGATTAAAGAAAACTACAAACCATTCTTTGAAAATACCCTCCATCACTTGTCTGTCAGCAGTGCTCAATTCCTCCCTCTTGTCTGCTGCCCAGAGTAAAGAATAAAAATTCAAACAAGAATATTCATGTTTGCCTGGCTGGCTCCCTAGGTGTATTTAAGTCTTTTTCTTTATTTTTAAGAATTTTAGTCATGCATACAATAAAATATGATCTTATCTACTTCAACTTTCTTCTTTCAATTTCCCCCATGTTCTTCCAACATAATGACATACATACATAAATACATGCATATACACATATTAAATTAAGTATATAAGCATATATATGTGTGTGTGTATTTATACTTATACAGTCTGCTAAGTCTAAGTGATGTTCGTATGTGCAAGGATGTGGAAGCATCCACATAAAGGAAACATGCCAATGAAAACATCTTTAATAATGAATAATTCTCCCATCCTCAGCGGGTATCCATTGCCAATACCATTTAGTGTTGGGTGGAGCCTGAAAATTATATACTTTATTTAGGCTGGAATTTGGGCTGGCTTGACCTTCTATAGGTATCAGAGGTGCTATGAGTTCATGCTTAAATTAGCCATACCATGTCCAGGGGACAGCATTTCACAGCACCCCTGCCCATTTGTTAGCTCTTATATTCTTTCTGCCTTTCCTTCTGCAACGTTTCCTGAACTCTGGCCGTGGAAAGGTTAATAACCATTTCCCAGCTATAACAAATATTCTCTTATTCTTGCCCATCGAGTAGCTCATCAGGTACATTGAAAAAAAAAGTTGTATATCGATTCATAATCTTATATTTTTGGTTGTGAGCCTAACCTTTAATAACTGAGCCATCGCTCCAAACCATTGACTCATGATCTTGTATGAAGTAGTAAGAAGCAGAGAACTGTGGGGAGCCGTGAAAGTCTTGAGTAAATGCGTACTGTTTGACATGGCAAAAACCATGTCAAGGCCCCCAATGCCTCCAACCCATGGGAGTGGCCTCCTTGGGGCTGGCTCAAATGAAATTGGCAAAGTCTTCCCCTGGTCTGAGTGTGAATGTTGACAATGTGTGTACGTGCTAGCAACCACAGTTTCCTAGTTCTGGATGATTGCCATCTGAGACCATTCCTCTACAGCAATGGTTCTCAACCTTCCTAATGCCGAGACCCTTTAATACAGGGCCACATGTGATGCTGACCCCCGCCCCAACCATAAAATCATTTTTTTGTTGTTACTTCATACTTGTAATTTTGCTACTGTTATAAATTGTAGTATAAATATCTGATATGCAGGATATCTAATCGGTGATTCCTGTGTAAAGGCCATTTGACTCCCAAAGGGGTTGAGACCGATAAGTTGAGAACCACACCGCTCTAGAGAGTATTCTACCTTGCTGGATAACTCTTTCTTCCTGTGCTGTCTGTAATGAACGTGTGGAGGTTCTGTTATTGGATAGCTGGTACAGCTTCAGCAGAGAGAGCATAGCCCGCCTGACCTCAACTTTTCTGGATGTGTTTCAGTTCCCTGCAGCCCTCATGGCCTTGAGGTTTCCAGGACCAAGGAGCGTTGGACATGACAGAGAAATCCAATTTCTTTTCAGGTAGGGATCAACGTTCCTTAGTAAATCTTAGGACAAACAGATTACTTTTAATTTTAAATTTGCCTCATTTAGTCAAATGTCATATCCATTTCAGGAAGGGAGAGTGAGCGTGCTAGCATCTCCTGGCTTGCAGCACGCTCTTAGGGTTTTCCATTTTGAAAAACTTAGTTTTTACAATATGAAAATTATAGACGGAGTGACATTTAAACCTTTGCTTTTCATAGCATTTCACACTTACACCATTTTAAAAGACAGCTATTAACATTTACAAAAATCTTTCAGAAACCAAATGTTCTAACATGCAGAATTCCAATTATACTGTGTAAGAGGGTTATCAACCATTCTTCTACAAGAATTCTTTGAAGTGTCTGGTATTAAACCAAGAGCTAAAATGTCAGTTGCACATAGACAATAAATTAGGGTTTATAAAATCTTGTAAGATTTATTTAATATTACAATTTTGACCTTTAGGTTGCCTTCACCATAGCTTACTTCTGTCTCCCTCTGTATCACCATCTCTCTCTCTCTCTCTTTCTCTCTTTCCTACCCTGCTGTCTCTTTCTCATCTTGCATGTATGCTATTCAAAATTATGTGACCTATTCATGCTGCAAGAATACTGCCCATGCCTCCCAGCTCTCTAACTCCCTCACTCCTACTATTTAGAACAAAACCCTGGTAGGCAATGCCTATTTCTGCATGGAGCATACTAGTGGAGTTGTCAGGAAAATGTTACTCTTTTTTTTTTTTTTCTGGAGCAGGAAGTCCTTCCTTTGAGATGGATCTTGAAGACAAACTAGAGGTCGTACAGGCACCACGCAGAGTTCTTAGCTGTTTAGTTAGCAGGATGGAAGGTGAGGTATCTCATACATATAATTGGGATTTTGAATGAGATTGACTAAAACTATAAGCAAAAAACTTAGCAGGCAAAAGTTTCATTATTCCTATTGAAGAGAACAAAAATGGAATTTTCCTTAAAGAATGGGCATCAATTAGGGGTGCCATTTCTCCCACAGCTTATAGAAGATGCCTGCAAACACAATGTGTTTATTACTAAGGACTATTCCAAGAAGTGTAGTGAATGTAGAAGAGAGACAGGAGATATTAGAATGAAGGGGTCAAGAGGTAACCATCTTGTTTTTTTTCCAATTGTTGGTAACTCGGAATTACATTCTGTCTTCCACATACTAGAAAGTAGCTTAGACCTGAGTAGTTGAGTGTGTAAGAATGCTTTTAATTCAACCAAATTATCTCTTCTCCTCTCCTTTTCTCCTCTCCATTCCTCTCTATTCCTCTCCTCTCTTCCCTACCTCCATCTCTCCTTTGTTCTTTCTTTCTTTCCTTTAGTGGAGATAGGTTCTCAAAGAGTCCAGGCTCACACTTTCCATGTAGCCTTGCCTGAGGCTGGTCTTGAACTCCTGACCCTTCTGCCTTTACTTCCTGTGTGCCCTAGTATCGTGGTTACAATACGTGCCACTTTGCTCAGATTTATTTTTCTTAAAGAGTTGTTTTATTTTTAATTCTGTGTCTATGTCTGTGTTAAGTGGATATGAGTGCTGGTGTCTGCAGAGTTCCTGGAACTAGAATTACAGGTAGTTTTGAGCTGTCTGCCATGAGCACTGGAACTAAATTTGAATATTCTGCAGCTCTAGGCCCAGCCTTTAAATTTTTATTTATTTATTTATTTATTTATTTATTTACTACTGTAAATAAATCTTAATAATGTCAGCAAATATTTATATAGACCAGACTTCACTCTAAATGTTTTATGTATCCAGTCCTCAGAAGGACTGAGATTTACAGGTAAGTAACCAAATATGGGAAAGCATATGGAATTTGCTTACAGCCAAACGACAGAGATATAATTTGTAGCCCAGCAGTGCAGCTCTGCAGTCCTTGTACTGCTAATGTTTTCCTTCTGAGAGATGCCCTAGTCAGGAAGATGGAGGGAACTAAGCAAGTCTATTAACTTTGCAAAGTGTTTTTTAAGAAACAAATTGGAAGTTACAAATGACCTCATACTCGAACCTTTATAGCTGTCACTTTGTCACCTGCTTTTGAAGGCAGCTATGTGTTGGAGCCAAGAGCAACAGGCCAAACCTAACAATGAAGGATTGCCTCAATAAGTGGTTTTCTTCAACCAACTGCCAAGTCAGAAGCCTGTGTTCAACATGCAGTTAGGTGATACATTCACAGCAATTCTCTTTTGTGGCAGATCGGACCCTTTTCTATAATTTTGTCAAACATCACATTGCGATGTATGGTAAGAGCACATTTCTGGGTATTAGTTTGTTATCATCTAAGGAAAATTGACACACATAGGACATCAGCCCAAAGGAGGGTGACTTGTGTTGTTTTAGAGTATTGTTATGATTTTGGTGCAAATCCATTCCTATTTACCCAAAATGACTGCACGATGGAAAGACTTCTTATTTTCAGTGGGTGAATTTCTTCTTTGAAGCTACATCTCATATAATCAAGTTCTGGTATAACTAAAGAATTGGGTCATGTTCTTAGAGTTCATCACAGGACACTTGGCACAAAACCTTAAGATGTGCACAACACCTGTAGTTGCCATCCGTCTGTTGTACACACTGAGATCTGCATAGCAGATCTGCTGTCATTATAGCCTCTCATAAGCCTCCACCTGGGCCTCCTATACATTTCACACAGTGGTAACAAATACTTCATGCATGAATGAGGCAGCTTTGTGAAAGCCACCCATTGTACGTTGTCATGGCAGCTGAAGGGGATCAGATATACTACTTTGAGATATGTCTCTTTAAACAAAGATTCTTTTGAACTCAAGATGCTTAGTAAATTGAAGCAAACACAAGGAATTCTTGGCACCGCCCCGGTCTGCATAAAAGCAGAACATAGATTTCCCTTTTATTAAAGAAAGTCTGTATTTGTGCTAGGATTGGTCTCTTGTAAATGGATCCTCTGGTGCTGTGAAGGAAGAGTGACTCAGGGGAGATAACACATCACTCAAGGGGAAGCAATTCTGTATAACAAGATTTACTAATTTATACATGCATCCTCCCCACCTTCTTACATCTTAGCCTTCACAGAAGCCCAACCCCCTGCCCTTGTTTTGTCTTTTCTTCACATTTTACTGCTCTGTGTTTACTTGATCTAGGAATCTCCAAGTCTAAGGACCTCCTTTGGATTTTTCACTATTCCCTTACATTAGCTTCTTCCATGTGCTTGTGAAATCAACATTTCCCCCAGTGACTCTGTCACTTACCAGTTTACTTCACAGTCTGAGTTTTGCTTCTCTGAAACTCATTCTTACTCTTTAAGGGTAAATTCCATCACGTTTTAGAAGCTTACCTCTACAGCCAAGTACCATCATCCATCCTGTGACAATAGGAATAACAGCTAGCCATTGTATGCTGGATCTTCTCTTATGAAACCGTTTATAAAGAAATGAAGATGGAACATAAGTATATATTGCATAAATATAAATATTAACAACAGTTAGATGAGTTAATTCCTTAATGACTGTAGTGATGTTTCAACTAGTTTGAAGTAGATTATTTTTAAGGCTTTGTTTATGCATTAGAAATACTGAAACTAATGAGAAGATGGTAGTCAAACTGGCCTTTTTCACAATGGGAAATAAAGTCAACTGAACCGCTGTTATACAGGATTTACATGCCAATAGACAACAATGGTCTTGCAGAGTTATCACTTCTCTGGACTGTTCAGGGTTATAAAATAGTGCAAAGACAGTGAGAAATGAGAATCAGATATCCCAGAGAGGTATCTCTGAATGCCTCCTACCCCAGGAGTTACCAGTCTCCTGCCTCCACTCCACTTTACCATATCACTTCCCACCTGTATGGGTGGGAAGCTTCCTCCCTCGTATGTCTGCTTCTGGAACCATCTTCCTCCAGTTGGAGCTGCGTGCTGTTACCAGTTTAATCTTCTTTCAGTTCTGAGATTATTACAATCCCTTTAAAAACCACTAATGGCTTCCTGCTGCCTGTAGATAATATTTTGAAAAGCTCTAATCTGGTCCACTAGGATTTAGCCACAGATTGTCAGGGTTTCCACTTGCAAATTACAAAACACAAAACAAAACAAATACTAACAACAACAGTAAAACCTCTTGTTGGTTTAAAGGAAAAATGGCTTTGAGAAGATGATATTACACAAATCACAGACTTGCCAGGAAAGCAGCAGAAACAGGCTGGGAAGCTTGTCCATAGAGCTAGTACTCAAAAACAGGCTACCCAGCTAGTTGGACAAGGACTTCAGTGCTTGCCCCAGATGGCTAGCCCTGAAGCCATCACCATGGCTACTGCCTTGGGCTACAGGCACGATGCTAGTGTCACGTGTATTTAGTTCTGCAACTGATACCTGAACAGGCACGATGCTAATGTCACGTGTATTCAGTTCTGCAACTGATACCTGTACCACACAGTTCAAGGGATGCTCTCTGCCCTGGCTCCTTACATAGGGCTTCCTATTTAAAAAGCAAGGTAATGGATGTTTTAGACCATTGCCCGTACCTACTGCAAGGAATGTTGGGAAAGTGGTCGGCTCCACCTTTAAGGATTTCATCTGATATTTTCATGCATGTATCAATATACTTTGTTTTTATTTGACCCTCACTACCTTCCTTTATCCCTCCCCCATCCCCTGTTGCTGGTACCCCTCCCTCCACTAGCCCACCTTCTCCTTTGGTGATACTTAATCTCCTTTACTTTCTCTTGTTTCTCTCTCTGATTCAAAAGTGAGAGGAATCTGAGATGTCCTTCCTGGAAAGGGGAAGAGATTAAAGATGCAGGGTAAATGGTAAATGTTCAGGAGAATCTTCCTAACTTAATGTTTTGATGGTAACAACCTGTTATCCAACATGCATACAAAAAACACCCCAAACAAAAACAAAGAAAACTAAATAAACAACGACCGCCCCACCCCCCACCAAACTATCAGTCTTTGTTCAATTTAGCAAACATGTAATGGCCCCTATATGCTAAGCTCTGTACTAAGTAATGAGAATAGAGCAAGACTCAGTATTTCTATGAGATTTTAGTCTCGGTTGGAGGACCTATACAGACAATGGACAAGGCCTGTGCTACAGCAGTGTAAATGTAGCTAGCTTTGGGAATGCCTACACTAACTGGGTGGTGACAGTGACTGTCTTCACATAGGAACAGGTTCTGATTCTGGGTATATTTCCTATTCTGCTCATCCACAGAGCCATGTGGTGTATGCGTTCCACCCCCACTCTATGTTTTACACCTTTCTACTAGCATGCTCCCTGCCTACCCTGCTTATGGAGCTACCTTTAGCCTTTGCCCGGATCTTCCTTTGTGACTTTGTGCAAGTGGGGTGTTCTTTTCCTGGAGACCATCTCCACTGGCCAGACCTCTGCTGACTTACTGCTCTGCTGCAGCTCTGATGGGTGACATTCAGCTGCTTCTGCTATCAATCTCATCTCCAATGTGCAGCATGAGCAACCTGTAAGTGACATTGACCTGTCTCTGGCTGCTAGCCATTGTGTGTGTGTTTACTGATCTTCTCCTTGCTTCCCGCATATATTTTGGTAGTTTTATTTAACTGGTTTAGTGTATCAATGGATGATTTTTAGTGATTCCAGTTAAATCTTAGCTATTTTTTTTTCCTGGACACAATTGTGTGCGTGCACGAGCACACATCTATGTACAAGTGCATGACATTTCAAGTTCTTCTTCTTCTTTTTCTTTTTTTTCTTTTTGGTTTTTTGAGATAGGGTTTCTTTATATAGCCCTGGCTATCCTGGAACTCACTCTGTAGACCAGGCTGGCCTTGAACTCAGAAACCACCTGCCTCTGCCTCGCAAGTGCTGGGATTAAAGGCATGCACCACCACTGCCCAGCCCACATTTCAAGTTCTTAAATGTATGCCCAGCATACATTTCAGTATGATCTGGCATGCATACTGTCATGGACCAGCAGAGCAGCTAAATGCTGGTCCAGAACTAAATTTTTCTTTTCCTGTCCACTTCTGAACTTTACTACCAATAGGGAAACCACAGCCCATGGATGGACTGTTTGAGCTGTGGCATTGCAGAACTGGTGGTGCATGGCTAGTCTTGTGTCTTTCTCTCCTGTAGCTTGTGGGTCCCCAGAGGCAAGCATGTCTGATTCATTATGGAAGGACTCAAAATCTCCATCAAACTGTCTCCAACTCAAGAAACAGATGTCGAATACATAAATAATTGAAATAAGTGGTCTTCTTACTAATAAAGCAGTTGGCAGCCTGGGTTTCACAGGACGACTTGACCTACTTAGTATTTTCAAATGGCGTGCTCTGCCTCAACAGCTATTTGACTGCCTTCCAAGGGCGGAAGTGGATGGCAGGTGTAGGTTCTGGCCTGTTGGTTTGCTGGCTCTTTGGCTCTTTGGCAGCTGATAGTAAAGAGTGTTGGTGCAGGGAAGAGAGACTCAACAGAGCTCACTGAATTCCATGCTTTATTTTTGTGGCTTTTATGAAACTAGGTTACCCAATAGAAATACAACTATGACTTCATATTGGGTGCTTCTTGAAACTCTGCTGTCATTGTCTCAGTCTACAGGAAGATGTGCTTTCCACCCACTCACTGCTTAAATACTAAATATTCAATACCTTTTACATATTCATGCTCATAGAGCAAGAATGCTAGTTGTAGTAGAGAATTGATTGATTTGAGCATCCTCAATATCTGTAAGGGAATTAATTCCAAGAACCCATTCTGATACCAGAGTCAGAGAATACCTAATGGCCTTGTACAAAATGGTATGTTATTTATATAAACCTATACATACCTTCTTTAAACCACCTATAACCACTTAAAACATGATATGTGTATAATTGCTACCCGAATCATTGTTACACAGCATTGTTTGAGGAGTTACGCACAAGAAAGTACTATATTTGTTTAGTATAGATACTTTCAACTGCTTAATTGTAATCTTAGTGGAAGCACAAAGCAGACAATAGAAACAGAACCTAGAAAGTGGAATAGAAGCAATGGAGGTGAAAGTGAAGAGAGTTGACTCCTCTGGCTATGGTAATAGTGACCATCAGGAGACACAGGCTATGGATTTGAAGAAACTGATCTTTGTGGTTTCAGAGCTTGCCCTGATGCTCTGAGCTCTCTTTTGCCTCATGCTGTGGTTTGAATGAGAATAGCCTTCCAAGGCGAATGTGTTTGAATACTTGGTCCCCAGTTGGTGGAACTGTTTAGGAAGGATTGGGAAGTGCTGCCAAGTCACCTGGGGCCAGCGTTGAGGTTTTAAATAACTAGTATCATTCCCAGGGTGCTCTCTGCCTCCTGCTTATGAAGAGAAGTGAGCAACTGCTGCTCCAGCTGTCCTGCTCCAACTGCTGGCTTTTCATTATTTCTTCCCTGCCAACATGGACTCTAACCTTGGGCACTATAAGCCACATTAAATGCTTTCGTTTATAAGTTGCCCTGGTTTGGGTGTTTTATCACAGAAATAGAAAAGTGTCACCTCGAGTGTCAATTTCCTGATTCATTCTGTGTAGAACCTTCTACCTTACACATGTGTCTAAGAGTGCTGTCAGATTGCCTGTTAGAATCTTTTATTAGTTCTTAGTCTTCAACACCAGTATTATTTAGGTCATAGGAAGCATTCAATCAACTTTTACTGAATCAGTCAAAGTGAAAAATCACCACAAATTGATGTCCTAATAGAATCAGAAGGTCAAATGTCCCCTCAGTACTGCTTTTAATCCCTTTCCTCAATGACCCTTGATTTTTTTTTTCTCCATCACTACACAGGGCATGTCTGGAGCTTCTGATTTATTTATTCTGACCCGGAGTCTCACATTGTAGACCCAGGTTGTTCTCAAACTCAGTCTTCCTGCATTAATCCCTCAGGAACAGCACTACACACACACAGCAGCAGAACCTGCTTCCAACCCCTCCCTTTGCCCAGCAACTCCTTCCCAGAGCAGCTCACTTATTTACATTAGGAAGTGTAACTAACTTTTGGCTTGCTCTCTTCTTCTCTCCTCTTTACACACATGAGCCTGTCTTCCACAGGAGATCCTGAGCCCGTTCCTTATCTTGGAGAGACACTGTTTCTTACATTGTCCATTCTGCTGTATCCGCAGTTTCCAGCCGGCCCACATCCTCTCCAGCTATGGCACCTTCTGTTTCCTCCTGTTGTCACGTTCTTTGATGAATGGCTGCATTCTTTTGCCTTATGGTTGTTTGTAACTTTCTAGGCTAGGGACGATGTCATTTTTTTTGCCAATGTAGCTGCAAACAGCTTCATGGCTAAACTCAGCAGATATCCTCTCGTGCTTATCTCCATTCCCCTTTCTGACACATTTCAGCCCGCACGGAACTCCTGTCTCCAGTCTTTGATTCTCAGCACCAACGTCTCTCTTACCCTGTCATCGCTTTTCCTGTCTCTCCAAATCTCTGCCTTTGTCTTGATTACTTTCTGTCTAACTGCGTACCAGTTGATATCTTTCGCCTTTAGTCTCTTCTCCTTTCTCCCCATAACATATGCCCCCTAGAGAATCAGAGCCTCACTGGTGAGCTCTGCATCCATGAGCAAAAATGTTGTCCTTGCTTGTAAAGCTCTCAGTTTATCTCCTGCCTTTCTTACCCCACTCAGTCAAAAGTTTTTTTTTTCCTTTCTATTAAAGTTCACCCACCAATAATTTGGCAACCCTTAGGTTCCCAGTTTAGAGTACACACTTTTATTCCGTTCCCTAAGAACATGCTACTCATTGCCTGCAATGCCAACTTCTGTTTACTTATATTCCCCCAAATAGAATGGAAGCTTTTTGCCAGTTCTTGTGCCTCATCCCTGGCAAAGTGCCTGACACACAGGAGGCACTTCAGTGCTTGGGGGAAGAAGGAAAATATCAGATCTCTACTTGAACTAGTCTAGAGATGGATAGTTGGTTCTGTTTATCCAGGTTTTGCGCTGTCGATTTGAGTTTCTGGCCCGCTTCCTCCACCCCACTGGGTCCATTCTGCTAGCTAAGGCTGCCCTACTTCTCAGGAACACCTATACCATGTTTCCAGCTGTTTACCCTGATGCTTCCTCTTCCTGCCATTCATCAAAAACACGTGCACTTGCCACTAAGTACATCTGTGGGACATAAGGTTCTCTTTTCTTGTTCCTGTACTCTTCTGCTCGGACTAGATTCAATCATAACACGAACAACACACTCAGAGATGCCTGTGTCTCATATGCATGTATCTAAAGTGGTCATTGTAATAGACACCAAGATGACCCAAATATTCCCTATCACCTTCGTGCGTCTCCACGTTGCCAGAGGATTGGCTTCTGAGACTAGAATTTGGCAGAAGCAATGAGGAGCTGCTGTCAGCACTAGGTTATAAGGACAAGGCAACTCTCCTCTCTCCCTCTGCCTCCAAACCTCTCCTCAGCTATAGATGAAGTTACCTGCCACCGAGACCCACGTGAAAGTGAACTGAGGTCTCTGACTGACAGCTCCTTGAGTTTAGAAGTAGATCCTCAGCCCCAGTCCCCTGCAGACCATACTTAGAAAATTTTGACTGTAGCCCTGTGAAGAAAACAGGAAGATCCACAAAAGTGGACCAGGATTGATGTCCCCCAGAGACTGCCACAAAATGACGATTGTTTGTGTCTGAAGCTGTTAGGCTGTGGGTAGACAGCAAACGCTGTTGTCCTGGATGCTCAGAACCCATGTGCTTCTCCACACCTCCTCACATCCTGTTGTATGTCTGAACCTCACAAACCTATCCTCACATAGCACCAGAGGACACAAACATTGACATTCACCCTTTTCCTCGGAGTGTCCGCCCATCCTAACCACCCTTTCTACCTATGCCCACTAGTCAGCATCATTACTTTCCTAAGGCCTGGCTGGCCACACCTATTAGTTGCCCAGGGCCTTCTTCTCTGAAGAACTCATACCACTACGTTTGCTCTCTTCCTGCAGGTAGCTGCTCTTGCCTGTGACATCTCCACCTGAGTGGTTGTCTTGCTCTGTGAACTGATTCACCTGGTGTAGAGAACGTATACATGTCTGTTGAATGACATTATTCTTAGACACCGGGATGCAATCTCTTAGCAGGCCGCCTTTAGTCATTTTCATGTGCACTGCGTCTTTCTCCCTCATGCTGAACAGGTGAAGCATGTGGATCTTACCATCTGGGCCTAGCTGTTGGCCTTCTCATCTGCTTCAGGGTCCTGTCTTCAATGATGAGGCTTTCAAAGATGACATTGTTTCCTGGACAGTAATGGTTTCCACAGTTCTTTGATTTCCTTGAACACCTCGAAGATTCCACGTGTCTCATCATTTCTGCAGCCATGCCTGGAGAGCAGAGCTTTCCCACTGAGCTTTAGACTTGAGTTTTAATTTTTTCAAGCTATTTGAAAGTCTAAATAAATGTCCCCCCCCCGCGAGCTTCCCTTTCATCAACTTCCATGACTCCCTTCTTAATATGAAGAGGCTAATACTCCAAAATGATTATACGAATGAACAAACGAATTCACCTTGATTTTGGCTCCTGCACTGTATTTGCGGTGAAAGCAACTGCATCCAATTCTTTTTTTTTTTTTCACCACACTTGTGAAATTAAGGTACACATTTTATTTTATAGTTCTGCAGGGGAATGGGGAAATGACTGGAGTAAATGGGAAACCGGATCAAGAAAAAGACATTAAAAAAAGACCATATAGATGGGAATGGGTGAGCAGATTTCTTTAGTGTTCACGTCAGGCATTTGGTGCTTAAAGGGCGGCATATAACAAGCCTATTTTTCAAGAAAAATCTAGTTACCCAGACTTGTAAAGAGGTGACTGTGAAAATCACTTTCGGTACTTTGAAGGAATTAAATTTGTGGTACCAGATGGTGACTGAGACTAGCATGGTTTCGATTAATATGTAGGGGATAAAGCACATTTTATGGCAAAATATTTAAATTCTCCCATTTGTGTGTCATGTCAGTGGACTAATGCTTCAAGCTTTAAAAAATGAAGAGCTCGAAAGAGAGCAGGAAAAGAAGACAGACTGAGAGACCATGCTTGCAAAAGACAAACCCGACCAAGGACATCTCAAACACACCTATAATTGCAAACCTAAAGATTGCTTAGAACTTAGCAACTAGATTTCAAAACATAACATGTACAACAAAATGCGCAACAGGTCTGAACATATGTCATCCCAAAGTACATGTAATGAGAACATGAATATGTATGTTCAATAGATATACACCATTATATATACTTAAGAACTACTTATGAATCAAACCAACAATAATATATCAGCATGCACACAGGAGAGTGGCCAAAACTAAACTCCTGCTAGTACCAAACAAGGAGAACTGCAAGAGCTCATGGGATGGCATGAGCTCTTCTGCTGGTAGGAAGGCAAAGTGGTTCATCCCTTGGAGAAGACAGCACTTGGAGGCTAGTGTGGTCATTTTCTTCAATGCTAGCAATGGTTGCAGGAGCCAGGGGTCATGTTCTTTGCTATTTAATGAAATGGATTGAAAACTTAGGTTTGATAACAAACCTGTATGCAGGTATTGCAGGAGCTCATAATTGTCGAAACTTGGAAGAACCCAAAAGGCCCTTCAGTATATGCATAAAGATGAAGGTCATACCTTTATATTACAAGATATTTTGGACGTGAAAAGGAGAATAAACTACAAGGTAGAGTAGCGACCTCTTCCCGGCTCCTTACTGTTTGTCTGACACAGGCCACATAGACACCACCAACAAAATGGACTCACCAGGTTATACTTACCTGTTTTTTGTACATATCCATCCATACTGCATATGCATAACAATAATAATCAATGAAAAGGAGGCTATCAATTTTAGAGTGGAGGCACATAGGAGCAGTTCAAAAGACGGTAGCTGGCAGGGGCGGGACAAGGGAAAGTGATGTAACTATTTCAATAAAAGCATATTATAAAAGTTTCTGAAAAAAAAGAAGGTAGAAGAATGTTAATTATTAATCTAGAAAGCGGCACAATGCCCAACTCCAACATACATGGCATGCTGGAGAAGGCAAAACTATTGAGGCAATTACAAAAAATATTAAAAATCTACCAGTTGTTGTCATAGGCTGGGATGAGGTATTCTCCACTGATAGAGCACAGAAGATTGTTAGGGGTTGGAAAATAGTCTGTATGATAATAAAATAGCTTTTAGACATTCGCACACCTATCAAAATTCATCGAAAAATCTGGGTTAGCGATGTTGGTGTAATCGCAGCACTTGGAAGACTGATGCAGGAGGATGTGGTATTTGAAGCCTATCTTGACTATATTACAAGTCTCAGGTCAATGTAAACCTTGTGGATAGACTGTGTCTCTAAAGTCCCCAAACCCAAACCTAAATAAAACAGAATATTCAATATCAAAATGAACCCTGACAAGGCTGTGGATTTCTGGGATGTTAACTTCATCGGTGGTAACATAATTGCTACATTGGGTGGTTCATTGATACTCAATATTGATTGCTTGATTGCTTGCTTGCTTGCTTGATGCTGGTATTTGAGTATAAGGGGTATGTGGCAACCCTGTATTTTCTAAATGTACTACAGAAAACAGACCACTCAAGATTAGGCTGGTGAAACATAAGGAGCTTTTCACCAAGGTTGACCATCTGAGTTCAATCTCTTGGATTCGCATGGTGAAAGAAAAGATTTGACTCCTGCAAGTTGTCAGATGGAGGCACAGTGCAAGCTATAGCACACGTACGTTCCACCCTAACCGCCACAAAATGGATACAAAATGGATACATATGGAAAAATGGAGCTGGGTATATAGGCTAGTGGGATATGTGTCATATATAAATATATATTTCTCACATGTATATATGTAGAGAGCGATTGAGCACTTGGTAGTGGATGATCATCAAGGGGCTCATGCCTGGAGAAGACTAATTCTCCCTCTCAACAGATATTAATTGCCCCACCCCATTAATCTCAGACTGAGGGTCCATGACATTTCCCCTGTCCACTTTGGCATGTCTACTGGAGTCATCCCTGTTCAAGTCATGTTTACATAACCATATTGTTGAGATTTCATTAGCACAGCTTCCCTGTTAGGTGACAGAGTCTTGCAGCAGTTATCTTGGTACTTTGGCTCTTCAAATTTTTTCTCTCCCCTTTTCTATGGTTTTCCCTGAATCTTCAGTGTATTGGTTGTGTTGTAAAAGTATCAATTGTCATTGAATACTCCACTACAAGTTGTTCTTGGCATTTTGGTCAGTTGTGCTTTTCTGTAATTACTCTATTTCAAAAGCCAGCATCTTTGCTGAAGCATGAGAGCTACACTTACCTGTGGATAAAAGGATAGGGATTTAGAATGAAGTCGGGAATTACACTCACTAGGGAGAGCAATAGTACTGAATATTCCTTTAGAGTCCATGACCTTGCCAGCCACTGGTAATTAGCTAGGTTTGCCATACCAAGCAGAATTCTTTCCTAATTGTCTGTTTACCATACAAGGCATAACTTTCTCCCTGAGTTTTTCTTAAATTGTATTAGATAGCTGTTGGCTAATGCCAAGATATAGTGTCACCATTGTATCCTGTTGTGTATCTGCCATGCTTGCCGTTATCATAGTTCAAGGCTTTAAATACTGGGTAGGATTAGTGACTGCTTTTCTCCCTTGGCAGTGATTGGATTTCTTTTGTAATAGATATTTTTCAGGTATGTGCGTGTATTTTATTTGATTATGACATTTTTAGTGTAATTTACCATTTCAATTTGATCCTTCCTCCATTGTTTTTAAGAAAAACCCCATTTATCTATCTATCTATCTATCTATCTATCTATCTATCTATCTATCTATCTATCTATCTATCTACCTACCTACCTACCTACCTACCTACCTATCTATCTATCTATCTATCTATCTATCTATCTATCTATCTATCTATCTGTCTTTAATTTTACGTGTTTAAATGTTTAGTCTATATGTATGACGTGCACCATGTGGCTGCTTGGTACTTGCAGAGATTAGAAGACAGTGTGAGTTTTCCTGAAATTAGAACTAAAAGTAGCTGTTGTTAACAGTCACATGGATGCTAGAAACTAAACCTGGTCCCTCTTCAAAAACTACTAGTGCTCTTAAACCCCAAGCCATCTCTTCATCCCTCTCTTCCATCCTTCCACCCCAGCCCCAAACTTAGGAAGTACCTCAGTAAAGGATGAGTGCGTGTTGAGTGATGGAGTTCACCCTGACACTTTTCTGTATTTTTGGTTCAGATCCTGAGTGTGTTTTTTTGGTCTCACTACATGCCCCCCACTTACTTATAACCCAGCAGGAGATCTGATCCTTTTTGAACAAAAAACAAAACAAAACAAAACCATAGCTGCAGGGTTTTTCTATGACCCCTCTGCTAGCATCTCATCTCACTCCAGATAAAATACAAAGTTCTAACTGAGGGGTGTTGTGTCTAATGACTGCAACCCCAGAACTTGAGAGGCAGACACAGGAAGATCAGGAGTGCTAAATGAGCATTAGCTCCACAGTGAGACTGAGATCGTCCAGGTCTACAGGAAGAAAGAAAGAAAGCAAAACCAAGAATACCCAACATCCTCATAACAGTCTCTATACCATATGATGGATTCAACTCCGCTCCATAGAAACACCCTCACTGACCTTGTTTATGGTGCAGTATAGCACCATTTTGCCTTGTAGTTTTATTTATAGCACCCATGCCCTGCTCCCTGATATACTAGAACCCTTTCTAGAAGGTAAACACTATTAGGACAGGAATTATGTATCATTATAAAAAAATACTACCCTTATGATGCAAATCATATGTCGGAATTCAGAGTTAAATGCCCTGTGCAATGAATTATTGTATGTTTATGGAACTGTTCAGCTATGGCTACAGTCTAACTTTATAATTCTGTCATTGTGTACAAGAGAAATTCTGCCAAGAGGGTAACACGGGACAATCATGAGTTAGAGGACTGCCTGGGTCACACAGCTAGACAATGTCTACACACATGCTTTTGTGCACATGTGCACACGTGCATACACACACACACACACACACACACACACACACATGGGGAGGGGAGGAGATATAAAGAGAGAGACCGAGAAAGAGACAGAGAGACAGAGAAAAAGGCAGAGACATACACACACACACAAAGAAACAGAGACAGAGAGTGACAGAGAGAAACAGAGAGAAAGACAGAAAAAAAGACAGAAAAAGACAGAGACAGAGAGAAGCCTTTCTTTTTTGCTATCACCTCCCATGTCCCTGCTCTCTCTAGCCTTTGGCAACACTCATCTTTGTATCTATTTATTCTTGCGGTCACTTACACATTTAAAGTAAATGGAATAACACTGCATGTGGCCCTTTCTTCACCTTCCATTTATTGTTATGCTTCAGGGTTCATCTATACTATAGTGTGCGTTGATATTTTGTCACTTAGTAATATGCCATAATAGCTTATGCCATCCTTTGTGTATTCACCACTTTATAGGCTCTGCATTGGTTTCCTTTCTTTTTGGCTATTATGAATAATACTGCCATGAACATTTATGTACAAGTCACTGTGTGGGTGATTCTTTTCAATTCTCACAGGTAGACACGTAAATGTGCAATTTCTGGATTATATAGTCATCCTATTCTTGATCATTTGAGAAATGAAAATGTCATTTTTCACAGTGGTAATAAGAATTTATGTTCCCAGTCTGGAGTATAGCTAAGTGGTAGACTGTTTGTCTACCATGCATGTGACCCTCAGGTGACTCCCATGATAATACATTTCTTTTCTTTCCCAGTAACAGGCTGACTGAGGGTTCCAGTTTCTCTGTAATCCTAGCAGCATTAAAAAACTTCTAGCAATCCTAAAACCCTCCTGATGTGAAATACTGGGGTCTCACTGTGGGCTTGTTTTTCATGCCCTGCTGAGTAAGCATGCGAAACATCGTTTCTTGTGTGTATTGGCCATTTGTATTTCTTTTCTGAAGAAATACCTGGTCCAACCTTTCCCTGACTTTTGCCCTAGGTCGCTTATCTATCTATTATTGATTTGCAGGAGGTCTTTATACATTCTAGGCATGTCAGTTCTCAGGTATATGATTTACATCACTTCCCTCTCTTTCTTTTTCTTTTTGAGGCAGGGTTTTTATCTGTGGTTGGTTCTGATTCCTAGAACTTGCTATATAGACCAGGCTGCCCTTCAGCTCACAGAGAACCACCTGCCTCTGACTCCTGAGTACTAGAATTAGAGACTTATGTCACCATACCTGGATTTTTACCTTTTCTCTCTTCTGCCCTTCTCTTCTCTTCTCTTCTCTTCTCTTCTCTTCTCTTCTCTTCTCTTCTCTTCTCTTCTCTTCTCTTCTCTCTTCTCTTCTCTTCTCCTCTCCTCTCCTCTCCTCCCCTCCCCTCCCCTCCCCTCCCTTCTTCTTCTCTTCTCTTTCTTTCTTTACCCTTTCCTTCCCTTTTCTCTTCTATCTTCCTTCCTTTCTGTCTTGCTCTTTCTCTCTTTCTCTCTCTTTCCTCTTACTATTCCTCCTCTTCTTCTGTGTTTGTATTTTGAGACAGAAATTTTCCATGTAGCCCTGGCTGTCCTGGAACTTGATATATAGACCAGGTTGGCCTTGAACTCACAGAGATCTTTTTGCCTCTGCCTTCCAATTGCTGGGATTAAAGACATGTATCATCACCATGTCTTTACATTTTGTGGCTCTTTACATTTTGTGGAACACTTCACATATTAAACCTCGATTGTATACAAGTTTTTAAATTTTGATAGGATACAGTATTATTTTTCTTTTATTTTCTCTAATATATATGTATATATGTATACATATATGTATGTATATATATATATATATATATGAAATACACACACAGACACACACACCTGAAACCATTAACTAATCTAGGATCAAAAAGTCTCACATCTATGCTTTCTACTAAGTTTCATACTTTAGTCTTAGATTTGGGTTTGTTTATGTTGTTTGTTTTCAGATGAGATGCCTCTACTCTTGGCTCATCTCAAACTATTGGGCTCTGGTTTTCTGCACACTTTGCAGTACTTGGAATTATAAGCATGTACCACGATGGCTGTCTCTCTGGTCTGCTTTGAATATTTTTTGCATGTGATATGAAATGAGTTAGCTTTCAGTCTTACTTTTGGCATGTCCATATCTAATTGTCCAGTACTGAATTGGACAGTGCTGAAAAGACTGCTCTCTCATGTCAGAATAATTCAGGTGCTTTCCTGGAAATAATTGGCTTTAACTGTGAGGGTTAGCCTCTTCCACACCTCTATCCATATGCCCATGCATGTCCCATCCTGATCTTTCAAAAATATTTATTTATGTGTATAAGTGAGTCTTGGTGTGTGTTTATGTATAGTATCTGAGGACAGGTGTCTGTGGAGGCCTGAAGAGGGAGGGCATCAGATTGCCTAAAACTGGAACTATATAGGTGGTTGTTATATACCCAGTGTAGGTGCTGGAACCTGAACTGGGGTCCTTTGTATGTGCCACACATGCTCATAACTGCTGGGACATTTCTCCAGATTTTTCATCTTGCCTTGATGACTGAAGCTTTGTAGTAGCTTCGGACACTGAGAAGTAGAAATCTCCCAACCTGTTCTCTTTAATGATTAGTTTTGTTGTCCTAAAGTCTCTTGAGTTTCCATATGAATTTTGTGACTTGCTTGTCAATTTCCTCAAGATGTCGGCTGAGATTTTCCTGGGGTGGATAGCTCATTTTAATAACTTCAGATCTGAGCAGGTATTTTGTTGAATAAATGAATTTAATCAAAGACACAAGTGAAGGTCTCACATGGAAATGAAGGCAGGGACCAAGAATGGATCTTGACCGTCTTTTGTGATAAGTGTTTTAGACTTGTAGTATTTAGATTACAGTTTTCGTAATGGAATTTCGTCCCAAGAATCTCATGGATAACTACAATCGTGTCATCTGCACAGCCTTCAGAATCAACTAGGAGATAGGCCTGTGAAGAATTTTCTCGATTAGCTTAGTTGAGTGGGAAAAATCAACCCTAGATGTGTTCAGCATGCTTCTAAGGGCCAGGGTTTTGTATGAAGAAAAAGAAGAAAGCACATTGAGTGCTATTTTCATGTCTTTCTCTGTGCTTCCTGTCTGTGATCAGCCACCCATGTGTCTGTCTGTTGCTATGCTAATTTCTCCCCATGATGAACTGTATCCCCTGCAACTGTAAGCCATAATAAACTTGTTCTCCCTTAAGTTGCAAAACTAGATCTTTCTAAAACACCACTGCAGTTATGTTCTCTGCCTGGGTTGCTTAGATGACGTCAAGGTGATATCTTGGCTTGGTCAGGACTCAACAATTGTTGAAGATCTCTTCTTTAACTTAGTCCATAGAATAAAAAACAAGCAATACTGGAATCGGGTACTATTACCTGTATCACCTTTCAGATGGAAAAGTTGCTTAAGAATGAATGAGTCCATCTTCCACAGAGATCAGAATGTGGAGATTGTTACATTTTTTTAGTCAATTAAGTAATTAAGTGTGTGTATGTTGTTTGAAGGTCCATGTGCCTGTGTGCCAAATGAGAATGTCAGGTGCCCTGTTCACTCTGTTGCTTTACTTCCTTGAGATAGGGACTTTCACTGAACCTAGAACTAGGCTAGTGGCCAGTAATTCACAGTAATCCTCCTGTGTCAGACCCTTTCCCTCCCTCATGGCTGGGATTACATGTGTCTGTGATCACATCCGCTATTTTTACATATTTTCTGGGGAGTCATACATGAGTCCTCACGCTTGGGCAGCAGGTGCTCTGACACCTGAGGCATCTCCCAGACCCTAGGTTTTTATTTTATCTAATAGGTTGTGTTATAATAAGGAAAATTGGAAACAGGTGAATATCTACAGCACATTTGGTCAATTTACTCTCATTTCATTGGGTCTGAAGCCTCCCACTCAACATCTCTTAGGAAGGAGAAAGAGGTAGTTAGTATAATAGACAACTATGTAACCGCCAAGCTGGCATCCTGTTTCCTGGCTGTGTCGGTTTTGTGATCACCTTGAGTACAGGGATGTGCGATTTACAGGTGTCTGTACATTCTCTCTGTAAAGTGCCTAGAATTGTTAAAGTTCTTTATTTTTGTCTGGAGTCAAATAAAGAAAATCTAAGAAAACCCTGTAACTAATTGTGTCTTGCCGTTACCCAAATGCTCAATTCTCTAACTTGGTCTAGTTGTTCTGTCTTTTCTCAGTCTCATCCAGTACCACCTTGTAACCATATTTCCAATACTGATGACAAAGAAAATCAGCTCATCAAATACTCAAGGCTCAGTAAAACCTGAAAAAAAAAGTTTACTTGCTTCACAGTACATCTTTCCAACATCTGGCTTTGGGGAGGGTTACCTTGGCCGCCTGACACACATGTAGCATCATGGCATAAGTTCATGTACTAGATACACACACACACACACACACACACACACACACACACACACACACATAAGAACTCAGGGAACAGCAATAGAGCAGGTTTGCTCTTTTATAAAACCTTTATTCCCAAAGAACAACTGCAGTCCCCTGTGAGTTGCATTAATCCCTTCCAAGGTACCCCTCCCAGTACCTAATGATGCCCCTCTATATCCCGGATCTTAAAGGTCATAGCACACTGCTAATATCCCCACACTGGGGACCAATCTTCTAGTCCACGAACCCTCTGTAAGAGGTTCCTCAGAGTCAGTCCAGAATACACCCAGACACTAAGTTCTCAGCACAAAGGAGATTTATAACCCCAGAAGGCCAAGCAAAAGGCAGGGCTGCCTCTGGGTTAGGTAAAGCAAGACAATAGGTGTTTTTGCAGGAGTGAGTTTTTAAGGAGAAAAGTGTGTGTGTGTGTGGTGGTGGTGGTGGTGGGGGGTGGTCTGTATTAGGATGAGTTAGTAAGTCCCAACTGAATTGCTGGGTCTCGGTGTTTCCACAGTGGTCAGTCTCTGGAACGAGTCATCGGTCAAATAAGGACATGGACCTTGGAGGAGAGCTTGAGGAATGTAATCTAAGGATTTATCGGAGGAACCGGTGGGAGCCAGCTTTGCCATGCTTCGGCTGGTTAAAGACACTTTCATCTTTCAACCAAACAATGTCAAAAGTACTAAATCCATTACTGTCGAAAATTTGGCAGAACCGTGTCAGTATATGTCACTCACAATACATCTACGTGCAAGAAAGACTTATAAGCAGCCACAATTTGGTGCCATTTACTTTGAAAAAAAGAAACCACTACCATCACCACCAATAACAACAACAACAACAACAACAAATCAGGAGCTTGGGGCTCAAGAGCTAAGTGGTTAAGAGTACTTGCTGCTCTTACAAAGGACCCGGGATCAGTACTCATGTCCACATGATGGCTTCCATCAGACTATCACTCCATTTCCAGGGAATCTGAAATCCTCTGCTGGTTTCCCTGGGCATCTGGGATGCATTTGGTGCACATACAAGCAAAGAACACTCATTCATTTAAAGTTAAATTAAAGATATATAATATATATACACATATATATTCAGGAGCTCTTTGCTTTGTTTGCAGTTTATAGACTCTGGTGAATCAGGCAACTCAATGAGCTACAGCTGACAGCAAATACTCAAGGAACATGAAGTGCTAAAAAGTTCGGAGAATTTGATTCTTTTCAGTCCAGTAACCAGAAGCATTTGATCTTTTATTACAGAATATGGTTGCTGTAAAAAGAAATGAAATGTCCTAAGTATTCAGGGTTGAATGACCACCAGTGCTTTCTATTTTCCCTGTTCAAACAGACTTAACTTTATGTTGTGTATAATAATCTCTTAGCACGTTCAGGCTTTATAAAATGTGTCTTTTTTTCCCCCTTACTGTGTGAAAATGGTCCCTTTAAAGTGCATATTTCAACAGAATGAATTTCTCTTCACATCATAGCTCTTTTTTTTTTTATTAACACTTTTTTTTTTTTTAAGATTGGTCTCTGTTTTGCCTAGGTAAAAAAAGTCAGGCAAAAGTAACATACAGGGATTTTTTTTTCATTTTCTTAAAGAACAGAAAATGTGGTTTTCTTTCAAATTCTAATTCTCATGGACAGATGCCCCGAAACCAGATACTGTGGGCTTCCCAGAGCACCCTTGGGATCAGTGCTTAGCCATGCCTTGGATACAGTCCCACTGGGCTATAACAGCACTCTATAATTCAACAGGGTGAGTCTACCCCACCCCCTTTATTAGCACACTGTGGAGGTTAAATAGCAGAGTCTCCTCCTACTCCTTCCTCATCATTAGATTACTTCAGGACACTTCCTTAGGCTATCACACAATGAAGGGCACGGAGTTAGGAAAACAAAACTTCCTCAGAAGTAAGCCTTCCTCAGAGTGTTCTAGGAGGAAAGCTGTCTGGGTCAGGACACCATTGATTTACATTCAAGAAAAATTAGTTCCAGTTTTATTTTCAAATTTCTTGGGATCCGCTCATTTGAGAGAAAAAGTTGCCTTGTAGAAAGTAAACTAATGCTTTGAAAAATACTTTCACCCAGGCAGGGGTGGAGCACGCTTTTCATCCCAGCACTTGGGAGGCAGGGGCAGGCAGATTTCTGAGTTTGAGGCCAGCCTGGTCTACTGAGTGAGTTCCAGGACAGCTGGGGCTATACAGAGAAACCTTGTCTTGAAAAACCATAAAAACAAAACAAAACAAAACAAAAATTCCATTTGCTGTGTCATGGTTAACTGGGAAGATAAATTTAGTTACTAGTGAGTCCCAGTAAAATGTATGTCTTCAATGTCTTTGACTCTATAGAGAAGAATAGAAACAGAGCTATGACTGCTGCTGTCTTGAGCTGAACTGGTCTTGAAGTTCATGGTGGGAAATGACATTTATTTCATTATTTTTTTATTTTTATTTATTTATTTATTTATTTATTTATTTATTTTTTGGTTTTTCAAGACAGGGTTTCTCTGTGTTGTCCTGGCTGTCCTGGAACTTACTCTGTAGACCAGGCTGGCCTCGAACTCAGAAATCCACCTGCCTCTGCCTCCCAAGCGCTGGGATTAAAGGCGTGCGCCACCACTACCCAGCTCATTATTTTTTTAAAAACAAGTTTTGATGAAAGTGTCTCAGAGGAGGTAGGACGTCAGTGGAGAAATAAAGAGCAGAGTATCTGCTTTTCTGTCTTCAGCCTCAGAGAAATTGATCCCAGCATGGCTAATCTTTCACGAGGAAACTGTCCCCTGACTAGGGAACTTAGCAACATGTTTATATGTCTCAGCGACCAGAGGAGATCCAACAGACCAATTTACATAGTGAGCTTGGGACCTGGCAAAAGCTTAGCCTGAGTCTAGATCTGGCCATGAGTCTTTGTTGTAGAGTGGCTTCCCTTTGCCTCTGAGACTTTATTACCCTAAATGGTGTTTAGGAAAGGGACAGTGGGAACCAATGCCTTAGCTTAGTGTACTTGAGAGGGAGACAGAAGGGTATTCGTAATACTGATGGGAATAATATGAAAAGCCTGGATCTGGGAAAATTTGTATTAGAAAGGTCTACAGCTATGAGGTCATTTATCTAGTGTTAGTAGGAAAATGAATGGCTTACTTTATATGATCTTTTCAAAATCTCTCCCTCAGATCAGGATTGATCCCAGAGACTCTGACATGCTTGGCAACTGCTCCAGCACTGAGATATGTCATCAGCCATAAGAAAGAATGAGTCTGAAGTCCAGGTTACTATGCAACCTTGTCCCCATCCTCTAACTGGAGTGGAGATGTGAATCTTTAGGGATAAGACCCATTGTGTCCTTCTCTGTTTTAGTCACCATTCTGTTGCTGTCATGAAATACCATGACAGAGCCTTCAACTGAGGGTATGTATACAAACTTTTTGCATAGGTAACCTTAGTTTCAGAAGCTTAGACCATGATCATCATGGCAGGAAGCATGACAGAAGGTGTGGCCCTGGAGAAATAGCTAAAGGCTAACAACCCAAATGACAGACAGGAGACAGAAAGAAAAACGAGGCAAGGTATGGACTGGGCTTCTGATAGCTCCAAGCCTACTCCTAACAGCATACCTCCTTCAACAAGACCACCACTCTCATTCCTTCTCAGTCTACCAACTGGGAACCAATCACTCAAGTTCATGAGCTGATAAGGGCCATTGTCATCCAAGTCACCGCAGTAACACTCTAGACAGACACATTCAGGCACCCATTCTCATACGTGGATGTATGTATAGGCTGAGCTGCCAAAGGAGCTAAGGTTACTTTGGGGAGTGTTTCAGTTTTCTGGTGACAGTGACAAGCAAAATTACATGTTAGTCCAATACTTTATGGAAGGCGAGACTCCATATAGTATGGAGACTGTGCTATAAAACTACTTACCAATATAATAAACCCTTGATTTTTTTCATGTCAGATTTTTGATTTTTTATGGCCTTTCAACCACCCAGTTTCTCCAGTGATAAATACTAAGACAGTTTCAAATCCATAAGGGTCAGAGCCAACCTCTTTATTTGGGCAAGAAACCATCTCCTTCCATTGCATTTCAAATAAGTCAAGTGAAGCTCTGGCTCATTTGGAAGTGTCTCGGGAGATGTGCGAATGTGAACAAGACATCTCTGATTCCATTTTGGCATCTCTGTCATCTATTTAGATGCTGCACACAAACAGAGTCTGTCTTGTCCCATGCAGCTCTTCCATGGCTCTAGGAATATGTGACAGCACTTGTGTTTAATATGCAGGCTTAGTAGAAGGGCAAATTTGATGCAGTTCGACTTTCATAACCTCCAGTTTACAGCTGAACACTGTGACTTTTTAGAGCTGACAAGGAAATCAGATTGGACGGCCCAGGGCATACAGCTTCACAATGTGTGTAATCCTGGCTTTGCAACTGAGGAAAATCAATGAGGAGAGCATTGATCTCCTTGCAAACTCAGTTAGCTCAGAAACTCTCTGCCAGGGATTTGGGTATTCAAGTCACTTGGTGGCACAACATGTTTTCAAACCCAGCTCTTATGGGGGTAGCAGCTTTCTAGATTCACCTCACTCCTCTTACACATGCATATCCCTGTCTTCTGGGTGGAAATAGGACTCAGCACACTCACAGCTCTGTCTCTTTGCTCAAGGCTAAGTGGAATGAATAGCCTGCATATCAATGACATTGTACTGTGTCACTTCAGGAAAATACTGCCTTCAGCTAGACAGATTGGATCTGGGTTCTTTGGCCAATTTGTTCTTGATTTTATTCTTTAATCAAGGAAGCAAATGTGATCAAGAAACTACCTGAAATCCCCACAACAGATAAACACTTCAGTGCAGATACATACTAAAATGAAAAATATAGCATAGCCAAATATAGTATGTATAAAAATATGTATTGCAATATTTCATGCTTGTTAGTGGAAATATTTTTACAACATGTCTCCCAAGTGCAGAAAATAAATCAAGCCTTTAAAAAGAGACTGTAGATGATTCATTTAGTGCTGTCATAATACGGTGTTTTCTTTAATGAAAATTTATATCATTTTTCCTGGACTCGGTGGAATAAATTTATACTGAAAGGTGGGAGAGAGTGATAAGTTCAGGATGAAACACAACCAACACTTGACAATCCAAGAATGGACTGACACCCGTTTTTTTTTTCTTTCCCCCTAGGAGATTTCATATTCAAGCCATTGTTAATGACGTAGAAATAGAACCGGTGGCCTTTGTCAGAGACACAGCACATTCATATGAGCCTAATGACACCAGAGCCACAAGGAGCCATATCCAGATAACTGGTGCTGAAGCAGGGTCAGCTATGAATGGCCCTAGGAGGAGTGAACTGGAGCTAGCAGCTGGCTAAGTGGTACAGGGTTTGTTCCTAAGTATGAGGGTATGAAGAAAGACCCCAGAACCCATGTAAAAAGCCTAGGGTAGCAGCAGGCTTCTGGAACTCTTGTGGGGGTGGAAGATGGGCAGTGGAGCTAGGAGAATCCGAGAAGTTCCTTGGCTGGTTATCCTAGGAAACCTATGAGTCTCAATCAATGAAGGTGAAGGGGCTAGAGATTTGGCCCAGCAGTTAAGAGCATGAACCCAGAGGAACTAGGTTCAATTCCTTGGACCTACATTAGTTAGCTCATAAGCACTTGTAACTCTGCTCCAGGGGAATCTGACACTAGTGACTTTTGCAGGCGCTTACATGCGCATGTCCTTGAACAGATCACACACACCACACACACACACACACACACACACACACACACACACACACACACATACACGCACACACACACACACAGACAAAAATAATAAAAATAAAGTAAAATAAAGATAGAGATATGTTAAGGAAAGATACAAACCTAAGATAAAAACTTTGGGTCTCTATACTCATCTGCATGCATACGCACACATACAATCATGCACACAGACATATACACAGATACATATATCATACACAAAGGTACACAAACAATGAATGTATAGCTATGCCTATGTATGTGTGGTGTTTGTGTGACTTATAGCCCTAGAATATGAAGCAACAGCCCATAAGAAAAAAAGGTGAAAACACTAGGTAGGACTAAAGAGCAGGTAGGCCTGGTAGCACAGGCCTGTAAACTTGGGAGACTGAGGCAGGAGAATCACAAGTTCAATGTCTGCCTGGGCTACTGTGTGAGCTCAATACCAGCCAGATTGATTTAAGGAGACCCTATCTCAAAATAAAAAGTAAAACTAGGGCTGATGATATTCATAGCAGCCTTATTTATAATAGCCAGAAACTGGAAACAACTCAGATGTCCCTCAACAGAGAAATG
>NW_022196895.1:50872775-50874396 GCF_008632895.1 Mastomys coucha
AGAAAGGACCAAAGGAGCTGAAGGGTTTGCAGCCCTTTAGGACAAACAACAATATGAACTAACTAGTAGCCTCACAGCTCCCAGGGACTGAACCACCAACCAAGGACTATACATGGTGGGACTGATTGTCCTGGCAGCATGTGTATAGTAGAGGATTGCTAAGTCGATCATCAATGGAAGGAGAGGCCCTTGGCCCTGTGAAGATTCTGTGCCCCAGTGTAGGGGAGTGCCAGGGCCAATAAGTGGGAGAGGGTGGGGTGACAAGCATGGCGAGGGGGAGGCAACAGGGGTCTGTTCTTGTTATTTTTGTTTGTTTGTTTTTTGGAGGGGAAACTGGGAAAGGAGAAATCATATGACATGTAAATAAAGAAAAAAATCTAATAAAAAATCTAAAAAAAAAAAAAAACTACAAGAAAGTTGAAACTTGAAAACAATTAGCTTCATTTCATCTTTCTCCACTCATGTGTCGTTCTGTGCAGTCTGTCCTTCCTTGTCACCTAATAAATACTCATTTTCAGAAGAAAAGGGCTGTCGTTGATTGAGTTATTGACCTCTCAAAAACTATTACTCCTAAACAACCTCTGCTTCAAACAAAGAAGAGCTGTACTTCTCAGGCCACAAGGGTCGTCTTAAGTGTGGAGAAGTCGCCAGCTCTGAGACAGCAAAAGCCATTAGTGGAAGAACTCCTATTTTGGTTCAATTGACAATGTCAAGAACAAGATTGTACTCAGGATAGCACCAAGATGGAGGGAGGAAGACTGCCTATGGGTCACCAGAATTTTCTACTGTTGAAACTTCTGCACTCAGCAGTGCACATTGTGCTAGGCCATTCAGCTTTCCTTTTATCTTACTCTGTTTTATGTATTAATGATGTGTGTGACATGTGTACAAGTGTTACAGCATGTGTGTGATGGTCCGAGGACAGCCCAGTGCAGACAGTTGTCAAAAAAAAAAAAAAAAATCTAGGGCTGATGGATAGCTCAGTATTCAGGTGCTCATTTAGTATGCTCCTCCCTCCAAATTATAATTATGGGGAGAGGGTGGCTTTTTAATGGGTTTGAAGTGAAAAGCGATGTCATAGTATGATGTTTGACTTTACAAAAGTCTAACTTGGAACACCAAACAAAATCTTAAATTACTCAGTACTGTCTCACCCAAGGTTAAAGTGGAGGAAAAGAAGTCTAGTAATTTTAACATGGAACATTAACTATTAAGAATTGCTAATTACAGAAGGAGCAGGACTTACACGTGGGTAGGCAGAACAGAAAAATATTCTAAGAAAGTGTGTATGGTGGTGTGTAATGGGAAGCTCAGCACTTAGAGATGATAAAGCCAGCGGAGAAGGTTTATGAGTTTAAGGACAGCCTTGGCTATAAATGAGACCCTGGTTGTTTTGTTTTGTTTTATTTTTTAAATCAAAGCATTCTCTCTCTTTAAGAAGTAGCAATAGCACATATAAAGGGCTGGGTGTGTGGTTCAGTAGTGAAGCCCTTGCTGACCATGCAGTTGGCTCTCCGTTTCATACCAGAGTCATATTAAAAAAACGAAAAAATGGAAGGAAGGAAGGAAGGAAGGAAGGAAGGAAGGAAGGAAGGAAGGGAGGAAGGGAGGGAGGGAGGAA
>NW_022196895.1:50874506-50886806 GCF_008632895.1 Mastomys coucha
AGGAAGGAAGGAAGGAAGGAAGGAAGGAAGGAAGGAAGGAAGGAAGGAAGGAAGGAAGGAGAAAGAAAAATTAATTGAAGATGTCATGCCTGATAGTCATTGTCACTAAGACTATTTGCGAAACCAAGGAAGGTTCCATGGCCTTAAGTTGCTGATTCAGGGAAAGCTGCCTCGTTGTGGATACTTGTATGCAAAATCTCCAGAAATGAGTTCTGGGAAGCTGCCACAGGAGCCTTGCCTTGAGAATCTGTCATCACAGAGGCTGGAAAAGGTGTTTTTGCTGCAGTTGATAAAGACTGGAGAAGACGGTATGCTCAGAAGCAGGAAGGGCTCCTGAACTGGGACCCGGAGCCACTCTCCTGCCTTCTCCAAGGGTATTAGCCATTTTTTTTTTTTTTTTTTTTTTTATGAGAGGGAAATAAAGGGCTCAGATCTGTTTTCAATGAGCAGGCAAAAAAGCCGAGGTTGAAAGGGCCGTTCGTTAGCTGACCCAAGTATAGATTTAGAAACTATTATAATTCTTGAGTTGAGACTTTGAACGTTTGAGTTATGCTTTGTGTTCATACACATGCATACTCTTTTGTGTGTGTGGTGTAGGTATCTGTATGGGGTTTGTGTGTGTGTGTGTGTGTGTGCGCGCGCGAGCGCGTATTGGAGTCCATTTTAATTTCTGTAAGATCTTCATGGGGAACTACTTAGAACAATTTACGTATCCCCTGTGTGAAAATCACACACGTGACTTTAAAAGTCTAGATCAGCCCAAGATGTAGTATGTACCTGCCATGCTGACCTTCTTTGGGAAGTTGAGTCAAGATACCATCAAGGCGATCCTGGGTTACATAGTGAATCCCTGTCTCAAATCAGAACAACAAAACAATTGTCATAATACGTATCTCAGAATGCACGACTCTGTTCTGCCATTCAGAAAGGGGTAACACTTGGCACTGTCTAATTCAGCTTAACCAGTGGGGGCAATTGTCATTAGCCTCCAGAATGCTTCTGTTCAAATCCCAGGCCACCCACATGCTGTGAAATCCTGGGCAGTTCATCTCCCACCTAGAACTTCCCTTTTGTCTTCTACTTCATGAGACCCTTGTGCAAACTAAATCACCGAACATGGTCAAAACATTTCAAACCCTTTCAGGGAATGTGCTAAGAGCAGGAGATGTTAGCTATTAATGGTCTTTCCATTGTCATTTACACACTTTATTATAAACACATAATTACTACTTCTGCAAAGGACATGCTTTCTTTCCGTGTAAGGAAAACAGGGCACACAAAGAGACAATTACAGAATAAAACCTTTTATTTCTCAAGACCTTTCCTTTTGCTGTTTCTTTTGCCTCCCAGCCTGCATTGCTGTTTTCTGGAATGCTTTGCCCAGATGGTCCCCTCTCAGAGGCCTTTTTTGGCCCCTCTGTGTAAGGTTAATGCTGACTTTTGTTGTATGGCCTATGGACTGATCTGTTCTTCTCTTGTCCTAAATACAATCTGAGGCTCTTATTTGTCTTCGGATTTGTTCTCTGTCTCCTTCACCGAGACATAAACTGTATTTCTCATCTGAGTTCCTAGTATCTGAAAACTTGGCACATAGAAGACAGCTAATTGTAAGTGCACTGCAGCACACTATGTTGAGGACAGCGGAGGGTGCACAAAAATGTGTTGTCATGTATACAAGGCAATGCCATAAATAGAAGAGCTTGAAATGGAAAGGGAAATATGGGCGCACATTTCAGAATTATGTCATTCGTGGACACTTATTTTTTAATCAGTGGGAAAAAAAATTTCCCCTCAGGACATTGGTACTCATGTTACTAGAACACTAAGTGGATATCTAAAAATATTAGCACCTATACCTAGGGACGAAGAGTTGGAACTCCTCTGGCAATCCTTGGGACTCACTGAAAATGGTCTGAAACTGAGCAGTTAATGACCTCTCTCCTTCTTTCTTACCCAATTCACTCTGGCGCATCTGATCACATCCAGGGTAATCACAGACTTCAAAAGAGGTTAGGGTCAGCTCTGCAGGGCACAGAGGAGAGAGAGGGAGAGCGCTGTGAGCACAAAGGCCATCAAATCTGAATACACATCTCTCTGACTGAACCTACAAAGCCTGAGAATTGTGACAGCGATTAGTTTTGGCTTAGGGTTGCTCTGGTAGGCCCGAGAACTGTCAGGCAGGCATTTAAATGACCAGAGCTTGTTGTGCTTGCAGTGAAGAGCAAGCAAGTAACACTACACTGCACACACGTACCTTTCCCCAGGAGTCTTTAAGTGCAACTCTTCAAACTTCTAGTTATCAGGATGATTTGGAGCAGGGAACACCCAGCTTATGTAGTTGCTTTCGGTGAGCACCTTATCTATAGTAGTTTGATGTTCAATCACTATCCAATCACACTGATGGAAATTTAAACTTAAACTCGAATTTGAGACCATACCTTTCTAGTGCTTTTCAGACAGAAATTGGGACAATAGGCATATGCAATACAGTAAATAATCCACCCCCACCCTTAAGAATCAACCTTAAAGAAGGCATACAAATCATCTGCAGTTAGTACCTCAATCTTGGCTCAACTAAGTTGACAGGTCTAGTATAGAATGGGGCAGGATCTGAGCAGGAATGGGACCTTCAAAGGGATCAATGGACAGGGAGAAAGAGAAAGAGAGAGGGAGGAGGGAGGAAGGGAGGGAGGGAGGAGGGAGGAAGGAAGGGAGGGAGGGAGGGAGAGAGAGAGAGAGAGAGAGAGAGAGAGAGAGAGAGAGAGAGAGAGAGAGTTTAAGACTTTAACCTGGTAGTCTTTGCTGAAGAAGACCTACCTGAACTCCCATCTTGCCTTCAAGGTTAAGCTTAAAGCTTCTAGAAGTCATAACATCTAATTCTGCAATGTCTATTTTTATAAGGTTTTATAATAATGGAAACATGGTGTCATGGCTCTCTGAAAAAAAATTTATATGTGAGATGTAATATTTCCAATTATACCTACCTACAATGCAACATGCAGAAGGTCTCTAGGACTTACCTTGTATGACTGAATGTTTACACTAATTGCAATTCCCCTGCTCTTTTGAGAATAAAAGTACTAGCAGGCATTGTTCAAAACTGATCCCATCAATGTTTTTTTGGTTGTTGTAGAAAGACAATAGAGTCTACGGTGAGGCTAGAAATTCGAATGACTTATTGGCCATCTTCTGTCAATGTCTAGCAGTGTATGGAGAATGAGTCAGTGGTTAGGTTTGTTTGGCTGAGTTTAAAACTAACACATTCTTCGGAGATTTTGGACCTTGGTTGTATTCGTTGCACAACTTACAAGAAAAAAAAAACTTTGATTTGACAAGAAAGTTTTCTAGGAAAAAGAGATTCCTCAAGGAGTCCCCAAATGTTCATCTTGGCTTTCCCTCACTGACAATGTAAAAAGTCAACAGCTTTATAGCCACCAGAACATGGGGCTATTCTATTCTCATTGTAGAAAGATAAAGTTTGTCAGTAGGAAAACATACATATGTATAACCCTACCCCACTCCCATCTGTGCTGGAGAGTGAACCCAGGGCCCAGTACATGCCAGCCACTCTATCACTGACTAACTCCCACATATCAATACATTATTTTCATGCAAACTGATATTTATCTGTGGTAAGAGCACTGCTCCCCCCGACCCAAGCATGCATATATATGAGCAGTATACTTTGATTACCCATAGTGATTTTGAGCAACTTACAAAGTATGAAGTCAGTACGCAGTCATTAAGAGCAGTGAATTGGTTTCTTTTATTTCTTTCCTTTTAGTACACACCAGAGTGTGTTTTAACCTTTCATTATTGCTCACTTAATTAGGAAAAATGACCCCGAATTCTTTTACATACTGTACGATTCATCAGCAAATGTAAGAAGGTCCTTGGCGTACAAGGGTTGGGTTTTGTTTTTCACGAATCTTGCCTGAAGAGAGCCATATGAATTCCAATTATTTTATCCACTGAGAAGTTTAAATTAGTGCTTTTATGCATAGAGTAACATGCGGCTTTCAGGTTCTCAGAAGAAACCGAATGTGTTATTTAAATAACCGACCTTAGAGGTGTAGTCAGGATATTACTGGTATCATTTACATCAGCTGCTTCTGTTTCTAGTCTTTACAGTAACACCATCTTCTAACGAGGGAGAGACGAGCCTTCCTAGACTCCAGTCAGTGTCCAGCTTCTAACTTGCTCTTGAGCTTCTTGTGTGGTCACCTGTTACTGCTATCCAAAGACCCAGAGGGCAGTTTTCCAAGCCCTGAATGTGTGCCTGCTACAGTTTGACCCTCCAAGGTGCTATACAAACAGAGCTCCATTTCCTAACACACAGTCCCTTGAAACCATCCAATTCGATCTGTGATTCCTGTTGAGATGCGCATTACATCATGGTCTGGTTTTGGCTTCTTACATTAATCAAAACCCTATCCCATTTATTAACCTGCTTCTTTAAGCTCAGGCATTTGGAAGGCAGAGGGGGAAGCAAGGAGCTAACACCATGAGGGTAAGGTACATTTCCAGAGGGATTTCAAGGGACTGGGTGGCCTCTTTATCTCTTGGTGGCCTAACCGTGGGATGGAGTTGTCGTCTTTGGGAAATAAAAACCTGGAGCCCTGCTTCAGCCACAGAGTGGGTACAGTGTCCCAGTCTGGCAGTCTTTCTGGAGCTGCTGATGAGTTTGACCTTTGTAAGAAATGCACAGAGCCTTGATTTTTGCAGCTAACCTTTGCAAGTTGGAACCCCTCTGTGAAACTTACCCACAGCCCTGGGAAGCTCAAATCCAGACACATACACATTTCATGAAAGAGCAATTTCAAGCAGGCACATGCGCGTGCATTCTCAGAGGATGAAGACATCGAACCCACTTCCAATTATTCTTCCAACTGTGTTTTTTCAAGCATTTATAGCCATCTTCCTCCAGAGCGGGAAGAGTGAGAATCCTCAGCGCTCTGATGCTCCTGAATTTAAATGCATGAGTTACTCGCCAGTGCCCCCCTTTATAGAAATGGGTGATAGGAATGGAGATTATACATATTCAGCATTTGCTAAGAGCCACTGAAACCATTTCCCTACTGTTAAGTAACAGTCAAGTGTATGTGTTGGGGGGAAGGGTGGATATGACATTAATAGCCTCACTTTTTGCCAGAAATAAAAAAGAAAAGCCAGTTTGATGTGGCGGTGTCTCAGATGTGTCCTTTTCTCCAAACCTACTGAATATTCACCACAAGTATAGGGAACTTAGAACATTATGAAATGATTCTGGTAGTATTCTTTTTAATGTTATTGGCACATAGTCACTGAACACGGTGATGGGTTTCTTTCTTTTCAAATACTTACTCATTTATTTATGCATATGTGTGTGTACCACATCTGTGCAGGAACTTGGGGGCAGATAAAAGAGGGCATCAGGTCCCCTGGAAATGGAGTTATAAGAAGTTAAGAGCTGCCATATGGGTGTCAGGAACCAAACCCGGGTCTTCCACAAGCACAGGAAATGTTTTGAACCTCTGAGCCATCTCCTCAGGCCCCTGATGGAGTTCTTTGCACCCCTCATCTCACAGGTTTGTTTACTGAGCCTGTGTTGTTGCTAAGGTAGGTTCACATGTTAGTATGGATAGAAAACCAGATTCCAAAGAGGTTAAAGAGGATGTCAATGGTGATCATCAGCAGTCTCCGCACATTAACCCTCTCCTTTCTGTGATTATAGTGAGGGCTCTGACAACAGAGATAAGGGAAACCAACTTCCAAAGGCACTTAATCTGTCTTCACAGCCCTTCATCCTGCAACTGCCTGCCTACTGTATTCATTTAAAATTCCTGTCAATGTGCAGGACAATACGATGAACAACCCCCACCTCAGAAATGACCCAGCTATTCAGAAATATTTTTGCCTGCCAACTGATCTCCTATGGGGAGATGGGAAAGAGGGGGATGAGGAAGAGGAGGAGGAGGAGGAGGAGGAAAAGGAAGGGGGCATTTCTAGAGACTCCCATTAGAGGTGGGAATCTGGGAAGGGAGGATACACAAGGAAATATTGAACAAAGAACTAATGACTGCCAAGGTCATTCATGGACCCATCTGCTCACCTCCCTGAGGATGAGGCAGAGAAACTATTATAGAAGTGGTTAGTGAAAGTCACCAGCCGGGTTGCACATGCGCACTGGGGACATTGAAGGAAGTGCTGAGAATACAAATTCCAGGTCTGGCTACAAATAACTCTGAGCAAAGACCGAGTGTGAAAAACTGTATGAGAAATGTACAAGGCAAATGAGACTTCAGGAGTTGGAGGGGTTATTTCTGGCTCAGGCAACAGGGAAGGCTTTGTGTCCGGTGATGGGGCCCGTGATGGATGAGCAGGACTCAGCCAAAGTTCCAGTTCTCAGAAGTAAGGCTAATATATCACTGCCCCTTTGATTCCAGCTTTAGGATCGAAAGGTTTTGGAGAGGCATTTAAGATTCCAGTCATGTCTATAAAGTGAGGTCAAATGTACAAAGCTTTGCCATCATGTACGGCTCCTTCACACTAGTGTGTCCTGAGCCATTCTATTGCCAGATTTATACCATAGCTCACGTTTTTTTTTTAATAACTATTCTATAAAAGAGATATACAATATCACTCTCCATTTGAGGACATACATCCAGAAAGACAGTCTCTTGGTCTCACTAGTTAAACGAAAAACTAATTTAGCATCTTCCAATAAAGTGCACAGCAAGACTGTGCTTAGTGAACTGCATTGATTAGTGGGGCAGGCAAATGTGGAAAATCTTCTACAAAAAGAAGCTATTTTGAGAATGTGAGCTAATCATTCAGTATATTTAGCCCTTCCCACCCCACCCCCACACACAAAGTTTTCATATATAAGAAATACTTTGGGGCGGGGTAGGGTGGGGCCAAGGGGACCCTTCTTTTGTTTCAGCTAACTAGGGTTTCTCCTCTTCTGTGTTCAAGTAAGGGGACAGCTGCCAAAAAGACAGAATGTCGCCTGGCTTGAAATGGCAGAAAAGGAAGGAAAGGCACGTGTGGATGGTGAGGACTGCTCTTACTGGAATGAGAAGGATTTGCCTCAGGGGTCAGGGGATGGTTGCTTCTGTGCTTCCTGGCCAACCCTGGACTAGCTCTTCAGAGCTGTCGAGGTCCTTGGTGTAGTAGTTGTTGAGGTTTTTGGTTACTTGAAGAAATGACTCCTTAAAGCCTGATACATTGTTTCGCCTTAAATGGGGATCTCTAAGGAGTCAGTATGAACAACTTTTTTTTTTTTTTTGAACCTTCAAAGCAAAGCTAATGCTTGGTCCTCAGTGGGAAAGTGACTTTAATTAATTCAAGAAGACCTTTCCATTGAGAAGCAAAACACTGCCCTAGGCTCCTTAGAAAGGTTAGGGAGTCCCTTTCCCCTCTGCTGTTAAGAGGGAGGTGTAAATGTTCTAGCCAGTGAGAGTGGTTTTTAGCAAAGAAGAACTAAACAAACAAGAGAGAAAAAAAAAGAAAAGAAAAAAGCCTTTTTGGTAGTCTATGAACCTCTGTAGCATAACAATATTCTAAGCCAGAATATAGAATCTTCCATCACAATATAATGTGACTAAAGAGCTCATCAATACTCGTTTAGCAAATGCTTTGCAGTAGACCATCATTTTCAAATACTTAGGACTTTCATTATTTCTTATTTCAAGTGACCATGTTACAAAAAAAAATTAAGTGAAATGGGATTAGGTTTGCCATTTGTCATTTATTGAGACTAGAAGTCTGCTCTGACGTGTGGGCAGTCAGACCCAGGGCTTAATGCTTTCAGTAATTATAAGGATCATGTAGGGGATGTTGATTGGTGGGAGAAAAAAAATCTTTATTAACTGCTCAGAAATAGTTCATTCTTCATTAGTCAGAGCCCTACACTAGAGGCTGCTGCCGTGAACCACGGATTAGAGTTTATGATAGTAATAACCTTTCTGAAAAAACATTCGTTACTATACTTAATGACCAGATTTTAGTGCATTAACCTTCCCAGGGAGGTCAACTAACAAAATGGATGTTAACTGCTTGTAACAACCAATTCCTCTGAAATTAATATTTAGATGCCTTTGGTGTCAAAAAACCTTCCTTCCATATCAGGGCATTAAAAACACTTCTGAATTATTAATAGCAAGCAGAATTCAATGCCTGAAAGATTTCCATTCCAGGGCTCGTTTGCCTCAGCCTCTTCCTATTTAGAGTGCTTTGCTTCAGGAAGAAGGAAGGCATTCATGGAAATGAGGTCTCAAAAATGCATGTGGGTCAACAATGCGGGGCAGTTTGGAAAAGGTCACGCTTTAAGTTCAACAGAAATAAACATAATAGGAGTGTGAAAGGCAGAAGAGAGCTCCCTGGGAGCCTGGCAGAGACAAACTCCCCGCCAGGCCCCAGGCTTCTCCGAGACAGCCCTATCACCACCTGTCAGGCGCTCCTTAACGACATTTTTGCTTCCCTTCTGCAACTGACCTCCTGACTGGGCTCCCTGCCCCTCCCCCTCCTTCAATTGGAAACAAACCACATTTGTGTCAAAACAACTTCTGAACTATTTCCTTCCCAAGCAACCCCAGAATATAAAACATGTTCTGAATAGCTGCCCCATTCCCTGGAGGAATTTTATGATTTCGTTACTGCCTCACAGCATGTTCGGCTGCTTGGCCGAGGTAGCCTTGAGTCCCTGCCAAACAATGAAGCAACACTATTATTAGCCTTTCCATTCAACAGCGACAAAACAGCCCATGTTTCTATTTTCAGATGGCTTTCTTCTGGTGCAATAGATATGCAGAAACCTGAACCTTAGGCCAGGACTCGACCGGCAGGGCTAGGCAGCTATCTATTGCCAAAACACAGCGGCCTGAAGGGGAAAATGTTTTAATGGAAGTATTTTTAGGCAGAGGTCAAATGCAGATAAGCTGCCAAAGCTTTGCCTGCCAAAAACCTTGGCTGGTTTATACTAATTCTGCTGAGGTTGGGCTATGCACCCCTGACAGGTCTACCACGAGAAATCTGCAGTGTTTGATAATTTTATTAGACCACAATGCAGTTATGTGCGTGATATGGGATCATCAAACCAGCCCCAACGTGGATGGAGAGCAGGACGTGTAAAAAATCGTGCGTAAGGGTCTAGAGAGAGGCTCAGCAGATAAGAAGAGCACTCGATGCTCTTCCGTAGGAGTTTCGATCTAAGCACAAGTCCAGGATGGTATAACTTCAGCTTCTAGGAATCCAACTCCTTCCGGGCCTCCGTGCACCTGCGCGCTCTTACCCTGGCCTCCTCGCATTTACTAGAACCTTACCAAAAATGCACACGTGAAGAGGCTTTCGCCTTCTGATAGCCTCAGTGACATGCCACCAGTGAGGAATCCAGAAGGTCAGATGATAAATGAACATTCTAGGCTGGCTTTTTCTAATGGGTACTTATGAAATACTGAAAATGCTATGTAGGCAGAGGTCATTACAATACTGGGCCTGCTTTCATTTGTAAATAAGGTTTTCCAGTTGCTCATTTATCCAGGGCAAATTCTGTGTAAGAGTGATTTTACTTTAACTAGTTTTTCTTTATTGCTATGGCAATAGTTACCACTACATCATCATGCATTTATTGTTGTTGTTGTTGTTTTGTTGTTGTTGTTGTTGTAGCTGGTTTTTCTCTTGTGTGTATTGTTGGAAGAAATGAGGATTCACAAGTAAGAAATAAAGACTCCTTTCACAGTGTGGTAGATTTTTCATATTTAACTTCAGAATTTCATTTAATGATCTCTCCTTCTTACGTCTAATGTATCTAAGACAAAGTGTTATTGTTTTAAACTCGTCTTTGGAGAACTTTCTATATTTCTTCCTGAATCAGTCCGCAGAACACATAGGTTTACAGTATTCTTGTGAACCATTATGAAATCTGCAGTATGGATATTTCTTTAAGCAATATTCTTCTCTTTGGACATTTATTTTTCAATTATATTCCAATAAACACACCTTATATACTGCTAGCCAAATCATGTAAGAAAAATTGTGAAAGAGATTTGTAAAGAAAATTAATTGCTTTTCCAAAAGGTTCCTATAACTCCCAGCTCCCCTTTAAGCTATATTTGAATGCTTGCTTCTCATCTCCTCAGTGACAGGCACAGATGTTTGTTTTAACCACTGAATATCTAGAAATAAATGTTATATTTGTTGCTCATTTTTGATTAATAATGAACTATTGTTTCTCTTGTTTATTGAACACTTCGAATTACTTCTGAGTAAATGAATTTAGTAATTTTTTTTAGACTATAGTGTTTAATATTTGCACTTATATTTAAAAAAAATAGCCAGGTCTGGTAGTGTGTTTCTGTAATCTCAGCCCTCATGGGGCTGGCTGATGACACAGGAAGATGATGTTTAAAGTTGACTTGGCCCACAGCATGAATCCCTATCTCAAAAAACTGAAAAACCACAAAATAGGACCAATAGAAAAAAAATCATACATTGAACAGGGAAAAATGCGACACTACTTTTGTTTTTCAGATTTCTTTTCCTCAAAAAAAAAAAAAAATAATGACTTTGACCAAGTGCTGAGAGAAAGAGTTCTTCCCAAATATAAAACTGAAATATGATCTGTTGACATTCCCCCTCCCTCCATCTCTATTCTCTACAGAAATATCAGTGATAGGCTGCTGGGAGCAGCGTTAAGAAATAAATAAAATCCAGTTATTGCCTTGTCTGCTTTATCTCCAAAGTGATAGGAGTTCTGGAAGCTATTTAACCGTCCTGTGAATCATCAGTTTCACAATGTTTGAGAAGAAAATGTTATCTCCTCCACTTCTTGGGACTGTGGATCCTCCAGCAGCAGCTGGACTGTTGTTGGCCGAGAGGGACACAGGTGTTGTACCTGCATGATGGGTAGAGTTTAAATCGGGACTTGAGCATGGTGCTGTGGACTTAATGAACTTTCATGTACCAGTCCCTGAAAAGCCTTTTATGGCCTCTGTTGGCTCCATATGGCATTCTGAGGAGCTTACACTTCTCTTTAAGTGCTTCTATATCAGACAAGAGCAAAGCTGAAACAAAGTGAGTCATCTGGTTCTGTCTTTGCTTTTCCCCGGCATGAGATAATGTAGAGGTGTTAATTGCAAGACTTCACCGAGTCTTGGCTAATAACAGTGTGCAAACAAATGCATGTCAGGCTCAGCCGCAGAAAAGCTTCTACTAATAAGGTAAAACTAGCAATTAGCGCTGACAATGAAGTAATACTTTCCGTTGAATATTCATTAATGGAGTTCTTGTTGGGGATAAGGGAGGCTTCGGATTGTCCAGATGGAAACCCAGAATAGGAAGCCTGGTCATTTTCCCTTTCAGTGAATTCAACCCTACTTGGTGAGCAGGCATATTGAATTCATCCCTCTTTGTACTAATGCAATGACCCTCTGCTTCAAAGGCAGAGCCGTGATGGACACTAAGACTCCTCAATTGGTGACCATAGCATAATGGGGTGCAAATTGAATTCCCAGAAAAAGAAAAAAACTATAGAGGTTATAGCACATTGCTGATAATGTGCTCCAAACACACAGTATATGTGTGTGTATATATATATATATACATATATATATATACACACACACACACACACACACACACACACACACACACACACACAAATTGTTCACTGCAATTCTAGGATTTTGGAAAAACTGAATGAGATGAGCTCACTAGCCGAAGTCCTTACACCCCTTGTTCTGTCTTACTCTTCTCTCTTTTCTAGAAGGCAGCTTGACAAGTGTGAGAGAGCAGGGTGCATCTTTGTCCCCCCCTCCCCCGTTCCTGTTATAAAGCACCTAAAATCTCCATGTTGGAAATACCCATTGATGTGTATAAGAAGCATCTTTGATAACCCCTGAGTGGATGCTAATAAGACGACGGAGCTAAGATCTCAAGACAATGTCAGGATGGGGCCAGTCAACAGAGTGATTAGAGTACTGCATGCCAGAGCTTCTAGCCCAACTCTTTGTTCCCTGGGAAGGGGAGAACAGAGAGAGTGTATGGTGTTAAAACCTCTTCTTGAATGGCAAGATTGGATCAGTTTCTGAACACACGGAGATGTAGAAAAGGCTGTTCTCCCAAGGCAGGCATGAAAGCTGCACCTGCCCCATATCACACACAGGGCCTCACTCTTCCATCACTTCATGTGGCTGAATCTGTATCCGATGTAATAGACATTACAACATGTTTCCCTCAGCTATGGGCTGTCCTATCAGAAGTATGGCAGGGAGCTTCACACACACACACACACAGAGGAGAGAGAGAGAGAGAGAGAGAGAG
>NW_022196895.1:50887277-50939984 GCF_008632895.1 Mastomys coucha
GAGAGAGAGAGAGAGAGAGAGAGAGAGAGAGAGAGAGAGCAGCAGCAGCAGCCAGAATTCTCATCAGCATTGCACATAGGGGTATTGTCTGTAGGACTAAGACCCTGACCTGTAGGACCTGACATGCTCTCTCCAGGTGAACAGGATAGGCAGTGACCAGAATCAGTGGGTTATAGGATACATATTTGCTGCCCTCGGAAGGATTTCTTGTTATAGGGGACACTCCTCGTATGTCTGATCACACAAATGTTGATAGTTTGATTTTTCCTTTCGCATTTTTCTTGAAGCGCATCTCTCAGAGTGTGGAGAACGTTCCCCCCCAATGGCAGCACCAGCTCCTGATGGTTCTGTTACCTTTGGAACGTGATAGCAAATTGCTATACTTGGATGATGTCTGCCTATTTACAATTTATTGGCACATATGTGAAGGACTTTACTGCCAAAAGCATATTATTTAGACTGTCTTTAATGGGTTTATATGTGTGTAAGGGGAATTTCTTTCTTTCATTTTCTTTTTTTTCTCTCTCTTTCTTTTTCCTTTCTGTCTTTCTTTCTCCTTCCTTCCTTCCTTCCTTTCTTTCTTTCTTCCCTCCTTTCTTTCTTTCTTTCTTTCTTTCTTTCTTTCTTTCTTTCTTCCTTTCTTCCTTCCTTCCTTTCTTTCTTCCTTTCTTCCTTTCTTTGTAAAGGATGAAAGGATGCAAATCATTAAGTTGGCTATACTCTCAGTGTTAGAATTTTAGAATGGATCATGACCTCTGTAAAATAAAACCATCTGCTGCTTTCTATTCTCTCTCTCTACCTCTCTCCCTCTTCCTATCTCTTTCTCTCTCTCTTTGTGTGTGTGTGTGTGTGTGTGTGTGCATGAGCACACATGACATATATATGCATATTTATGTGGGTACACACACTGAGGCCAGAGGAGGACATGGGCTGTCATGGGGTATCACTCTCTGTTTTATCCCCATTAGACAGGGCCTCTCTCTGAACTGGAGTTAGGCTAGTAACTGGTAAACCCGATAAGGCTCCCATTTTTGCTCCTCAGAAGTGCTGGTGGTACAGGTGAATAAGCTCACACACAGCTTTGTACATAAGTGCTGATGATTCAAACTCAGGCTCTTATTTGTACAGGAGGCACTTTTACCCACTGAGCCATCTCCTAGACAGTCTCCACCACCCCATCTTTGGCTTTAACCGTTTTGACTTCCAAAAAACGTGGTTTAGTGGAAGTGGTTAGGGGTTCAGATTAAAAAAAAAAAACAAATAAACCACAGACTCAGGCATTTTTTGCCGTTAATATGGTCGCATAACACATTTCTGGCTAATGACACATCAGAGGAAGTTACTTAAAGCTGCTAAAAATAGGAGAGATGCAGTTAGTGGCTCCTTATGTTCTGTCTTGTCTGTTCTTGTAGTCACTGGCACCTTCTAGCCATTTTACAATGGACCAATAAAAGTGAAGGAGATAACAGAGCCATCATGGGAACTTCCAATGCTGTACCCATCATATGCACTATTTACACCATGGATTTTCTACCTTTGTTTTGCACAATAAAATGTAATTCTTTTTGTTTTGTCCTGTTTTTTTCTTCCTTCCTCCCTTCTTTCCTTTTTTCCTTCCTTCCTTCTTTCCATCCTTTATTTCTTCCTTCCTTCTTTGTTTTGAGATATGGTCTTACTATTAGCCCTGGCTATCCTGGAACTATGTAGACCATCTTAAGCACACAGAGACCTGCCTGTGAGTTTGCATCTCAAGTGCTGGGATTAAAGGCATGTATCACTGTCTAGTGCTCAGTATAATTTGTAACTGAAATAGAATGAGGTATCAACATTAATATGGGTCTGTAGAGGACAGCAGCTTCTAAGATAAAAATGAATCTGCTTAATGGAATCGGTGGGAGGGTCAAGACAGACAGTCCTGTGTGCACTAAATTAAGAAAATCATTGTTGCACTCTAGGTAAGCAGTCTGCCAGCTTTCAGATATGGAGTGCCTACATTTGCTAGAACTTCTTGCCATAAGAGAATGGGCCTATGCATGAAATACATAACTGACAAACAGTTGTAGAAGAAAACACTCTACCGCTATAAAAGAGACTTATGCCTATATTGTTACGTAAGTACTATGCTGAAATTAGATAAGAATTCCCAAATCTGTAGACTTTTATGAATGCTTTATAAGCTGGACATGTTTGGATCTGAAACAATACTCAGTATATTTAATATGCAGGTTTAGTGGGCAGATAGTTTATTCTCTCTCTCCTCTCCTCTCTCTATCTCTCTCTCTCTCTCTCTCTCTCTCTCTCTCTCTCTCTCTCTCTTTCTGAGACAAGGTTTCTTTGTGTAGCCCTGGCTGTCCTGGAACTTACTCTGTACACCAGGCTGGCCTCAAACCCAGATAATCTACCTACCTCTGCCTCCTGAGTGCAGGGATTAAAAGCATGTGCCACACCACCACCCAGGAAGCTTGTTTTCTCATGAATAACATTCTAGATGCAGATGTAGGCTGAACTAGGCCAGCCCAGGAATTCAGGCTGCCTTTGGATCTTATTGCTTCTCAGTCTCCAAAGTGTTTTCCATTCTACCATGATCCAAGAAGACTTTTAGCCCTTGGACATTCATTATAGCTGACAAAGCAGGGAGCAGAAAAGGAGGGGAACACTTTTATCAGCTTCATATTCTAGAAGCCGAATGTATTATTTCTATATACATCTCATTTGGGTCACCATATTGTTCATGATGTCACAGCTTCTGGCACGGTTGGAGGTCGGAAGGAATGGACACTATGTCTTAACAGTATTTAAAACTGACTATTCCCCTGGCAGACATGCTAGCAATCATTTTAAGTTTAGGGGGATTCCGGGAATGATGTCATCAAGTACATCACTTCCACATATCAGTTCTGGACCTCCACCTGACCTTCTGCCTTCCTTTATTGTGTCCCTCCTGAAGCATGTTCTATGAGATCCCTTATCTCTTGCGGGGGTGGGGGGGGACTGCTTCTCAAAGGAGTCCATTCCCATCAAACAGGGAAGAGATATCTACAGGTAAACAAGACTAAAGTTGATCCAAACCTAGAGCGCAGATGAGTCTTATTTCAAATTCTCTTACTTCCTCTAAACATCCCCACCCCCTCTATGAAGATATTTCTCGTGATACCCCTATACATATACCTTGGACTCTTTTCTCAGGTAGTGACTCAGGTAGTGTGGTTTTGTTCCAGAGACTTCATTCATTGATCTTTTGGAGGGAGAGTGGCCTTTGCCATTAGGGAATCACAGCTTGCTTTTCTTCTCTAGTCTAGTGATCCAACCTTGTAAAAATCATTCTTGGATTATTTTTTACTTCATATGTTTAAATAAATAAGCAGAGCAACTCTAATAAGTTAACAATATGTTACATTCATGCTTACATAATTAAGGGAAAGGAGGTGGTAGTATTGAGAACCTGAAATCTTGGTTGCCTGTGAAAGCAACTTTGGGACGGGCAGAACCTTTACAAGTAGAACATAGCAGAAGGTGAGAAGCTATGTGAGCACCGAGGATAGAAACTGGCAAGCCATTTTAAAGGGGACAGTGAAAGCAAAAAGGGTTTCCTTGATCAAAAGCAGGGTATGGCCTTGGTTGTGTCAACCCATCTGTCCTTAACCAAGGTCAGAGGTGGCAGAAGTGTTTAAGCCAAAATGTCTTTGATTCTATCCTAGCTAGTGGCAGGGAAGCTGGTGAGTGTGTGTGTGTGTATGTGTGTGTGAGTGTGTGTGTGTTTTCTTATTATGTCTATTCCCTTGCCTGGAATCTATATGGGTTGAGGATGAGGCTGAAACTTGATTGACCAATTCATCCCATTCTGTTCCTCTACCAGAAAGCCTAACTAACTCCCAGATGGAGACCCTCAATGGTATGCCATTTCCAGGGACCTGGTCTGGATACACAGGAGCTCTGCATCCTGTCTCTACAGGAGCTCTGCATCCTGTCTCTTAAGCTCCCGCCCTCTGAACCTACGATAGATAGCATTCCTCTCTTAACTCATGCCTCCATTGTCTAAGTTTCATTCTTTGAATTCATGAGACAAAAATCCCAGAGACCACAGACTTAGTGGAAGTTTTGTGTAACTCTTGAGTGTCTGGAACCCTAACTTCTCAGTTAAAGCTCACCTGAATACAGAAAGAAAACCCCCTCCGGACTCAAGGGTACCTCGCTTTTTCTGTATCCAAATTATTAGTGATGCTGCCTTTGGAGTGGATTTCCCCAGTTCTTCTAGGATCTCAGCTAGTCTCTGTGGCAACTAGCTAATCTCAGACAATAAGACTAGCCCCATCTGGTTTCTAGTGTCCTGTTTTGACATCCAATCTCTTCAATCTCCTCCACATGTTCTGCCATTGTTATGGCCAAGCCATGTGTCTGTGAGTCACTTACCAGCACCAACCAAGATGTGCCTTTCTACTCCTGGATTGTTAAAACTGTGTGATTAAATAAACCTTATAAATAATGATGATGATAATGACAATATGATAAAGTATTCAACTTCAGGTGTTTTGTTTAGAAAAGAAAAGTCACCTGAACCAATGAAAATGAATTCCAGGAGAACCAATCAATGTATTGTCTGATCTAAGGGATATCTCTATGAGAGAGTTTATCATTTATTTTTTCATGTTAATTTTTATCTAGTTTTTAATCTATTTAATATGTATGACAGATTACATATTGTACATTATAGACAGTTATGAGCTGTCACATGGGTGCTGCAAATTAAACTTGGATCCTCTGGAAGAGCAGCCAGTGCTCCTAACCACTGAGCATCTCACTGGATCCTTTACTTAAGAGAAGTGCATTGCTAACTCAGTAATCCAGGAGAGAACACAACACTTGTCAAATGATTATAATTCACTGTTGATTATTAAAAGGGAATAGTTTTGTGTCTTTGTAGATTTTAATTACATTTCTTAGTTGAAGAAGCAATCTGAATAGTGGAAACTCTTCCTAAATCTTCATTTTGAGGAAAAAGAGAGAATAATTATTTTTTCTTTAATAACCATACACTGTACAAAAACTCTCAATCATTACGTGAACACAATGTTTATCATTAATATTAACATATCACATTATATGCTATCATAAAATATCAATTACATTTCTGTTACTTTGACAAAACACCTGATAATCAACTTTCAGGTAGCAAGAGGTTATTTTGTCTCACAGCTTGAAGACACTGTCTGTGATAATGTGGAAGGCATGGTGGAGGATACATGAAGACACTGGCTACACTGCACTTGCAGTTAGAAGGCAGTCAGGAGTGCTAGTGGGCAGCTTATGTCTCCTGTTCATTTAGTTCAGGACCTTGCCCACATTTAGGGTGGGTTTTTCTATCTCAGTTCATGCAGTCTGAAACTCTCCCATAGACAGGCCACCAATTTTGTTTTTCATAGAAATTCTACATACTGTCGGAGGAGCGAAGTGTCTTAACTAAAAGAATGGTTAAATGCAATATAATATTGAATTTCTTTTTAAAAGAATTATCCTTAAAAAAAGGTAGACGTTGCAAAATATCCAAGACATAATACTTAGTTTAAAAAGATCATAGAAATATATGTGGGTCAAGTTCATTTGTGTAATGGTAAGAAAATGGTGGCATAGCCCTATCATTTCATAGACTTGGAAGTTTCTGGAGGGTTCCTGGTGTAAAGAAACAAAGGCTGGACTTCTACTTTGTAATCTTTGTTCCCATTGGCCTCTTACTTTATAACCTCTGTCACTGTTGGAGACGTGCTTCCCCAACCACAGCCTGGTCTTAAATTTGTACTAGTTTAAAATAGAAAAAGAAAAACTAAAATCCACAAAAACAAACAAACAAACACCCCAGGGGGCTGGAGAGATGGCTCAGGGGGCTGGAGAGATGACTTGGGGGGCTGGAGAGATGGCTCAGGGGGCTGGAAAGATGACTCCCGGGCTGGAGACTAAGCTCACTGGCTTACTTTGCAGGGGACCCACGTTCAATTGCCAGCACCCACATGGTGGCTTACCCAGGGCATCTGATGTCCTCTTCTGATCTCCACATGAGGCACACATGTGATGCATATATGTATATGCAGCCAAAATGCTCACTCCTAAAATAATAATATAAATGAAGATAAAATGAAATCTACAAAAAGCAATTTAGTTTCAGTGTATACTGTCTTTAAGAACTGGCATGCAGGGAGCATACAGTGTGAGGAATTATTGAAGAGCTCTCTAAATTGAGTCCTGCTTCTTAATTTCTTTATTGATCAGGAACCCATTCAAGAAAAGTATTGCCTGTTTGATTATTTACTTAAATAACACGCAACCTGATAATTTATTTTTAAAATCTATTCTCTTGCCCTGGAAGGGGACCCATTGCAAAAGACTATAAAATCTCTTAGGAATCTAATTATGCAGAAATTATTTTCTTTCTTAGAAATGTAACTTGCAGGAAGGATTTCAGACTTAAATGTGAAAGCTCAAGCTTCTCAGCAATGATAGAAAGAGGCTGCAGGAAACGAGAAGTGCATTTTCTCTCTCACCAAGTCCAATACCATTTCAGATAATGATGTGGTCTCCGCCAGATCTGTCAAAGAAGAAATCAGCAGCGGTGCCACGCCTCCCCTGCAAGGCAAACAGTGGATTATGGTGCTGTATGCTTCTTCTGGCAACCTCGAAAAAAAATATTAAATTTCCATTTCATGTAGGGAAAAGTGTTAAATCAAACAGATTTAGGTGTGAAATAAGTATGTGGTAAATATAATTTCTGCAGATGTTAAGAAAGTCTATCCAGACTGTGTGACAAAGGCCTGGAGAGACAAGGCCATGCAATTGGTTGGCTCTGTAGGATGCTATAAGAGGGAGGGGATAACTTCTGTGGACCCTGTACATTTCCCTGGCGGGGTGCACTAAGAATGTTTATTTCACAGAATGTTAAATGTACACATTCTGCTTAGCAAACCCAGCTACCTTCCATCTGTGTGTCCCAGGCTCACTGCAGGTGAGCAAACTCAGCTACACTATGAGTTGAGTGTCTCGGGCCCGCTGGAGGTGAGCAAGACCAGCTACTCTCTACCTGAGTGTACCGGTCCCACTGAAGGTGAGACAGAAGACTGGAAAGTTGTGCGGGGGTGGGGGGTGGGGGAGGACTGGAGTGGGGAGGAGGAGTGTTCAGCATCTAGCTGGGGAGGCAGGTCTCTTGTTGTAGAGATCATTCACAAGGAACAAGCTTTGTGTTGACATAACACCACATTATTCACTTTAGCCCTTCAGGGATTGAGAGCTAGCTGTGTTATATAGACTTCTCCATGCTAATGTGATCAAATGATTTTTAAAATCTAATTTGCAAACAGGGAAAGAGCGAGATTTGCTGGCTAATAATAGCACTTGTCACTGATGAAGAACCCACTACAAATTCCCCAATGTACAGCCATTCTCTCTAAACTGCATGGGGAGTCTGAACACATAGAATTACTAATTCTAGCTTATAGCAGAAGAAACTGAGGCTATAGACAGCTATGGGATTGAACTGGGAATCAAACCTGCCTCAACCAGACCCCAAGGCCATTGAATATCTGAGCCATATAAGGCCTTGTGATCCCAGTGAAGGGAAATGGAGATGGGAGAAGGGAGCGTGGGTAAATCTCCAATTTCTCCCACCCCCGTCCTCCAACAACACTTAAAAAAGAAAAGAGACAAAAGATGAATGTGTGTTCTATATGGAACCGGCTCTGTATCCCTCTGAGGAAGTACCTCACTAGCTAAGCTCCCATCTATCCTGCCAAGCTGGGATCAGCAAAGCAGACCAGCAGAATAAATGGTTTAAAAGAGACAGCATCAACCAAAGACCTTCTTATTGAGAGACACCCCAAATCTGGGTCAAAGTCCTCCTATTCATTTTATCTCACAGAAGGTAGATACCACTGGCTGTCACTGTAATGCATGGCTACACTATTTGGGAAAACCACAGTTCTAATTAGATGAGCAAATAAATGTTCATTTCAATTTATTAATATAGCTGTAGGCCGTGTTACAATTTATCTCTGGGTTCTGAGACCAATCCATCTCGAGCTGGGAATCATTGTGGGGAAGTCACGGGTTTTAATAATGGATAAAGGCGGTGAATTATTCAAGCAGAAGGGAGCAAGCTTTGGTGCCTTCATTCACATCTTTAATTAACTGTGAGATGCTGGGCTGTCTCTGGTTTCCAAGTTTATCTGCATCAGAACCGTGGAATTTTCCTGGGCCATGGATATGTCACGTTCAGGCCCATGCTGATCCGAAAAGAGGTAGCTGGAGGTATCATGCTGTTGCTCTGTCCTTTTATATTCTGAATTCGGCATCTACTTAAACCCTACTTTTATGCAGCTTCATGGCCAATGAACACCTTTCTTGATAAAGGTGTTCATTGCCCAATACATCCCTCTGCACCTCAGACTGAGACTTTGACATGAGGACCTTCAAAATGTTTCAATCCTTAATTATGTTTGGGATTTTCTCGGTAAACCAGAAATCCAGTTCTGGTTACCTCAGCTCACTGAGTTTGGTTTAAAACAGCTTTTATTTTTTATTTTTGCTTAAAATAAAATACTGGTGCAAAAAGGAATTCTCAGTCTTCATTTGATGGGGCCTCAAACAAACTAAACATACAGAGTGTGACTTGTATCCTCCCTGTGGGACAAAGATGATATTCACGGACTTTGCCAGGTACCCAAGGGGTTCCAATAACTTGGAGCTGCCCAGAGCCGCCCACTAAGCCATTGTGGCTTCACATGGACTTTCAGAAAGGGGGAACTCTGAGTTGATAGACTGCCTCTGTATAAATCAGTAGTTTTGCTGTGAACACGTTAATAACATGCTTAGATAATTGATTCTCCTTCTCTGGATGATCTATTTTGCTATTACCTGCTACCAGGAAAGTTAAAAAAAAAAAGTGTGCATGAACAGCTATACAGCAATTTAGGCTGTGACAAGAGAATTTTTCTTTCAATTTTGTCACACTAGAGAGAAGGGAAGGATGTAGGGGCAGCCAGCGCTCACCACTTCTGGGTAGAAATTGAATCACTATTTCTATAAATCAAAAGTCATTTTAAAAGCTCTGTGAAGCAAACAATGATGTATATGAATTAGCAGCCAGGCAGGAGTCAATAGGAATCAAAGCGGCTTTACGAAGGTATTGACGAGTTCAGTTCTTCCTTAGGTTGAATACATTTAAGCCTTTATCCCCTGGGCATTGTTGACCCAAATGAATCTATTCACTTTGAAACCAGACTGTAGTTGTGGCTAGAAATAAAATTGTACACACTGACCCAAATAGTATTCTTCCCCCAACTGGGCAACTCTGGCTGCGGCCTTCAGGCAACATTTGTTTTTTCTTGTGTAGCCAAGTCCCAAAATTTGGAATCTCTCAGGCTACCAATGTAAATGTAATTCCTAAGAATTTGGCTCAGTTATGTTGTTTGGATATAGCAATTTAGTTTTTTTTTTTCTTGTAGTCTTAGTTTAAATAGCTTTCAAGAGACTGATTTCAGGGTATGGGAGTATTTTTTAATTTGAGAGTTTTACAAGGTAGCCCAAGTTAGCCTTGGATTGCAGATCCCCCTATGTCAGCTTCTTGAGGGTTGCTGGAATTAAGGGACTGTAGGAAAGTGACTGACTCTGAATGTGTCAGTATCCTGAATCTACTCTTCCACTGGACGTTGATTATATCACTAGAGGCCTTGAGCACAAATTGTGTGTTTGAACATTTATTTGGTATCATGATTCCATATTTTAGTAATAATATAGGCATTCTGTAAGAATTTAATTACATTACATTACTTAAAGCACACAAAACATCAGATTAAAAGACTACAAAAGTTAGGATGTGGATTTCTCCAAAATACCAGGCATCGTTAAGCATAAAGGTAAGCTATTTGGTAAAATTTTGGTCATTCTGTTAGTCAGAGAGGGGTTCTTGGTTACCCCTTTTCTTTAAGGATATCACAAGCATCTAACTATATTTTCCAAAAGGCCAATTGCAAATGACCTGGTCATGGCACTTAACATAGGGACTAGTGCTTATTAGAAAGAGCATTGAGAATGTGGAAGTTATTCATCTCTTACAGCCCATGAAAAGAGAGAATTGTAAATTAAAATGTCTACCTAGGTTCAGCACTGCTCTCTCAGTCCTCCCCTCCCTCCCTTTGTCATGGGATAGCATTCAAGTGTGGGAACGTTTCTCTCAAACATGTGTAAATCACACATTTAGCCATGCTATATCCAGGAGCACCAAACGAAGAGGACCAGACGGAAGGGGCAAAGGGCATTCAACAGGGCTCTCGCAGTTTGTTAATGAAACATTTACTTAAGAAGTTTATATGGTTGTAATAAAAGGGGGGGCCCTCTTTCATGGCACCCTTTCATTTCCTAGCAGAATCTTTAAGAGGATTAATGGGGAAGGTTGAGCTTATCCGTTGAGTCTCAGGATTGGTAATGCAGAGTTCTTAATAGATTGCCTCTGGATTTAGGATTACCATGGTGCAAACTCTTGCAGGCTTTCAATAGAATAGAAAGCAGTTTGTTTGCCCTCCTTCCAGGAGAAGGGCTATTGACTCTGAGATGAAATGACCCAAGACTCGGAATTTGTTCCAACCATTCCCTCCCAGTTCTGACATTTCACACACTTGTGTATTTTGGACTAATACACATACATTCTACCACTGCTGTGATGAAGGTGAACTACCCATGCAAGTTTAATCACAACCAAGAGATGATTACAGTGTTCATAGGAAAGATCTGGTCTACATAAAAGGAAATTTCCCAGAAGGCAGGTGTAGTTTTCGAGAAGCTGTGCATTTCCTGTCATTTTCTGAAGCATAGCTTAGCAGTTCAGATAAACTATGTATGCTGTGGGGGCACCGAAGTGAATAAGTCGCCCTTTTCTTTTTCTAAGGAAATTAGAGGCAGCCTTTGTTACCTATCTTCTGAAAGAGTACAGTACGGACGGATCATGCTGCTTCCGTCCCGTGACTCCACGCTATTTTTAGCACAAGGAAGATGTTAGTTGTAACAGTGTACAATGGGCTAATCAGCCATAATAGAGCTCACACGGCTCCCCCTTCACATGGCGCTTATTATGTGCCTTGAATGTAAACAGCTCTCTGCTCTGACAAAGATGGCAGTTTGCCATGGTGGCATTCAGCCTTCCCCATAGCTCAGCAAACATTGAATAGTAACAAGCCTGGAGATGCTGGAATAAGAAAAGAAAAAAAGACAAAACATTGTTTGAATTTATGTCATTTGCAGCCCTAGATAAAATTATTTTTTGCTGTTTGTACTCTTTCCTTCCTGTCTCCCTCCTCCAATTAGAAAGCATTCACACATGCCAGTTATCTGTGTATGAGAAATTATTTCTATTATTTCCCACCCACATTTAAAGAATCAACAAATCACATTTATGTAAAAGTCTTCAATGGTGACATCCCTTTGCATTTTTTTTTACAGCCACTGTGAACTATGTGGGACTTAATGTAATGACATGATGCTTGATCACAGAGAACTGAAGTCACTTGAAAGCATGACAGAGACACTCCTATTGAAAATTACAGTGCCAGAGACAAGCTTATTGTTTTATCATCTGTAGGTACCATTAGCAGATTCAATAGTTTGCTCTCAAAACAGATTTAGACCCATTTGCTATAAAGCATATTATGGATGGCACAGCTTCCCATGTTGTTATCGTATCATGATTTTCTAGCTACATAGGTTTATTTTAAGTATCGTAAAATTTGTATCACAATGATCCATCCACATAGTAAAACATAATCTACTGGTGTAAGACCATTTATAGGAAAACCATCTTCGACATAGACCCTCCAAGCCAAGAGCCAATCTCTGATGTAGAGTTTCACCTTCCTAACCATTCCATTTCTTGTCCCTCTCTGGAGATTGCTTTCTGAAATCTAAGTAATAAGCTTACAGTTGCATCTCTTCCTGGATCTATTCAACAAATATTTATCAAATGCCTACTACCATTCTACAATTTTCTTAGAACAAGACAACAGTCCAACAAAAATGGATAAAAGTCCCTGTCCCTGGAGTTCCCAGTCTATTGTGGTGGTAAGGAGGGAAGACAGATAGGAAGCAACATTTATGAATAATTTATGTTATATAAAAAAGCAAACGTGACTGTAGAAGAAATGAAACATGTGGAACAGGAATCTGTGTTAGCATAAGGTTGTTGCTGGGGATGTACTTCGGTTGATAGAGTGTTTACGTGGCACACAATGAAACCCTGGGTTCAGTCCCAGAATGGCATAGAACAGGAATGTTGGCAAACATATGTAATGCCAGTAGTGAGGAGAAGAAGGCAGGGGGATCAGAAGAACATGAACTGAGACAGAAGTATGCTGGGCTAGGCTAAGGACCAGAAGGAGAGCATTGTGGGGAAGCAGAAATAGCCAAGGAGTGCCATGTGAGCCTTACTAGAGCAAGAGGTAGAAGCTGATCAAGATTTTTCAGGGAGGGGTCTCAAAAATGGACAGTTCTGAAATTCATACTTGTCTAAAAGCCAGCAATATCCTTGGTTCCATTCTAGGCGGAGGCCAGAAATGCCATGGCTCCTTGGGAACTCTAGTCCCTGCACCAGCCTTTTGTCTGCTCTCTGCTCCTTTTATCCCTCTGAATGAGTACCACTGCCTGGAGGACATATGCGAGTATGTGACAACCCAGACTGACCAGTCCTTGGACAGTTTGGGGAGGGTCAACTGGACTGATGAGTCCACTCTCAACCCCTAGCATATATAACTTTGTTAGCCCCTAAACAAAGACCCTGCAGACCCTCATTAACAACCATCTTTGGGACCCCCTTTTGTTATCCAGAAACTCTGCCTGCATCCTTTTCCTTAAGGTTACTTGTGAAGCTATAGAAAACTTCTCTCTGAATATTCATTCTTCACATTTGTAAGATACTGGCCTGGCCTGGCACTGGCCTGGGGTAATCTTGGTGGTAGGTTGGTTCTCTTGAATCTTGGTCCTCCTCCCACCTACTGAGGTCTGCTCACCAAAACAAGAAAGCCTTGGTTGCTCACAAGGACACTCCTCACTCCTTTCTTCAACATATCAAATTGAAACTTACAAAATATTGAGATTAGGATGCTTATCATCTCAGGCCCTTCTTGAATGGTACTCACGGGGTAAGAAGAACAACAGGAAAGAATTGAGCAGATCTTAATCATACTTCATCATACTAAAAGTTTGTTGCATGGAAGGAAGGGATAGATAGGGTAAAGAATGGAAGCAGATCATTTTAATGTCTTTATGGTGATGGTGGTAGGAAAAGAAGAAACTCAAAGCAGACTAGTGGTCACAGGAGTATGGGAACCAGTGAAACTCCAGGATGCCGGATGCTTATTGGATTTTCTGATACACTATGATAGTTTACAGAATATTTGAGAATGATTTTTGTTTGTTGAATGGGTGCTATTAACATGATAAAATAAACTATAAAGGCAATGAGATTAATATCAAAGATATGGCTATAATCATGTTAAGTTCAACATTCCTTTTAGACACTATAAATTGAGTTACAGTTCAGAGACAGGAGAAGTATAAATTTTATGGTTACATTTTGATCATGAGTCTGGGTGTAGTGGCACATGCCTTTAATTCTAATAATTAGCGATCCAGAAGCATGTAGATCTCTGTAATATCAAGGCCTGCCTGGTCTACAGAGTGAGTTCCAGGGCAGCTAGGGCTATGTAGAGAGAATCTGTCTCAAAACAAACAACATTTTGATCACTAGAATGAGCCCATGGTACTAATGTCATAAGTAGACAAACTCCATCAAGCTGAAAAGAGAAGTCCAAAGAGTCAGGACACTCTCCCACATTAAGAGTGAATGATGAAAAACCCTACCAAGAGTAACGACAAATGACAATGGTGGAATAAAAGGAATGAAGTCAGGCTAAATGTACATGCCTGTCTTCCATGATTGCAAAAAATATAGCCTTGTTAGAGAAGAATTATGACAGAAAATGGAGATCCTTCTGCAAAGTCTAAGCTGACAATAGAAGAATCCCTCACGTAGAAAATCTAAAATAGAATTGACCTCGTGGTAGTGGTGTGTGGTGGTGATGGTAGTAGTAGTAGTAGTAATAGTGATTTTAAAAAGAGTCTAAAACAATGTCAACAGAAACTCTATACATTAATGAATAGCTTGTTAAAGTATGACAAATGTAGATGAAGACATGTATGAATACACATAGGAAGACCCTGGGAAGAAAAGCATTTTAAATGATGTAAGGCAGATCTGTAATGTAGATCCAAGCTAGGATGTGAACTGTAAGAGAAATAAACTCAAACTTATTTTATCAAGCAGGCAAACAAACTAAATAAGTAAATCTGCATGTGTTGTTAGCTCTTTGGGGACTACATTTTGTTATCCATTGCTCCAGTGCTGGATAGTTTTTTATAAGCTTGGCACTAGCTAGAGTCATTTAGGAGAGAGTACCTTAATGGAGAAAGTACCTCCATCCAGATTGCGTATAGGCAAGCCTATGGGGTATTTTCTTGGTTGATATGGGAGGACCCAATTCATTTTGGGTAATGCCAGCCCTGGGTAGTCCCTTGGTGTATAAGAAAGTACGCAGAGTGGCCGAGGAGGTGGCTAAGTGGCTAAGGGTACATACTCTTCTTCCTAATGTCCTGAATTCAATTCCAGGACCCACATTAGGTGGCATATGACTGCCTGTAACCCCAGCTCCAGGGGGATCTGACACTTCTGACCTCTGTGGGCACTGCATTCATGGGCACATAAGCTCCCCCACCTATACATAATTAAATAATATAAATAATTAAAAAAAGAAAAACAAAAACAAAAAGCAAAAGAAATTAGGCAGAGTAGCCACAAGGGACAAGCCAGTAAACAGGGTCCGTCCATGCTCTCTCTTTCAGTTTCTGCCTTCAGGTTCCTGCCTTGGATGCCCTCAGTGAAGGGATGTGACTTGAGAAATTATAAGAAGAAATAAACTCTTTCGCCTCAAGTTGATAGTATCCGTGGTGTTGTATCATAGCAACTGAAGCTCCAATTAAACAGGCCTGTAACCAATCCCCCCACGATGCAGGGATGGAGAATTACAAACAAGGACCCCAATCTCAATTCATCTGAATCAGGAATCTGTGAATCAGTTTAGCAGAATGCCTTTTGCTTCAGATCACTTAAGCATTCATTCTCTTCACTATCATCATTGAACCCCAACTGGAACATTTGATCCCAGGCCCAGTCCTGCCTGAGGTTGCTATCACACTTCAGTTCCTAGCAGGCTGCTGACTTGAGAGCTCTGGCTCTCTGACCTCAGTTCATTTCTGTAATACATGATTCTAATTGTCATGCTGCCAACAGCAAAGTAACTGTGGGTATTTTTAGCATCAGAATGGGAAGAGGGATCCAGCCTAAAAATAAAGGAACCTTGCATCATGTCACAGGCGCCGATTTTCACGAAGTAGACAGTGTCTTGCTGGTCAAGTGTGGAAATCTTATTGAATGGACATGTGTAATCCTCCTTGCTTGAAGCCTGCCTCTCATAACCACACCTCTCTACCCACCTTCTGCTATTTGCCACGCCTCGTTCCTGGTTCCAGTTACATCAGAAGTCCCACCTCTACAGAGACCAAAAGAAGCCGCTGATTGGGCCGGCATGATGAACTTGTGGGAGAGGTTTTACCTCACCTATTCTACCTGTTGGCTTGTAACAACCAGGGCATTAAATCGAAGATGGTTGAGCAATCACGACTCCTGTCTAATTTTTTAACCTTCCATGTGGACAGGTATAACTTTGGCCACCCTATTTTCTCCCAAACTCTCTCTTACAGTTGCTTTTCCTTCTAACTCCATTTTCCCAGAATAACTCTTTCTTTAACGTTGGCGCTGGTAGCTAACAGACATGCATCCTAGAGAGGAAACATGATAGAGTCTTGGGTGGTGAAAGGGTCTTAACCCTGAGCCATCAAGAGGCTAAGACCCCCTATTTAATTCTCCTCTGATAGAAAGGGAAAGCCAGCTCTCTTGAACAGTCTTCTGATCTTCCCCTGCACACCTGGACTGGGAGTTACTGACAATTGTGAGCAGCCATGTGCGTGCCTTGACGTGAACCAGGTCTTTTGCAAAAGCAGCCAGAGCTCTTAACTGTTGAGCCATCCTCTTTCCATCCCCTGGCCTAAGAATTATTGACAACTTTAGCTTGAAAGATGAAGGAGAGTCTGAAAAAAAAAAAATGTCTCAGGGCTGGGGGGATGGCTTTGTTGGTAAAAAAAATTGCTTGACAGATAGGCATGGTAACCTGAGTTCAAGCCTCAGCACCCATGTAAGAAAGCCAGGCCCAGCAGCGTGTGCATATAATCCCAAAGAGTATTAAAAAAATGCTGCAAGACCCTCCTACTTCATTAATAGTCATATTCAAAAGGACTCAGCTTTACGACCTACTACACAGCCACTGTGCTGTCATATGGTCATATTGTCTTCAACAATAACCAGCAATATACCAGAACCTGGTTTGGGCTGAGATCTTATTGTTATTATTATTGTTGTTTTTATGGTTGACACAGGGTCTCATATGTAGACCAGGCTAGTACATAGAGATCTGTCGGGCTCTGAGTATACCTCAGCAAGCTGTTCAGGGGAGGGAGAACGCAGTCAGTAATAGGGGTCCCAGCCCGTGTTCTCCAGATGAGAAACAGTGAGGTCTGGGACTGACACTGCGGTTCTCAGCCTCCTGTCTACCCAGACACAGCTGGGGACGACAGAGAGTTGGGACAGTGATCCTTGGGTTCAAGATTCCCCTACACACCAGGGCAGGAAGGGGTTGGGGAGCCCAAGATGGGGCGGAGTCTAGTTTGGATCAGAGTGAGGCTGAAAGAGTGAAGGCCTTCTCTGAGAGATTTTGACAAGGCTCTTTACTATGAAGGCCTCCCACCAACCCCTGGATGAAGGAGATGGTCCTTGCTTGTCTAAACTGCTTTATTTTATAGCAGATGTGAATGTGAATGTGTTACTCAGTGTGAACCAGGAATTAAATACCTTTTGTGGGAAGGAATGCTCACGAAGGTAATATCATTGACTAAACACTTGAGGGCCTATCTAAGTACCATATTTGCATGAAGAACTCCAGGATTTTATGCTATGTGACCAGTTCTCATGATCCTCTCTGTGAGATGTCATGGTTACATGTTCCAGGCAAGGTAGAGCTTAGGAGGAAGCAGGTTCCATGCCTACAGTTCTCAATTCTGAGATTCCCTGGGGTGAGGGGGTTGTTGAACCTCACCAGTTCTTCTGTGTGGTGGCCCGGGTCTACTTGCCCCACAGAGATCTGCCTTCTTCTGCCTCCCAAATGCTGGTATGAAAGGCATATGTGCCACCATGCCAGGCTGACACATTATTTTTTATACAACAGATAACATGGACCTTTCTAGAACTCTAGACATCTACATTTTTATTTTATTACCAAGGCTTGCTATAAACTATATAGTGTTCAGTTTTTGTCATTGACAGGGTTAATTCATTCTCACAGATTTTAGGTCCAAGTGACAGGTCTCACAAGCCGAATTCTAAAGTTGGTAGACAGTTTTTTCCTGCAGTTGTTTGGAATGTCTGGAATATGAGAAATGCTGGGATAACAGGATTTCTAGGTGCTGTGTGAATGGGTGAGCACTGTGATGTTACCTACATAATGGATCGATTTGATGTTCTTTAGAATGTCTAAGCCATCCGTATCTCTCCAGGCTGCATGATGCGAGAAGGCGAAAGAGAGCACAATTCTTGACAGTGTAAAAGCATACGATTTTCTTTCTGTGTTAGCATAAACTATATATATATACACACATATATATATATGTGTGTATATATATATCTTCTATCTTCATTGATTCAGAAAAATAATGAGTGTTATGTTTCAAAACCTGGGACAAATGGGTACGGTGTCTACTTAACATTATTAAAGTGGACCCTGGATGCCAGGTTCTACTTACTTCCCTCATTCTCTACCAATTACAGGGCCTTGCTGGTTGTCGTACCCTGCCCCTCACCTAAACCTCTCCAGCTCGGGGTATGGGCTGCCTTTCCCTATGTAATTCAACCATTTTGGTCACCCTTCCTCTTTGTACCTTTGAGCCTGCCTCCTGGATGCTGCACATGGCTCCCCCAATCTCCTTTCCCCTCTCCCTCTACTCACATGGCACGCTCATTTTGGTCATGTCCACTCTGGACTCTCCAGTGATCCCTTCCTCTGGCTATGCTCTCCCGCATATCTATGATGAACTTTCTCCTCTCCCATACCTAGCAACAGTCATTTCCCTTTCTTTTTATTTTCTTCTTTCATTAAATGACTCCTCTATATCTATAGCTACAGACTACGTATCTGGAATGATACTATTTTCCTTTAGCAATGACAATGCAAATCGTTTAGCAGTTGTGGCTGGTCAACGTCTTCCTGGAGATTACATCAGTCTTTCTCAAGAAGTCATTTAGTCTGTAAGACATGATTAGTGACAAGTGGGAATGTGAAAGAGTTCATCATCCTTAGATTCTTTCTTTAAGAATTACAGTGAGGAACGATGCAAATAGGAGACAAGAATGTGTCAGGCAGCTCAGAGCCGGGATTCCAAACCCACCAGTTACAGAAATGTCCCTGGACTTGGCCTGGCTAAGGCCAAACCCCCCCTCAAAAAATTTTGGTCTCTAACTCCTGTTTCCTAAATGATTTTAAGGTACCTTCTGCAAAGGGGACAATTCTCCAGTTTGGTTAGCCAACCACCTGGCCAAGGCATCACTTCTCAGGGAAGCAGGTTTACATTAAGCCAGGCTAAAGAGAATGGGAGGTATACTAAGCCCTTTATGGAGATGATGTGATTTTCCTTCCCAGAGTCTCTGCCCTTAGTGCAATTATTTCAGAGCCACCATAAGATTCTCTTTAGTCTGCTCATCTCTCTGAGTCCTGACTCAGAAAGGTATAACTCACCCCTTTTCCATTCCTCCTCTTCCTCTTCCTCCTCTACCTCTTCCTCCTCCTCCTCTTAATCTTATTCTTCAAATACTGCTATACTTAACTGTATTTTCTCTGGTGCTTGAGATTTTTTTTACTCTTTCTTAGAAGCTCCCCTCCCTATCATGTGGCTGCCCTCAATACTAGATTTACTCAAATAGCAGGTCTCTCTCTCTCTCTCTCTCTCTCTCTCTCTCTCTCTCTCTGGTATTCCTTCTTAGAGCAGCTGCCTAGATTTAGAATTTGATGTTGTGGGGGTTTTCCTTTAAAATTTAACAAAATAAACATTAATATTTGGCACTTTATCTCCAGCGACACAGGAGGATTTAAGTCTCATACAAGCAAGCCATGTGCTTTACCACTGAGCTGCAGGTGTAGCTTTAGGTGGAGTTTTTGATTTGTTCTCTTGACTAGGATTGATAGATTAAGTACCATCCATTTGGCCTTCCACATCAATGGCTCTTGTCCTTCAGGCAAATGACTCTGGGTTTTGTTTTGTTTTCATAGTAGGAAATTGGCCATCAGGTAGTCTTGTAAACAGAGTACATTATGTTGCCGTACTTTGCAGAGAACTTCCTTATTTCTTGATTCATAGATGACCTCACTGCAAGAAGTGTCATTGATGTTCTCTGTGTTTTCAAATATCACTTGGACTCTAAGTGTTCTTGCAAGGTATCTGGCTAGTCCTCTTACTGTGTTATATATTCACTTGGATAAATGGCCACAGATCCCTTTAGGGAGACACTAATCAGTGCTGGGTATATTTGCAAGTGTTACAGAGACTTCTCTTGTAGGACCCATCTACTTTTTGGTCATTGGGTTTGGATATATGATCTGGACTACGCAGACTTGATAGTGGATCATTTAAGACACTCCCATTTGTCCTTCCACATCAATAGCTCTTGTGCTAAAGGGAAATGACTCACTGATGGTGTTTTAAATTGCCTCTGAATACACAATGTCTTGGGTTCAGGAACTGGAAAAGTAGTCATGATGTATTTACTGATGCAACTGGTCTCGGCCCTTTAAAAAAAAAAAAACTCAGTGAGAAAAGTCCCATATTGGGTGCACGTGGCTATGCTTTTTATTGCCTTGTTCAGTCATTAGCTAAAGATGAACCCTTACCCCCTCAACCCACCCCCTACAGAATAAAGACAAAAATCTGGCAAAAGTAAAAGTAGGTACTGTCATCTAAGTACATTTGATCACAGGATCGAATCCTTTCTGTAAAGGCAATCTAAGCTACACACTGCAGTGTCTACCACAGAGTCACAGATAAGAATATTTAAAAACATTCCCTAAACATGAAAGTCTCAATCAAAAATTTTAAATGTGAATGTAAAACCAAAGAAATATAAAGGGTTAACTTTTTAACTTCATAAAATGTTGATGCCTTTACATGATAGTACCAGTCTCTAACAAAAATGATACAATCTTAACAAATGAAATGCTTAAGCTGTCTATGACACTTAAAATAAGCACTGAAATTGAAGAATATAAAACAAACTAGTGCACATGAAACACACCCATACGCACACACACACACACATACACACACACCACAAGCTAAAAAACATCAACCTTACAAGAAATCAGAGTGATGCACAGTGAAACAATAAGTAAGTACTTGTATCTATCACATTTCCAGGTTTTTGAGTTAAACGTTTTCGTTTGAGTAAATGAATGCTGTTAGGTGTTTTCATGCACATCTAGCAGAAATGTAAATTCTTATGGCTACAAAAATAAGTTTGGCATAAAGGTTTAGGATTTGCTCAAAACAAATCCTTTACAAAATAATTCTACATTAAGCGTCTACTGTGAGCAAATAACCAGGAATGGGGAAAGTTTGTGTGAATTTATAACTTATATATGAATATATTAATCTTAGCTTTATTTGTATATAAATCCAAAATGAAAAGCAACCACCTTCCCATGTTAGAAAGAGAGTTATATAAATTACATTATGTCTGTAAGACAATGTAGTATACAATTATTAAATGAAAAAGTGTGATGAGCCTTTAGTGCCGAGACATGATGTTGATGGAATAAGAAATGAAAGTAAATCCATGGTGTATATATTATTACCTCATGTATGAACAATTTCACAGAAATGTATATGAAAATATGACAAAGTGCAAACATTAACTCAAGTGTCTTTGGGTGACTTTGTTGTCTTTGTCTTCTGTCCTAAATGACTCCTGCTAGAAGCTCCCCTCTGCCTGGGTGTGTTTTGTGCTTCTCTGCCTCCTTTCTCCTCTGTGCCCAACTGTCCCTTAGCATTCGCTGTGAAGGGAGTGGCTTTTCCTGACTGTGCATCTGCAGTGTGCTTCTGTGCCAAGCTAGCTCAATCCGAGTCAGAGACGGAGGGCCCAGTCTCCCACAAGATTCCTCTTACTTCCTACTCAAATGCTTAGTACAAGTTATTATGTTCCAACCCATCTGTCCTTCTGACCAACGGGTTACAAATTTGAGGATTCTTTCTACCTTCTTGGATTATCTAATTTCCTAGAATGGCTCATAGAATTCCAGGTAGTGTTCTATTTAGGATTACAATTTTGCTACAAAGGATACGTATCAAGACCAATGAAGAGATTTAGAAGTTGAGATCTGAGACGGTCTTTAACAGTAGCCTGCCATGTCCCCTGGGTAAGTTCTTCTCCCAATGCCCTGTGAATTGTCACCAACCTGGATGATTTCTTGAGCTTCAGGTATCCATAGGTTTTGTTGGGATTTCATCCTACGGATTTGACTGATGAAATGTTGGACACAGGATTGCAATTGATCTTTGGTTTATTCTCTTTCCCTCTGGGGGTAGGAAGTGAAGATGATTACACACAGCTTAAATCTCAAACTCTTTATCAAAACAGCTGGTCTCCTGAGCATGGCCTGTTCCAGTCCTAATTCTAGTTAGAGGCTCAGCATAGATAAACTCATCAGTATATAAATTAGGTGTGGAAAGAAGGTCCTATCATCAAAAGCAAGTCACTATCACTTGGGAAATCCCGAGAGTTTAAGACATTTTCCAAGGAACCAAGGACCAAGACTAGTCACCCTCTATCTATCTATCTGTCTGTCTGTCTGTCTGTCTGTCTGTCTGTCTGTCTGTCTGTCTTTTTATATTTCATGTATAATGGTGTTTACCCTGCATTTATGTTGGTATAAGGGTGCTGAATCCCCTGGAGCTGGAGTTACAAACAGTTGTGAGCTTTCATGTGGATGCTGAAAATTGAACCTGAGTCCTCTGGAATAGAAGCCAGGGTGCCTAACTGCTGAACTACCTCTCTAACCCCCAACTAGCCAACTTCTTTACAACAGTATCTGCTTATCCATTGGCTACCTCCCATATAGAAATACCATGTCTGGAAGTCTTTGGCTTGGTATTTTGTTTTTCAATAGAGTTAACAGCATAGGAAAGTAAGAATTACCAACATTTTGGTCCTTGACAGCAATTTATTACTGAAAACAGTGAGACAACAACAATAATCATACAAAAGGTAGTCTTTCTCTCTCTCTCTCTCTCTCTCTCTCTCTCTCTCTCTCTCTCCTAATTTGTTTGAGACAGGGGTTCTCTGTGTATCCCTAGTTGTCCTAGAACTCATCCTGTGGACCAGACTAGCCTCAAACTCAGAGATTCTCCTGCCTCTACCTCTTGAGTACTGAGATCAAAGGTTTACACCACCACTGCCCTGCAGGTGGTTTGATTTTAAAAGATATCTTTTTTTTAACTTGGTGATACCTGTTCACAGAAGCATACTACTAAAGTTTGGATGAAGAAATTAGTAGAAAATTATGTTAAATTTGTTTCAAGAAAGGCACTGTTATCAATAGGTATACAAGTCTAGAAGGCACTTACTAATATATCCAGATTCTTGATTAAAAAAAAAAAGTAACACAGACATGTAAATAGTAATAGAGCCTGGGATAGTTTATTAAGAAACAAAGTATTTTGCCTGGGCAGAACAGTAGAACTGGCCCTGGTTGTGGGGTTAAGGGATGGGGGTTGGGAGGTAGGACTTGATTGCCAGTGAGCCAGCCTCTAGGGCATGAGTATGGGAGTGCTGAACTGGCTATCTGTTTGCCATGCAAGGGGTGGGATGAGGAAGAGACGCTCACTCCCCATAGCCCCTTAGTACCTGCTGCAGGTAGTAGAGCTAGCCCTGGGGTTATGAGAGCAGGAGAGCTGGCCTTGCCCCTCCATGGCTGCAGCACTCCTGAAAACTGGCTCTGAACCTCATCTGGGTAGCATAATACAGCTTCCCTGCTGGTATGGGTACAGGAGAGCTGGCTTTGCCCCTTGTCAGCTATAGCACTGGGTGGGTTAGTTGGGGCAGTGCTGGAGAGCTCAGTCTGGTAGTGGGTATGCAGGAGAGCTGATGGGCTGACCAGCTCAGCTTATCACCCAGGCTTTGATTTGGCCCACCCCAACATCTACCCCACATATGAACTGCTGAAGCCCTTGAAGGGGTCAGTCCTATCGATTACACAAGGCACCAACAGAGTGTTCAAGAGGAATCCCAATGAGGATCCAGTGTTGATAGTGTAGCAGTAGCCCTGAACCAGAACGAATGACCCATTGCAATGAGCATTTGCAAGTAAAGAAGCGTGGACAAAAGGGTACACTGTGGGACATATTGCGACACAGTACAGTTTCCACATTAAGATTTGTTTTTCCTTTAGGGGAAGGTTACAAAGACGGAGGCTGGGTACAAAGGGACAGGAAGATGAATGGGATTGGGATGTATCATGTGAAATTCACAAAGAATTAATAAAAAGTTAAACTATAAAGAAAGGAAAGAAGGAAGGAAGAAAGGAAGGAAGGAAGGAAGGAAAGAAAGAGGTATTTTCAAGAGAGAAAATGGACCAGAGCTGGAAGGAAGGGTAGAAACTGAAGAGTTACAATTTCTAGAAGATTGGGACTCTCATGGCTCATTTATAGTATGTGCTTTCTGTGTGTGTGTGTGTGTGTGTGTGTGTGTGTGTGTGTGTGTGTGTGTGCTTTGTTACATGCTGGCCTTGCTTGGGTGACTATTTCCATACATCTTTTTGCCATCTGGTTTCTTTCACATGTAAGTTAAAATGTTTAATTTTTATAGTAATTTATAATATTCGGTGTGTTATATGTGTGAGTTCAGGCATGTGTGTGCCATGGTATACATATGGAAGTTAGTAGACATCCTTCAAGAGGTATTTATTTCCTTCCACTTTGTTTCTAAGGTAAATTATCTCTTGTTCTTGTACTCTGAGCTGCAGTACAATGGGGTCATGAGCTGCCAGTCACATCTTCTGTGTTCATCTCCTACTTCTTGATAGGACTACTGCAATTACAGATGTGAGCCGCTGCTTCCAGCATTTTATCTGCTTTCTGGGGATCAAACTCACACTGTCAGGTTTCTGTGACCCCACCCCCTGCTCTGCTGTCCTTATGCAATGACTAGTACATGTGCCAGACTGACAGTGGTGCAGCTGTGTTTCTGAAAGTTCAACCCTACCAATTATTAAGTAAATTATACAGTATACTGGTATTTTCATTTTTAATTTCAGGATGCTTAAATATTAGCTTTAAAAAAATCATAGTGTCTGTTCTCCAGCTCTGAAAAGATGTATCCAGATAGCTGCTTCTCAGCAGAATGGTTAGTTCTCTCTACTTCCTGCCCATGGATGGCATGTTTGTGTGCCAAAGCCCAACAATCGCCAACGTATTTGTTGAAGCCTAACCCCCAGGATCTGGTGTGTAGAAAATAATCAGATCATGAGAGCACCTTTCTAGTAAATGACTCATGCTCTTTAAAAAGCTTAAGGGATGGGGCTGTAGAGATGGTTCAGTGGGTAAGAGCACTGGCTGCTCTTGCAGAGGACCTGGGTTCAATTCTCAGTACCAACATGTCAGTTCACATCTGTCTATAACTCCAGTTCCAGTAAATTTGGTACCCTCACACCAACATACATGTAGGCAAAGCACCAATGAACATAAAAATAAAACAAAACAAAATAAAAAGCTAAAAATAAAAGCCTGGTAGCACCAAATCTACTTGAACCATATGTGTGTGTGTGTGTGTGTGTGTGTATGTGTGTAGAAATTATCCCATCTAAAGAATTTTGTTAAGCAGCCTGAATGGACTAAGATACGCCATTACTTGATATTTTTGTAAATGTGCTATTTATCCATCACATTTATCATTACTGAATACACTGTGGAGTTTGCTTTATGTTTTCATGCACTTGAAGCTAGCTCTTAGAAAATAGCAATTTCTGGATCTTGCTCAATGATATAATGGCCAGAACCTAGACTATATCATAAAATTAAAGAATTATTTGATGACTAAATTATTGAACATATCCTCTGCCTGAAAGTCATATTGGAACAGGCAGACATACAGGTGTGAATCAGGGGGACCAGACACCATTTCCAGGAGACCCAGGCTAAGAAAGATGCCTTTATATGGAAGGTTCAAAATAAATAACTCCACAGAGATTGAGAGTAGATCAATATTTATTAGGGGCTGGGAAGAGGAGCGAATGAGGCATACTGCTAGATATTTCAGAAGTTTTAGAATGTTCTATAAATTAACTATGGTTTTAGAATATTCTATAAATTAACTATGGTCATAGTCACAAGGATCTGAGGATGTACTCAAACCATTGAGTTTCTCATATTAAATGCAGAAATTCCATAGTTCAGTTCAAACTCAGTAAAGCCATTTGTAGAGAGACGATAATAGTGGACACAGGGTGTTTGGACAAGGTTGTTGAGATAGCAGGGGTTTGAATTCTTTGATGGTCAGACTGACAAAACTTGCAGGAAACTGGATGAGAGGCACTGGAGAGTGTGAAAAGGAGGTGGTAACACCAGGCATTCTTTTTTTTTTTTTTCTGAGACAGGGTTTCTCTGTGTAGTTCTGGCTGTCCTGGAACTCACTCTGTAGACCAGGCTGGCCTCGAACTCAGAAATCCGCCTGCCTCTGCCTCCCAAGTGCTAGGATTAAAGGCGTGTGCCACTAACACTGGGCATTCTTAACACCTGACTGTCAGAAGGGTGGAGCGGTTAATGGACTTGAGGAAGTCAGGGAGGAACTTTGAACTTGAAGGCTGCTGGAGGAGCCAGGTCACAGAAGAAAATCAAGAGCTCTTTTTTTAAATGTTAATAAACCTGCATCCCACTTGGCTCAGAAATTGTGGCGGTGCACTTTTCTCTCCCTGTAGGATTAACACAACCACAGTTTCACTTATTTACTATTTGCAGATACTCACATGTAGTCTTCGGGCCATCTGCTACTTCAGGCCCTTCTACTACTGGATTCATCAAGGGCATCATCTCAAGAACTTCCCATTCTATGCTGAGCTACAACTTCATCCTCCACTGCCACCCCTAACTCCTTTTCTTCCAGCATCTCTACTTTCAGTGAGTTATTTATTTATTCACCACAAGCCAGGATCTTTCTTTATACTCCTCTCTATAGGATCACTGAATCCTGAGGATTTTGTTTTCAACAATACTCCCTAAAGTCCTCATTCTCTGCATTTTCGTCAATAAGATTGATATTAATTTTCATTGGCAGCTTAACCGGATTTAGAGTCACTGTGAAAATGCTTCTCAGAGTATAGCCATGAGGGTATTTCCAGAAATGTTTAGTTGAAGAGAGAAGATGTACCCTGAATGTGGGTAGCACTGCTGATGGGGTAAGGGTCCCAGACTGCATACATAAAAGCAAGTGAGGTGATCATCAGCAATTACCTCTTTCTATGTCTTGTTGCTAAATAGAATGTTACTAGCTAGCTACCTCCAGCTCATGCTGCCATTCCCTTCCCTCCACCATGGACCAGACCCTGGCACTGTGTACCCCTTCTTTCCTTCACTTGCTTTTGTGAGGTGTTTCAACACTGCTGGTAGACAGGTATCTGACCCAGTGAACAATAGGAACCCATTGCCACCATGTGCTCATGCACAAAACAGGCACATGTTCAATTAGTGTTGAAGCTGATTGTCACGGGCTGGGGTGTAATAGTCTCCCCACACGTAGAGAAATTTCTTTCTTCAAGGTACTGACACCCACTTTTCTTTATTTGTTTTCTACATCCTCTTTCTTTGAAATCCAACTACCTGTCCATGTTAATTCTCTTAATGTATACCTCAGCTCATTTGCCAACTCAAATATTTCAAAAATTGCTTCTGACCTAAGAATTGAAGATCAAACTCTACAAGCAGCCTGGGTCAGTTATTATAAACTAAAGCTTGTCTCCATGCTCAGTATAACAGTGCTCACTATAGAATTCTGTACATCCAAGAAACTGAGTAGGATCTCATTTGAAAATGGAGTCTAGGCTCTTTGGAGACGTTATCAAGTAAAAATGATATACTGATGTGGGCCTTCACCTAAACTTGCGAGAGAAAATATCATGTGACAATCCAACCAGACATTGTCAAGAGCACCCGGGATTAACAGCTTCCTACCAAGGCTGAGGAATGCGGGTAAATGGGAAGGATATTCTACGAGTTTCAGAGGAAGTATAGCCCTAATCCCCAACTTCATTTTGGACTTTATTCAGAAGAACAAGGGAAGTAAATTTCAGTCAAGACTGTGAAAATGGTGGTTTGAATATGCTTGGCCCATGGGAAGTGGCAGTATTAGGAGGTGTGACCATGGAAGAGGTGTGCCCTTGTTGGAGGAAGTGCATCACTGTGGGGGATGGGCTTTGAGGTTCTATGCTCAGGATCTACCACAGGAGCCTCCTTCCCAGTTGCCTGAGGATGACAGTTTCCTTCTGGCTGTCTTTGGATCAAGATGTAAAACTCTTGGCTCATTCAGCACCATGTCTGCCTACATGGTGCCATGCTTTCCACATGATGATGATGGACTGAACCTCTAAAACTGTAAGCCAGCCCCAGTTAAATGTTGGCCTTTATTAGAGTTTCCTTGGTCATGATGTCCCTTCACAGCAATGAAACCCTAAGACAGAAACTGACACAACTATCTAATTTAGATTTTGTTTTTTAACACTGAAATCAAATACTGGTTATATGTGGTTCCCCAGTTCCTCTTTTCTCAGTTCCCGATGACCATAGATCTACATTATAGTTTCATCAGTTCTACCATAAACTACATTTATTCATTTCCATGTCCTTATTTTTGGGTCCTTTCTGCATCACATTTCTCTGCACTATACCAATTTACGTATCATTTATTCACATACTGCACTGGTTCCACATGAGCACAGAGACCGTTTCTCAGATGTACTCCTGCTCTTAACATATACAGAGCATGTATAACAGGCTTTCTGGGTGAGCATGTGACATCGATAAATACCTCTCTTAAAGGTCACCCTTTTTATCATTTGATTCTCCTATCTGCCTCAAGGTCTGGTTTCTAACTCATCTAGTTCTGAAATCATCTTGACTTTTGACATATAAAATATGAATGGACCCCATGATATGTACTTCAATAATGTGTGAAGATTGTATTTGAGAAACTATTCTGTGTATGGAGCCAGACTTTCAGCATTGTAAAATAATTCCTATGAAAGAGTATAAGTGGTAAAAATTGTGAAGGCATCAGCACAATTTCCTTTAGGAACAGAGCAGCCTGAAGAAGACTTTCCAATACATGTTGTTTTAAGAGAAGACAAATGATGCTGCTTGAAATTGTGACTTCAGACGTGAGTAAACCATGAATCATGCCAAAGCACAAGGTGGTAATTGGAACAATAGAGAATAGGCTCTGTAAAGAGATGCCACTTCGTTTTTAGTGAAACAGACCTTGGCCAATCATGGGTATGCTTGGTGAATCTTGGAACATGAAAACAATTCACATTATCTGGAAGGTTAGTCACCTTTGTTTCTGACTTACATAATATTTAAAGACAACATGTTTTTGGGGGAAAAAGATACCTCAGATTAGTCAAAACATTGTGTACCATTAAAGAAAACCACCATAGAAACAGCTATAGGATGAAGTATTTGAAGCATCGCTTAGTGTGAAAAGATATTCAGAATCAAGTGAAAATACTTCAGACCTTCTTCAGAGTTGTGTATTATCATTGTCCTGCCCTTATACGTGAGCATTATCTTGGTAAGATGAAACTCGTTGCCTGTAGTTGTGTCCTGATAGTCCCTGATATGGCAAACCCAAGTCCTCTCCTTCCATCTGTATATGTTCCCTATTCTGTGTTAGGCACCACACAACTCCAAAAGAATCCTGTCTTATAATGTAGTGTAAGGCATGATGATGAAGTAATAGGAAATAACAGTCCTGAATTATTGTTTTTGTCCCCAAGACCGTAAGTGTTGTGTGGGCAGATAGGTAACTTGTTGTTTTATTCATTATTATTCTTCACTACTTAGGACAGGTCCTAGAATGTAATGAGTCCTCAGCTAAGCGTTCTCTTAATAAATCAAGGAATAAGCCATTCCACTTTCAAAGACACTTTGCAAATATCATTCTATTAGTTGTCACAGTGGTTTCCACATATTCTGACTTAGATTCCAATACTTTTGTTAGTTTGAATGATATAAACACAAGATAAAATACTTCTATCAGTTTGCATTATATAAATCCAATTTAAAGGCTTCTCAGAAGAAGTACCATTTAAGGCCAGTTGTAATGATATAATATGCAGTCCTAGCATTTGGGAGATTATGAAAGGGGGATTGTGAGCTTAAGACCAGCCTGAGCTACATAATGATTGTAAGGTTAGTCTGATCTATACAGTGAGACTGCCTTAAAATTTTGCCAGAGTGCTGAGAAATTAAGAATAGGCTATATTAATTCATTTAAATAGGTCTATTATAGGATTCCACTAGACTGCACCCCCCACCCCGAGTAACGAACATGGACTTGGATAGTATCTTAATTATGATTTAATTGCTGTGAAGAGACACCATGACCAAGGCAACTCTTATGAAGGACAGTATTTAAATGGGGGCTAGTTTACAGTTTCAGAGGTGTAGTCCATTATCATTGTGGTAGGAAGCATGGAAAAATGCATGCAGACTGGCGCTAGAGGAGTTGAATGAGTGTTCTAGATCAGGAGAAGCAGCCAGGAGAAGCCAGTATTCAACCAATAGCCAGGAGGAGGGTCTGGACCTCCCTGCCCAACCCCACAGTGATGCACTTCCTCCAACAAGGCCACACCTCCTAATACTGCCACTTCCCATGGGGCATGCATATTCAAATCACCACAAATAGGTTTGCTTCTTTGAGTTGAGAAGCAGCCCTACCAAGGAATACACACAACTGTCAAACTGTAAAAACAAAAAAAATCTATATAAATCTCCGTAACAGAGGGATTGCTTGTTTTTCGTAAGAAATAACAGCTGTGAATGTCCTCCTTTTTAGAGCTATCTATAGCTTCTTCCTGAGATCTTGTCCTTGATATCTATTATACAGCATGTAAATATAGTTAGCTTAAAAATTAGCAAGCATTTTAATTTTTGAGAGTGTGTGTGTGTTGTAGATACAGTCCCACAGTTGTGCATGGAGGTCAGAGGGCAGCCTCACGAGTCTGCTTTCTCCTTTAATTTTACTGTAAGGAAGGGTCTCTGCCACACAACAGACTGGTTGGTCCTTAAGCTTACAGGCACGTCGTCTGTTTCTATCCCCCATTTCACAGGAGGATGTCAAGGTTACAGATGTACTTCACTACCTCTGGCTTTTTATGTGTGTTTGGGAATTAAACTCAGGTCATCATCCTCGAGTCGCAAGAGCTTTTACCTTCTGAGTCTAGAGCTAGGGATTTGGGACCTCTTCTCCCAGAGCCTAATAGTCACTGGAAGAAGTGAGATACATGGGCTGCAACTCTCCCTTGGTTTCCTGTGGTCAATACATGTCTGCAGACCACTTCTATTTGAAGCAAAATACCCAAGCCCTGTATAATTTAAGAAGATCTTATTTAGTATTTTCTATCCCAACCAACAAGTTGCAGAATGCTACTTATCATACAGAAGTTTTGGGTTCAGGCATCTCAGCTTCCTGGAAGTGGGAAGGGAGGACTCACAGCTGTCCTAGATTTCACCAATACCATTGAATCATCCTCATGATAAAACTGTTTACACTTAAGTATGTCCTCTCAATCTGCATCGAAACAGCCTCACCTCTATTTTAACTCTGAGATGCCAATCCCCTTGGTTCTCTGAGGTCAAAGACTGTATTGCAGGGGATTAAATGTTTGTCCCCTCCATGATTCATGTTGAAATTTAATTATCATTCTAACCATCTTAAGGGAACAGACCCCCCCTTTTTTTTTTTTTTTGGTTTTTCAAGACAGGGTTTGTCTGTGTAGCTCTGACTGTCCTGGAACTCACTCTGTAGACCAGGCCGGCCTCAAACTCAGAAATCCACCTGCCTCTGCCTTCTAAGTGCTGGGATTAAAGGCATGTGCCACCACCGCCTGGCTGGGAACAGATCTTTTTTTAAAAAATTTTTTTTTTAGGCACTAGGCTTTTAGGGTAGGATTGATGCTAAATAGGGATGCGTTTAGTATCTTCTCATTCTTCCCTGGCCGCTCTGTGTGCTGACACAGCAAAAAGTCACCTGTGGATTTGTGTCTTCTTCATGGACTACCTTCCAGAATGGCGAGTCAACCCTTTTCCTTCCTCTGTGGTAGTCCCAGCAAAAGCAAAAAGACAGATGCTAGGGGGTGAAGGGGCAGTGCCAGGAAGGGGGTTGGGGGCCACTCGAATTCTAATGGCAGCAAAACGTTGCAGGGAAGATCAGTTCAGAAGTCTTCTCTTCACCCACCCACCCCCAATGATATATAGTTGGGTAAGGCAGGATGAAGAACTTTCTAAGTTTCTAAGCCTCAGGGGTAGTCACGGGACCTGTGCATAGAGAGACCCTGTCAGGGATGTCTGCAACAGTTGCTTGGCTATTTTAACAATATTTAAAAAACCCTTGCAAACTCAGCACTGTCATGATCCCGCATTTACAAACAGGGGTTGAATTCTGTTTAAAAGCTCACACTCTTTATGAGAGGAAAACCCATGTGGTACAGTTTAAAATAAGCATTTGAAAAAACTCAGTGGATCAAAAGAAAACCTCAGTTATGTGGAAAAGCTCTTGTATGGAGCAACAACCTCCTTGGTGATGAACAAGTGAAGAAGTGTTAAACTCTATGCTTAATAATAGAAAGAAACTTTTGGACAGGCAAAATAAGACAGTTTTATTTCATAAGGCAAGGATGATAATATCAGATTCTATTGTCATTTTGAAATTCTAATTTTGAAATAAGTTTTTTCAGAATAAATTGCTTCTAAGCCAATATGTTAAAAGTAAGCCTATTCTTTACATTGAATACCCTGTAAAAACACATATTATTTTTAAAAGACTGAGGCCAGAAGGATGCCTTAGAGGTTAAGAACACTGGCTCCTCTTGCAGAGAACCTGGGAGCAGAGCCTAACACCCACCTGGTGGCTCCCAGGGTAACTTTAATCACAGAGGGTATCTGATGATTTTTTTCTGGCCTCTGAGGAAAGCATCTGGGGCACCCATACATATATACAGGCAAAATGTGTACATATAGGGGATTTAAAAAAAATGAAACTTTTTGATCAAGAGTAATGTTTTCCCATGCTTTTTTCTTTGAAACAAAAGAAAACACTTCTTTTCTTGTAGGAATGAGATAAAATAAAATAAAATGAGCCATCTCTGAAAAACTCAAGTCTCAGTCACTGTGGATGCATAAAGTCTACCAGGACTCAGGCCGAAGGCTGGGTATATGATGCTGTATATGGCTGGAGGAAGGATGAGTTTTCTCTTTCTTCCTTGATGGAGAATTCCATAAAAGAATCTGTGCCTGCAAGAACAAGTTGCTCTAGATGACACTTCATTCCTTCGCAGCTCAGTAGATTAATGCTTGTGTCTCACAGTTCATGTATTACCAGCCCCAGTGTTTAGAAATGAAAAATTGCATGTTCAATTCATCCTTTAGTGTGTAAATGTTATATGAAGATTGGAAATTTGCATTTGGATAGTCATTCCTATTAAAATATCACAACCTGGATAACAGGTTAAGAAATACTCCAGTGCCACTGCCCTTTCATATTTAGCCTCCATAAAAAAGCTTAATATAGTATATGTAGAAAGTGAGGAGAAATGAAGGAGGGGGATTGTGCTAAATTGTGTAGCTCCTAAAGAGCTTGTGAAAACATCATCATCTTTTCATGGCATGACTAGCGAGACCTGCCTGTAAATCTGCTTAATAGCCAGATCGTGGGGGACTAGAGAGATCTTCAATTTTGCATCAACACATGTCACCTCAGAGGTCACTGAGGGATCAAATTAAACAGAAGGGGGGAGTGTAAAGGAATATCCAGGGACTGACAGAGATTGCTGAGCAAACTGCAGGACAGCACATGCAAGTCTCCTCTGGTCTCTTCTCTGGGCAATCAGAGAAGGCAATTTTCACCAGGCAACTCAAAGGAACCAACTGAAAGTATAACTTTTCTGCCTTTAAAAAATGTTCCTGAAAGGTAAATCCTTATTGTTTAAGACACCAGGTATTTCAGACACAAGGGCCCAGACAACCCTCATCTAGAAGTGACACTAAGGCCTCATCCCCGAGGACCAACTTTCATGGTATCAGATAGTGTCATGCAAGGTTCCAAAGGAGAAAAGCAATTACAGTTCTACCTAGCTATGATGCCTGTGAACTACAGCAAGGACCAGCATGGCACAATAACCCTAAGGGTACAGTAGTGGCTTGTATACCTTGAAGTAACCAACAGCTCTACAGCCATTGACTTAAGATCTGCTCAACCAGAAGGACAAAACAATTCCTAAACCTAAGGGATGGGAGGGGGGCGGGCACTGCATGCAGAAGAGGGAGCAGAAAGATTGTAAAAGCCAGAGAATTATGGAGTTTGGTGTGTGATTGTGTTTCCTAGTACTACCGGAAAATAACACCCATGTCTCACCAACATCCCTTGCCTAAGCGTGAGTTGAACGAAGGCAACAATAGACGTGCCCAAGTGGAAGGGGGAAAGCCCATGGGACCTCTACCATACACAAATAAGTACAGGCAACTAAGGAATTCTGAAAGTGGGAGACGTAGTCTTCTTCAGGGGAGAGCACACCTGTTGGTTTTCCAATACCAAATAGTCTGGTGGGTGTACATGTAAATGCTGTTGTTCAGACTGAGCAGGTTATGTTTGGGAGTGTGTGTGTGTGTGTGTGTGTGTGTGTGTGTGTGTGTGTGTGTAGAAAGAAAAAAAATGGCCATGAATTTGAAAAAGCAAGGTGGAACATATGGAAGAGATTAAAGGGAGGGAAGCAAGGGGAAAATGAAGTACTTATAATCTCAAACATAAATGAAAAAAAGGAGGGGAAAAGTGTTCCACCCCTGAGGCTTAGACCTCACTTCTAGGTATGGTGCTTTAAGGGAGCAGAGGCATCTTTCTTCGGGTTTGAGATTTTTGCCATAATTGAGACATGAGGTATCAAGTCTCGGTGTAGTTCCTGAGAGTTGACAGAGAGTGGAAGCTGGATATATACTCTGGTGTTTTCCTACAGTGGAAGAGATTTGTCCTGTTAGGTTGTCCTAGATAATATCAACTCCTTTGTAGAAGAAACACTGTCATCTGTAAACCTTAAAGTAGAATCAAAGAATCCTAGCTGGTAGACCAGTCCACATGTGTAAGATCACACAACGTTGTTCTCTTAGAAAAATATTTGGAGGATGAAATAAATTACAGGAAAGTATCAACATTTCCTGCTACCTGTATTGAGATAGGAGTTGGTCTCTGTTTATATGTCATTTCTTTTGACTGTTTGATCTGAGGAAGGTTTGGTCCTTAAAGGAATTTACACACAAAGATTCCTCTACTTCACTGAAATGGTTTAAGCGAAACGTTGGCGAGCACAGCTGTCTGCTCTCCATACAGTTTCTACACTCAAGAGTCCCCTCAAGCCTCCCAAGTCTACAGACACTGTACCTTCACACTGAGCTAACCATGTGGGTTCAGCCAGGACTAGTTTGCACACTCAAAACAACGTGAAGTTTTGGATTCCTGATATTTGTGACATTGTAGGCTGCTTCTGAAAATCTATCGTGGCACAGGAAAAGACTTATTTGTGAATATAATAAAGAAAGGTTCAACACTGAAGGGTTAAATTGAAAATCATTATCCCATTGGACTCCTGCCAATGAGAAAGTTTTAGAAAACCCATCTTTTACAAGAAAACAACTCCCTGTCAAATAGCTGAAGGAGGAAAATGTGTTCTGTGAAGACCCTGAGACCCAGACATTTGTTTCAAGGAGCTTCTCCACTCTTGAGTAAAATAGGAGTATTTCTGGAAACTTTTCCAAAACAATGAAGCAAAATAATAAAATACAAAGTAATGCAATCAAACTAAAAATATGTTTATTTGTTTTGGTTTTAGAGCAGCCTTAACTATTTATAGAGTTTCTGTAACTTGAAGAATTTTCACAGTACTGTAACAAAAGCCCAAGGGAAATACACCATATCCTGGTTGACTTCCTGGCCTTCTTTTGATGGCATTTCCAGGTATGCAGGTAGCCAGCCTGAGAAACAGAACACTACATTATTTTTGCAGCCATCAAGTGTTCTCTGAACCAGCAGGGGGAAACACAGCTGGAAGGTGTAGAATTGCTAGTGTGTTGGTCAAAGAGCAAAGAGAAACATCTGTTAAAAGACAACATTAAAAACATATTGTATTTGCAGATATAAAGTTGCCTCCAAACAAATTAATTCCTAATTTCTAATTTTTCCCCTTGATTTTTTTTTGTTTTTTTGAGACAGGGTTATTCTATGTATTCCTGGCTGTCCTGGTACTTGCTCTGTAGACTAATTAGGCTTCAAACTCAGAGATCCATCTACTTCTGCCTACTGAGTTCTTGGATTAAAGGCATGTGTCACCACCTCTCAACAAATTTCTAATTTCTAGTAACTACTCTTTACACATTATTGAACTGTTTAGACCAACAAATATGGTCAGCTTGTCTCATTGATTTTGCTGCTATGGTTAATGCTTATTTACATTGTTTTACTGCTTTTGTTTGTAAACATGATTATACAGTTTACATATTTTCTAGTTGGCTATAAGGCCATTAATTTGTATATGATTGGATTTCTATATTTTCTGTCTACTTCTTTAAGTTAGCAATTTTCAAGGCATGCTGATGTGGTTTGAATGAAAATGAACCCTAAGCACTCATATATTTGAATATTTATTCCCTAGTTGGTGGTGCTGTATTAGGATGATTAGGAAGAATAGTGTTGTTGGAGAAAGTATGTCATTGGGGGTAGCCTTGAGTTTTTTAAAACCCATGCCAGGCCTAGGTTCTCTCTCTCTCTCTCTCTCTCTCTCTCTCTCTCTCTCTCTCTCTCTCTCTCTCTGCCTTTACCTTGCTGATCAGATGTAGGCTCTTAGCTACTGCTCCATCACCAGGCCTGCTTGCATGCTGTCTGGCTATCTGCCCAGATGGTTATGGACTCACTCTCTGATACTGTTGGCAAGCCTGCAATTGGATACTTTGTTTTTATAAGTTTCTATGGTCATGGTGTTTCTTCACAGCAATAGAAAAGTAAGTAAGACACCTGATATTGGCAGATAATAATGAATATCTATCTATCTATCTATCTATCTATCTATCTATCTATTATCTATCTATCTATCTATCACCTATCTATAAGAGAGAGAGAGAGAGAGAGAGAGAGAGAGAGAGAGAGAGAGAGGATGTAAGGAAATAAAAGTGTGCACGATTAGTGTGCTTATAGTATGCCACTCTGAACTACTAGTTTTTTAAACAATCTCAGATAAATATGATCATTCCACCTTAAAAGATAAGATGTAAGCCCTGAGAGTATAGCTCATTGCTAAAACATCTGCATAAGGCCCTATATTCAAAATTTCCCACATCCACTCAGAATGAAAGAAAGAACAAAGAAGGAACAAAAGAAAGAGAGAGGAAAGGAAGAAAGGGAGGGAAGGAAAGAGAGGGAGGGAGGGAGGAAGAGAGAGACAGAGACAGGGAGATACAGAGAGACCCATACCCGATCAGGACTGATTTTGAATTGGAATTTGAACTCAGTAGTCATTAGACTTTATCACCCTCTCTCTGTTAATCCTCTGTAATCCTGACATGCTGAAAACTGGGACAGGAGACTTGCTGCAGGTAGCCTGAAATCACCTTGGGGTACATAGAGAGCATGGGCCAATCTGAACTACATAGAGAACCTCTGAAAGACATAAAATTATTCTGTGCACCAGCTTTAAATATATTCCACTTTAAGAAACATGCAGAACAAATGACATGGATACTCTGTTTGCTAATGTCCAATATAAAAGAATTCAAGACCCTTCAACTTCAACTAAGATTCCTCACCAGGTAAAGCAGTTGTCTGGATCACATCAGCAACTAAAACCCCAGATATTCTTTTTCTTTCAGGTTATACTGCCCAAGGGCCCAAGGTGTTCAATTTTTGTCATATTTCACTTGGCAGGTCTGACCAAGATAGTTCAGTTATCTGGTCTACCAAAATATTTTTCAGCATCGGGGGACATACTTGATTTGGATCCAGGAAAAAAAAATGGCTCTCTAAAGGCTTCCTGGTAGTTTGATGATGTGATTTATCAACTGAAGATAGCAAGACTTAATTTTACTGAATCAGGAGCACATTTAAAATGCTCACATGTCCCTAAATATAATGGTATGTAACAGATTTCATTGCATTCAATTCAATGGTATTTAGAATGTTTGCCATCAGTCTTTTAGCCACAGGATTTAGTGATGGGTCAAGATTATTGTCTTTTTTAAAAATGTAAATAACTCAATTTAAAATATGGGTCATTTATCTTGGACTTAGTTTTAAAATGGCCTATATTTAATCCTTTTGGAATAATAATAGCTTATACTTTAGTCATAAAGTTGCAGCCACATCTTGTTTATGCAGAATCACTGAGAATAGAAGTGCTCCAAAAAAATAAAAAAAATTAATTTTCATGTATTTATTTTTACATGTATTTATTTTGTGTGGGTGAGGTGGTGGTGTTGTGTATGTGTTTGGGCACATCACAGTGTATATAGAGGTCAGAGAACAACTTTTGAAGCTGGTTCTCTCCTTCAGTTATATGGTTTCTGGAGGCATCCAGTGTGTTCCTGGATCTCATTTCACTGTTCTTAAAGGTAGGCCCTGATCCATCCACCCTATTTGCAATCTTGATCTTCTATCCCACTTGGATTTAGAGATTTAGCTTACATGGTCAGTCTTGGTGTTATCTTTCCCTCTGAGCCATGCTGATGGCCTAAGATGTTCCATTTAGGAACATTTTCTATTTTTTTTGAATGTCTCAAAAAAAATTTTCTTGAAGGTACATTCATTGCTACTCCTTCAGATTCAATATACTTTGAATCAATGACACAAATTCAATATCCTAATAAATTCAAGTTTTTCTGTATTTGCTTTTTAAAAATTACCAACAAATAAATAATAGGTAAGTGTAAATGAGATATATACCAAATAATAAACAATAAATAAATAAATTAATAAATTAAAATATGAAATAAAAAATAATTGAACCACTGAAGAAAGTCTCACTTTCATTTTTAACACTCCAGAGACAAAAGATGCTGTCTTTGTTCTGCTTTCTGGGTTTAAACCCAGGGAAACTCTCTAGGGTCTTAAACATCTGATCCTCCTTTCTATTCCTCCTGAATGCTGGCATTACAGGTATGTACCACTTTGCCCTGGTGATGTAGTGATGGTAGGCAAATAGTCTAATCAACCTAGCTACATCCCCAACCCCTAATCCTGCTCTATCTTTTTGACAGTGGTTAAGCTTTCTTCTCTTTTGTTCACTATGATTTTTGTATTAGAAATATAATTTTACTTTTTATTCATCTAGAAGTCAACTGCAGAAAAGATAGATTCTGCCTCCCACACTTTATTTTCTTCTTGACTTACAGTTCCATATGGCAATGTGTTGTGTTGAGTGATGATCCAACCTTCCATCTCCTATCCCCCAAATACGTCCTTCTCCCAATATCCAGAGAATGTTAGTGTTACTATTATTAGAAAAAAAAAAGACCATTGGAGACACACTTAAAGTGTATGAAAGGATAAGTTTGTTCTGAATACTTCGAACAGCCCTAGATGCCAAAAACTGGTCTCTGGGTCTTTATAACCTAGAGATACATAGAAAAGACAGAACGGAGAAAGAAATGTGAGAACATAGGCAGAGACAAAGAGATTAAGTTGAAAGTCAATTGTCACTAGAAGAAAATGGGAAGCAAGAGTCAGAATTCCCTCAGGTCCTCTATCAATTCCTGGATTTTGGATTTCTGGCTTCCAGAATTATAAGAAAATAAATTTCTTCCATTTTAAATGTTTGTGTATATACACTGGAACCCAACATAGGAGTGTTCTGTCAAAACATTTCAGATGATGTATAAGGGCTAGTTGGTAATTGATAAGTAATCAATAACGATTTTTGTTTTTAAATACAAGGTCTCATGTAGCCCAGGGCTGGCCTCAGAGGAGCTATATGGCTTGAATTCCCAATCTTCCCGCTTCTACCTCCAGAGTGCTGCAATTGCAGGCTACTCTACCACATCTGCTCTGTGTGGTGCTGGGGTTCAAACCCAGGATCTTGATCATACTAGGGAAGCACTCAACCGAGTCACAATCCCAAACTTTTTTTTTTCTAAACAAATTTATGTGTTACTTTTCCAGCTACAGAAAATGGCAATGTTCTCTGGCATCCACAAGCAGACCTTAAATGTACTGTAGCCAGTTCCTAACTCCTGCTCGCCATCAGACTGTCTGTGTCTTTTGTTTTATTTTTAAGGGCTTATATTAGTTGTCTCACTATTGTGACAAGGGCCTGACAAAATCAACTTACAGAAGGAAGGCTTTCCTTCCTCTGACAGTTTCAGGGTTTAGGACTCCATGGCAGAAAGTCCTTTTGGCACAAGCTTGACACAGCTGGTCATATTGCATGCACAGTCAGGAAACAGAGAGAGAAATTCTTTAGGGTTTGTTGGGCCTCTCTGACTACCTCATCCTAGGGAACTGCCCCACCTATGGCATTGGGGATTTTCTTCAACAACCACATAGCTTTGGGGACTGCCCCTTTGAATTCATGCGAAGTACCCCTTTTGCAAAACCTTTAAGCTGCTAATTTTACTATCTATCCTTCTACATGGCTTACACATCCACAAGCCACTGAAGAGGTCTGCATTATAAAGGAGAACTGTTAAGGGGCATGACCTTTGAAAGTTCATTGCAAGGGCCATTGAAGGACCAAGACAGTTGGTCTTGGATGTTTAAGACAATACTTAAAAGCAAGGCCCAGTATAGCATGAAAAAAAAATATATATATATATCATCACTTGTATTAATTATTTTGTCAAAGAGCAATCGTTGACACAATCTCATGCTTGAGAATACTTCCTCATTTAGCCCTTCATAATCCATAGACACTCTCCATGTCCAGCTTTCCCATCCCAGACTGCAGCTGCTATGGAGCTATTATTGCTCATCTCCCCAACCTTTGTCTCTCTGGCACTAGCTTGTGATGCTCAGCCTGGCTTAGGGTCAACGGAGCAAGTCTGTTCTGTAGTCTGCTATGCTTGTCAATGAAGCTATCTTCTGGTTTCACTCCATGGCCTTTGCCTCCTTGGTACCATTGGCTTCTGAAAAGGACAAGCTTGGACTGATCTGATTGTATGTCTTTTTATCCTTCATAGAGAGTATACAAATGCCATTTCAGTGGGAAGGCACACTGTGCCATACAAGATGGGCAAAGGTGTCTACACTATGATCAGCTCCAGTACCGTGTTTCAGCCTTCATTGTAACTTTAACCCTTCTGTGTTCCGCTAGACCTTGTTTGGTGGGGAAAGGATTGTGCTGTGGAATATGGTTGGCAGAGATAGGTACAAACATTGGCTCACCCCAGATAAGGGACCAAGGCTGGAATAAAGAAATTTTGCTACCCAAGTCAGTCTTGGTGCATGTATGGTGGTGATTTATAGGAATATACGTAAAGTCAAGCCAATTTTATCCTACAGATTTTACTCTAGTCTGGCTGAGAACTCATGTAACTTTCATCTATTTTCTGAGTTCAAAGAGAACAAGCCAAGCTGTTCTCCTCCTTCCATTTCAATTTGGAGGAAACAAAGCTAGAAGACAAGGTCAAGTATAATGAATGAAAATTCATTTTAACTTCACCCTTGTTAAAACTAAAGGCGAACGGGAAAGCGATATACTCATATCTTAATTCAAAATGCAATGAGATTATGATTTTAATTTTTTTCTTTTTTCTTTTTCTTTCTTTTTTACTAATCTCATATATATTTAAAACATATACAATAAAGTGTTGCCAACAATAGAACACAAAACTTCAAAGCCTTGAAGCTTTATGGGACTTTTCCACATGATATCTGTAATAACAGACAGTTCCGACCTGAAACTGGACTCTGGACTTCCAACCAAATACTCTTTTTTTTTTCTTATAACAAGCATTTTTGCAGGCATGCCAACCTTCTGGGGCATGAGATATCTGCCCAGAGCTTGACAAGCCAAGGGGTGAATTAGTGAATACGCTCTGGTGCTATCAAAGACTCATATAAGCAGTTCATCAGCTACCAGCCAAGTGGCAAATTGGGATTGACTGGGAGTGCAGAGCAGCTGCTGAATTGTGAAGGAGTGCCCAAAAACACTTGGCTTTCCCCCCATGCAGTCTTTAAGAGAGCCATCTCAGAAGCAGACCAGCCTTCAATGCCCAAACAAACAAAGCTGAAAGTGGGCTCTGTCCTCGTTGGATTTCTCTTGATTGTAGCAGGATCTCTAGTCATCCCTGAGACCTTCAGAATGAGTCTGGCATGGAGCCTCATGGTTCCCGCTGAGGCTACAATGCCTGGACATCAAAGATGAGAGAAGAGTTGTGTTGAGTATCGTGTCCACGTTACTCAAGACAGCTGATCTTTTAGAAATAAAACCAAGACACCGTTGTTATAGATATGGCCTTGTGGATCGACCTGGGCTTGTGAAGAGGTCTGTGGACACAGAGAGATCAAAGGAAATCAGAAACATACTACTAGGGCAGAGCTGGTAACATGGACACAGGCAGGGAACAGGCTTACTGGTCATTCAAAGTGGACAAGCAGTGGCCTGCAGCTAGGTGATGCTTCTACCATTCGGTAGCACCTTGATTTCTCCATTTGGGTTCCATAAGAAGCAGGTTGAGAATCTCCTTGGAGGAGACCTATGGCACAGAAAAGCAAGGTCAAATTCTGCCATCGTCAATGACAATGTTCTGGCTTTCCCCTAATCAATTTTAAAGCATCTTTCAGGCAGGTATTCCTATGGAGACATAGAGATTTTCCCTGACCAATCAGACTGTCCTCATTTTGGTTCTCAAAAGCACCCCAAACATCCTTAAAAGTGCTAACTACTTTTCATGCACAATGGTGGGAGAAGGAGGCATCTGCCTTGTTTTGTTGGTAGGACTCTTTCTATTGGGGATATTGGCTTTTGTGGCTATGATGGGTAATAAATGTGACATCCTGAAGACAGCTGCCGTTGAATCATGGCCTTTGGAGGTCTAAAACTTTTTCCCCTTAGCATTCTATTCTGTCAAAATGACGAAGCCTACCTTCACTGCTGAGATTTGTGTCTGCTCTAGGAGAGTCTCTTTTTGCTTAACTTGGAATTCGTTTGTGTATCTCTAGCCCAACCAGAGGACATTCTGTCCACAAATGATAACCAGCTGTTAAAAGAGGAAAACTCAAGAATGTTAAATAAGTATTCATTAATTATGGGGCTGGACAGATTTTTGAGCCCCATAGAACTCAAGCTATTGGCATACATTAAAATTGATTTATCTGCAGTCTTTGACTTGTTTTTAGAGAAAAATCCATCAAAGATGGGGGAGGGCAGTAGAATCACACAAAACATCACAGTATTTTGTGCTCCTACTCCAATGCAGTGTATACCATTCATATCTCCACCCCATGTCTTCCGAAGAATTCGAGTTTGCAGCAATAGCCTAAGTCTGAAGCAATGTGTCTTTCTTGACATCAGCTAGGTTTATGAAGGTCAGACCTCATATTCTGCCTTAGTGGCCAAGACTGCTTGATGCACAAACATAGGTACCTGAGTTGAACTACTCAGCACCCAGGTGATAAAACGTAATGCCTACATGTGTCTGTAACTTCAGAGCTGTGGTGATCAGAGACAAAAGGATTTCTGGGGCTTGCTGGTCCCCAGATTAACTCCAAGTTCAGGGAGAGACCCTGATTCAAGGGAGTAATGCAGAGAGTGGTTCAATAGAACACCCAATAGCCTCCTCTGTCCTCTGTATGCACACGCACAAACATTGTGTATCCCCAGATGTATTTGTATACATGCCCCATCCCCTCGCAAACACACCAAAGAGAGACAGAGAGAATCCCCCACAGTGCTTGAAACTTTATCCCAGAAATTTTTATTGTTGGAACTTTTGAAAGTATAAGCATATGGAATGAATCTATTTTGGTTACATAGCTACCGGACTATAGCATGAATCAAGACTATTGATTGGGAACCAGAAGAAAGCGGATTAGTCTTCTCTCTTGCAACAAAGTTTTCTTCTTTTTCATTTGAGGCAGTTCTTGCTATGTTGTTTCTAGTCTCAAAACTCTCCTGTCTCAAGACTCACAGGTTTTGAGATTAGGGGTATGTTCCATCATGTCTGCTCAAGAATTTCTTATTTACAGGTCATGCAAAAACTGTGGAGATAGATGATCACCTTTCAGCTTACAAAGAGGAATGGAGTAGAGCTACAAGCCCCACCCCTGCTGCCTTTAGCTTCACTCCTGTAGGTCCAGACACCTTAGTTCCCAATTTTGAACTAAACTGGATCTTCACAAAATGCATTGTTGAAGCCCTATCACTGAGTGTGACTACAGACTTAAATAAAGCCTTTAATAAATGATGTCATGAGATGGGACTCTCCTCATCCAATAGGAAGGGATTTTAGACAGGAAGAGGAGGAGATGCAGGAGCGCTCCCTCAGCCCTTGCTTATACCAAGGATGGAAAACAAGAGGACACAACTGGAAGGCAACCATCCACTGACTATAAAGAGATGCTACATAAAAACAAAACAAAACAAAACAACAACCCTGAGGCTATCCTGTGCTGGATTTCTGACTTCTAGATCTATATGAAAATAAATGTTTGCTATTTAAGTTACCTACTCTGTGGCAGGCTAAAAATGTGACCACTCTCTCTGCCTCTTGCTTAGAGTTTTAGCTATTCCAGGTTAGCCATGCTTAGAAAATATTAATGATTATTTTCAGAAATAGTCCAAGAAGTTTTAAATTTTGCACCATTCTGATTAGCATGATGAAATCTTGTACCATCCTACTCAGTTATGCCCAGGACATGGGTCATCCCTTGGTTTTGCATGACTGTGATATATTTTCTACCTACTCTACTGCAGTTAGACAGACCACATAATTTAGATTCTAGTATATGATAATTGTTATTATCAGCTGTAAATATCAATGTCTTGCCATGTCTAATGTTTTGGTTTTCTTTGGTTTTCCAAGACAGGGTTTCTCCGTGCCCTGGCTACATCCCTGTAGACCAGGCTGGCCTCAAATTCAGAGATCTGCCTGCCTCTGCATCTGAGTAGTAGGACTAAAGGCGCTGCATCTGTGCCACCAATGTCTGGCTATTATATCAAATTTTAAAATTAAACTTTGCTGTAGGCAAGAGTCTATACGATAGGGTTTGGTGCTAGCCACAATTTAAGGTACATACTGATGGTTTTGGAATGTACAGACCATTGATTTTATTCTACTAGACATGATATTTCCATGTAAAAATCTCCTGAAGACCCCAAAGCCTATGATTCTTGGGTAGAATCAATTTGACATCTGTCTGTCTGTCTGTCTGTCTGTCTGTCTATCTATCTATCTATCTATCTATCTATCTATCTATCTATCTATCATCTATCTATCTATCATCTATCTATCTGTCTGTCTGTCTGTCTGTCTGTCTGTCTGTCTGTCTGTCTGTCTGTCTATCTGCCTGCCTGCCTGCCTGCCTGCCTGCCTATCTATCTATCTATCTATCTATCTATCTATCTATCTATCTATCTATCTATCTATCATATCTGTCTGTCTGTCTGTCTGTCTGCCTGACTGCCTATCATCTATCCACGTCCCATCGATTTATCTGTCTATCCAGCTATCCCTTACTTGATGGACTGTCTCCTTTTCTGTACACTGTCTTGTGCTGTCACCGGTACTGCACTTTTCCTGTGTACTGTTGCTTCAGTGTGACCACAGTGATGCCTCTGCTGCAGTCCCTGGCTCTTCCTTGCTGTTTCAGTCACTTGACTGGAGGTGCTAATCTCCAAACATTAGGTTCTCTGCTTTCCTTGCTTCCCTTTGGAGGCTCTCCACACTTTAGAGTCGATATGTTTGTCTAGTCAGTGTATCTTTCTCTTCTCATGTCCCTCCCCCTTTCCTTCTTTTGCCTCTTTTTTCTCTTCCTTTTTGTCTTCTTTTTAAAATGCAAAATCTTTAAAATTAAGATTATTTAAGATGACAGGTGCATCCCTCCATGTCCCTTTGGTGTGATGCTAAGTGCCGGTCTCAGTGTTCCCCAAACACAAGGCTAGAACTCTATTAATGGAGATATGCCCCACCCCTTCTTTTTATTTTATGATACTACAATCTTATAACCTTCTTTTGCACAGTTCATGCAAGGGATCTCCAAGCTGGGTCAGGGTGAACACAAATTCAGCCAGGGGGTCTCTCGCATAGATTTCAATGTTTGCATCTGGCATGCAATTAGGAATGCCATCCATCGTTTCTTCTGTACTTTTCTTATCGTCATACTATAAACATCAGCGTATATTGGAGCCCAGACTGTTAGGACATCAAAATCTTTCCCTATAGTTTTTTTTTTTTGATCTATTCAAATCAGTGGGACTATGCAATAGAGTGTTAATGTTCCCCAAACCCATATATAGATGCCCGAGCTTCAATGGGATAGTATTAGTCATGAGTCACCCATATCCTTAGAGAAGAGACTTCCCTAGCCACTGCAGCCACATTGGAATGAGGAATCAGAGAGAAGATAAATACTTAGGAGGTGGTGGGCTCTCACCCCATATCTAATCTGCTAGTTCTTCCATCCTGGACTTCCCAGCCTCTGGAACTCTGTTGTTTGTTAGCCACCCACTCTGTGGGATTCTGATACAGCAGCATGAACTGGCTAAGACTCTGCAGTGGATACTGGCTGGAGGCTCGCCTAAATTCACAAGTGGTCTCATCTACAGCACATCTTCACCCAGGAAGTTAGCTGAACCCCTAGCGAAGTTTTCTGATTGGATGTGTTACATTTCATTTCAACTTAGCTCCTGAGATAAAGTGGATGTCTCGTTAAAATGAGTGAGAAAAACAGCCTTCTCATGGCTCAGCAAACCTGCAAACTACTCTGCTCTCTTCTAATGTCTTGTGGATGCTTGCCTGTCACATACCCTTCAACGCCTTCTCTGGACCCAAGTCCCGGGGCAATCTTGGTGAAGAGTTGCATACAAGTGTGCTTTGTAAAGACTAAATACATAAAAGAAGAGCTGGCTGCAGGTCCTGGATTCCATTCCAGTACTTCAAATCCCAAAGAAAACACAACATAGCACATCAGAACAAACAATACCAACTCTGAAGGAGATGACACCGTAACAAGGATCACTCACTCATTACCTGACATCCTTTTCTTCCCAGAAAAGACACATCCCTGACTAGTGTTAACAGTGTGGGTGAAAGACACTTTTTCTCCTCTTACCATAGGTGCTCTGGATAGAAGCCTATCAATTAGACGAACAAACTAAAGATTAATACAAGACAAACAGGACTGAGGAGAAGAAAGAAAACCATACTAATTTGTTATTAGTTATACTAATACCAGTATGTTTTATGTCAGGCAGGAGCCTTCTAAGAGAAATGATGAGTCAAAGAAATGATTAAGCATGAACTTTTGCAACAGGGTCTCATTATGTGACCCAGGATGCCACTGAACTTTCTATTTTCCTGATCCAGTCTCCCCAGTGCAAGGATTACACATGCACATGCTCATATGTATGCTAGGTTTGACAAAGAACAGAAAGTCATGAGAAAATGTGATAGACCAGAGAGCTGTGCTAATCTGAATAGCTAGAGGAAACGTAGCAAATCTTGTCCTCTGTGTTCTCATATTCCTAGTATCCTTCTAGCTTCACAGATGATGCTCAATCCTTCCATTCTAGTGGATATACAGAGGGCAGCTCTCACTGGAAGGTCTTATGGCTTCCCTCCGGAGAAGAGAGATAGGTCACAGAGGCCTCTCATTGCCTCCTGTTCGTCAAATCCCGTTAGTTTCAAATACCTGCTATCTTGAGATTCTACATTCTAGGCAATCCTGTTTTGAGCACCGTCAACAGATAAAAGAGACATTACTTGAGACTCTCCCTCCTTTACTCTGGCTACAGCTTTAGAAGCAAATACAAAGCTTCCTTTTATCAATCAAGCAACAAAATATATGCCCAGGACACTCAAAGAAGCCAAGGCAAGGCAAAACACTAGCCAGGTGTTCCTTAAATGAAAACAAAATTCCAATTTGCCCAGTTGGTTACAGATTCCCTGAGGTAAAAAGTTTTCAGGGCACAAAACAACTGTCTTTTTCCTTGTAACTATAGGAACTCTCTCTGTTGAGCTGTTGGCGTTGATACTTACATGGTCCTTTTTCTTTGTAACGCTAACAAGAATAATTGCCACTTGTAATTTTAGGTCATTAGTACTTGAACTACCAAGCCTTGGAATGTTTTGCCCCAGTGCCATCCTATTCTAGGTAGCTTTCCTTGGTGCCTTCATTTTTTCTTCTCACTCTGAAAAGTTGTGAGAATCACATAAGCTTGTGGAGCTGAGACAGTCTTTTCCGGAGTCAATTATTCTGTACTTTTCTGTTTTGATAGAATAATAATAATAAACAAAAAGTGATCGAGAATGATATCTTTGGCAAGCCCATGCCTAGGTGTGCCCCTGAGAAATCACGTCAGACACTTAGGACAGTTTATTCTTCAGACGTAAAGATTCATGAAATAAACTGAAGAGCTTGTTTTCCGGGGAAAATGTTGTCAAGACCCGTCTCCCCTACATTATCCATTTAATTATTGCTTCATGAGATGCCAGCAATCACATGCTCTGCAAAACCATAAGGGTTATTTTTGCTTTCAGTTAGCTTCCTGCCTGTGATTACGGGCCTTGATTGTCAACTTGAGTTGAGTGAGAAATGCCAAGACGCATAGTGTGAATAAATGCCTAAAGAGTTCCCACCTGCTCACACCCTCGAACGACCAGTGCTTAGCTACCAACCAATCAAGTGAATTCTACCTTCCTTCTCAAGTGAGGCTGGAAAACCCCTTGCTCACAGTGCTAAGGTGGAGATTTCTGAGTCTCTGGTTCTGAGGGCTGCACTGATTTGTGAATCCTCACGAATTTTAAAATAGGCTCCTACATTAACTTTTCTAATGCTTTTGTTTTATGGCCTAAAAAACAAACAAACAAAAAAACTGGCTGGGCAGTGGTGGCACACGCCTTTAATCTCAGCACTAGGGAGGCAGAGGCAGAGGCAGGCAGATTTCTGAGTTCGAGGCCAGTCTGGTCTATAGAGTGAGTTCCAGGACAGCCAAGGCTACACAGAGAAACCCTGTCTCAGAAAACCAAAAAAAAAAAAAAAAAAAAAAAAAACCCAAACAAAAAAAACCCCCAAAAAACAAAAAAACAAAAACAAACAAAAAACAAAAAACAAAAAACAAAAAAACACAAAAAACCAAAACTGTATCCTGATGCTTGTTAAAACAATGATGCAGAAATTGGTCTTAGCTCTGTGTGACTCTGGATACGAGGCTTGAGTGCCCTGGAGTCATGAGAACAGAATGCGGAAAGGGGTCAGGCAATTATAGGGCAGGGATCCCATTCTACAAACAGCAGTTCTGAAAACGTCCTCGGTTTCCTGGTAGTTTTTGTTCTTGCTGAAGGCCAGGAATGCCATAAGGAAGTTGTGGTTCCAAATCTCTTATCTCTTCCCGTAAAAGAGCATCTGTTCGTGGGAATTGCATCAACAAAAGTGAGAGACACCTGGATTCACCTTGGATGGGCCAACTTCACTGACCATCTGCCTCACAGAAGTCTCCATTATAAGTCCTATGTCTACTGTCTCAGTGGTAACCCCTTTTCTGGGAGTCCCCATTCCTGCAATATGGAGCCCTAATGTCTCTCTCTCAAGCCCTACACCTTTGAATCCATACTAAACTGCTTTCTGGAACTCACTCTCTGTTTTCTATTAATTTTCCAGATATAATCTGGAAATCAACTGATTTAGTGGAAGGGTTGTTTGACCATGAACTTCCAGTACCCTAACTCCTGAGTGAAAGACCACATGGTGGGGTCAGAGGAAAGGTCTGTAACACGCTCAGAAGCCTCTGTGTCTCCCTGGTTCAGGGGAGTACAGCTCAGAGAGAGATAGCTGAGGGAGTTCGGGGGAGGGGGTGTGCTACAGTTGCTGTGTTTGCAAAGTCAGTCTTGCAAGATCAGTCTAACTGGAATCTTGCAAAATTCAGCCAACGTGATAGAAGTCATCCGAGAGATGGTGATACAGTGGGTGAGGAATTCTGGGTATTTATGCTACAATGGCAGTAAAGGCTCCTTTAGGGAAAATGGGTTCCTTCTGGTCAAGAGAATGGAATCTCTGGCCTGATCAGGAGATCTAACATTCCAGTTGGGTAGGTTAATTATGCCCCCCAGGATGGCAGATTCACCTGAAGCCATCCTAAAGAGATGGGAGGAATAATTATCCCCCTAGTGAGATAATGTGCTTCTCCTTACTCCGAATTGCTGCTCTTTGTGTAGCCTTTTACAGAGCCTCAGGGGTGCAGCTTTGTAAGTCTGCCCAGTTTTTGTAACCACCGAGAAAGTCTAACTTTTCCTCTTCTTCCATCTCTTTCCTAAGCATGCTTTTCCTAATACTTTAGACTTCATTAACCTCCCTCTCCCCCTCCCTCACGCCTAAGTGGTTGCCTACCATTCTGCTCTGCAGCTGATCCTCACACCAGCCTAACGGAAAGGCATGTTTCATTCATTCTTTTCTCATTTCCTTCTCCCAGCAGCTGCCAAGGACATACAGCTTGCCTGCCCTGGAATTTTCTTTTAAATTCTAAAAAAAAAGTCTTTATGGTCTGTTTGTAAAATCTGTTTTGGGTGGGTTTTTTTTGTTTTTGTTTGTTTGTTGGTTGGTTGGTTGGTTTGCTTGTTTAAACCAGATTTACACCCCTAAGAGGGGATTTTGATTTCCCCAGTATGAATTAGCAATTGAAGGTCAGAGATGCTGCCTGAATGGATCTGAATGGATCCTTGCTAAAGCCAGGGTTTTGAGGAGGACACACACAAGGACAGGGTTTAATTAAAAACAAAGCATCCAGGAGCCGGACATGGTCAAGGAGAGAGCCTTGGCACTATTACATGCATCATGAATTTACTTTTGTAGTGCTGGTGGTGTAACCCAGAGTCCTGCTATACTTACCAGGCAAGTTCTATCACACTGAGTCACACAGCCTGCCCATTGGTGCTTTTAAAACTATACATTTGTTTTAGGTCTGCAAAGAATTCTGGACATTTCTCAGAAACCAGAGCACGATAAAGAAACATACATGACAGTTGAGATCAGGCTATGCCCTACTCTAAGGAACTACATATTGTACGCTTGTATTGTTGTGTGTTAGTTACGTTGGAAACTGTCCAAGGAAACCCCATCCTCACCAGACACCTTTTGAGTCCATTTTAAGGGAAAAGGACCGAGATGACCATGGCCCATAGGTGGAGTCAAAAACTGTACCATCCATCCGGCATCCTCCAGCACAGACTGATAGATGACTTATTCCTGGGGACACAAAGTGAGCCATCCTATAAGTTTGTGGAATAGAATTGAAACTGTGGGGGACTTGTGGGCATATTAAAATCATATCAGGGAATCCAGGTCCAGAAATCACTAGGCACATTAAACCAAGGAACAAGGGTAACACCTTTACCTGCCCACAGAAAGTGGTGGCTAAACAACATTAAAATCATGATTGAACATCTGATAGCTGGAGTCTCCAAACAAGGACTCCCTGACTCCTCTATGTCCGGTATTGACACGGGATATCAGTACACTTCCTGCCCGTCCACCTCTTCACCCCTGTGAACCTGGAACAGATTCAGTGTCCCAAGCTCCCAACTGTTTTCTTGATCAGGAGTCGGCCTTTCACCGTCCCGATGAATCCTGTAGCTTCTTTCCTCCACAAACCTGATCCCAAGAGTTCCAGCCCCCGGTCTCCACTGGAGACTAGTCTGGCCTCAGTCCACTTCGAAAACTAGGAACTCCGCGGTGGCCCTTTAGCAAGCATTCATCCAGTACACACACAGATAGATGTATAGATATACATTTACTACGTAGTGTGGGAGACAATCCTAGTCACTAAGCTTGGATGGCATAAAGGGTCTCTAGTGACCTCAGCCGGGCTACCAAGTTAGGCAGCTGTTATGGCATGGAAACGGCTAAATCTTGTAAATGTCTCGTGGTTCAATGAATTCTTACACTGTGGAAAGACAGACACATGCTTGTCTGTGTTTCTGCCATAGAGGACTCATGACAGTGGCTCTTTTTTATATCTTTATTTTTATTGGTATTAGAACTTCCTCATCTTTATATAATGAACAGTTATCGCTCCCGATGTTCAAGAAGCCTCTTCAATTGTAAACTCTATGTGACGATCCCAGGAAAGTCCAGCCCTCACTTCTGTCTTCTCGTGTCTTATTTCTCTTTCCTTATAATATTTGGACACTGCTGTAACCATAACATCATAAAACAAAGAGTTTGAGATAGAGAGAGCCAGGAAAAGGGGTCCCAGAGAATGGCTCTTCTCCTCCTGGCCCAGACAGGGCTGGGTGGTGATTTGGGTGATTAAAGAACTTTCCCTGTGGCTCGAATGTTTGTTTAGAAATCTCGAAGAATTATCTGATAAACCCGGTAACCTGCTTGTGACTCTTGTAATGTAAATTATACAAGCAATAAAGTGGGAAGCTGACAGCCTCTTACAGGACAGATCAAGCCAAATGATTCCTTTTATATTCATTTACACAAGAAAGCAAACCTTTCATTCCTGGTTCCTGACACACACTGCCTCAGCACAGCCTGTCAATTGTTTACTGGGTTGAGGAGAATGCCAGGGCTGGGAGGTGCCAGCCTCAGTCTCAGTTTCTCCTGGAAGCTCCTCAGGAAGCTATCCCAGTTTTTAAATGTGGCAAAACGGGAGAGAGGGGGGAGGGGAGGATTTATAGAGAAGGAAGAATTGATTCTCTCTGGGCCATAAAAATTTCCGTATCTCCTCATTATTATTCCAAAAATGATTTTGCCTTCTCTTTACCCGGGAGGACTTGACTCAAAATGTGTTTAATTTTTAAGTGGGCATACAGAATAATGCAAAACAAAACAAGTGCTTTACAGAAAGAACAAAAGCGCACAGACTCTCAGACCCAATACCCTATCTCATTTGAAATTCCTGGAAGTGTTCTAGAAAATGAGGTGGTGCATGGTAGTTGGAGACAGGGAAAGTGGGGGCAAAGGGAGGGCAGAAGAGAGAGAGAGAGAGAGAGAGAGAGAGAGAGACAGACAGAGAG
>NW_022196895.1:50942494-50945410 GCF_008632895.1 Mastomys coucha
GTGTGTGTGCACACGGGCGCATGCACATGTGCATGTGTGTGTATAAGCTACTACTTCAAAGTGCAAAGGTGCTATTTATGAGTGAGAGGAGAGTTTGGGGAGGTCCTTTATAACATATTTCTTTTCTTTGTGGAGAACAGGAGAATCTGGACAGGCAGTTCAGGGCAGGGGTGTTGAAAGCAGCAGATCCACCTCTTGCTTTGGGTTAGAAGCCGGAAATAATCTTGGTGTTCTGTCCTGCCCAGAGAGGCTGCGCTACTTACTCTGGCTTCGTTGCCCCTTCCTTTTTTCTCACCACCCAGACCTGCTCCCCTACATGGTAGATAGAGCAGAGGCATGACTGCACCTGAGAGGCCAGTGCAGCCCTTATGGATAGGTTGACTCGACTGACTGACACAACTCTTTATGCTTTTCCCCAGCTTCCGCCATTAATCCTCTAAAAAGTCCGCAGCCAGGCAGTTTGGTGGCAACCCTTCTAATTGAGCCCTGCCCTTGCTATACAGAGCTCTGTTTTGCTTGCTTTCTTCTAAGCCTCTCTTCTGTAGATCTATAACAATTTTTCCCCTCTTTATCTGTGAAACTCATCCTTGGATTTCAGGGGACAAAGAACTCAGAAGCCACTGGCCTGAATGACTTTGGTAGCTGTTGATGTCTGGGACCCTAGTTCCCAGAGTGATGTTCTCCTGAGAGAAAGCTTCCATCACTCTTATTAGAGACCCTTTAGTTTGCTTGTATCATTTACAGACCTATGCATCATCACATTCAGCATAGTGATAAATCAATACCTAAATAACAACCTAATAGTTTTGCTTCATCTGTAATATTTTTCCATTTTCTTCATTTTTTTCCTTTTACCTACCAGACTAATGATTCATTATTTTCTTTCTTTCTTCTTTTCTATTTTTCTTTCTTTCTTCCTTTCTATCTTCTTTCTTTCTTTCTTTCTTTCTTTCTTTCTTTCTTTCTTTCCTTCCTTCCTTCCTCCCTTCCTTCTTTCTTTCCTCTCCTGGTCATTCTCCTTCTCCTTCTCCTCCTCTCTTTCTTTGTGTAAGTGTCTGTGTGCATGGTGGGCACATGTATAAGGTATTGTCACCATTGTGCACGTGTGAACATGCTGTCAGGATGTCTCAGTGACCCGGGAGCTCACTGTTTCAGTTTTAGACTGACTAGTCAGCCAGTCCTGGAAACACAGTCTCGACTGGTTCCCCTCAGCACTAGGCTGCCATGTCAAGTTTTTATGTGAGCGCTGGAAAGCCAGACTCAGAGTCTCACAGACGCACCGTTTATCACTTTGCCATCTGCCCAGGTGCTCGGATGCCTTTCAGTAATCGCCCCACCCCCATTCTACCCCTACATTTTCCTTTCTGGCTCTACTGCTCTGGATGGATGCCAGGCATTGTCTTTCTTCCCAGAGAGACCCGCCCATTGCTGCACCTCATGCAGGCTCCCCTCTGCTCTTGCTGGAACTTTCACCCTGTTTTTTTCACCTCACCTACATGGGACTCATTTAAGACTATTGGCCAGAAAAACTCCCTTTGATACCCAGTGCCTAATATTCCTCCACACACACACACCCCATCCATAATACTGCTCTTTGACTGGGAGAGAAAGTGGGGGCGTGGCAGAACGAGGCTTCATTCATGTCTATGGACAGTGTCATCCATCCTCTCTACTACAAGCCTTTCAAGAATTTGCTGTTCCACGTCTTTCATCTGCTCTTCCGTCTTACCTCTTAGCCCTCCGTCATTGCCCATCACTCCTTCTTGGTTTCTCTCTCTCTCTCTCTCTCTCTCTCTCTCTCTCTCTCTGTCTCTCTCTCTCTCTGTCTCTCTCTCTGTCCCTCTCTCTCTGTCTCTGTCTCTCTGTCTCTCTCTGTCTCTCTCCCTCTCTCTCAGCATTCTAATCAGCTAGGACCTTCTCTGTCATGTAACTGTGGGTGTAGAAAGACTCTGTTCTGCAACATAGATAGGGTTAAGATCAAACTATCCCCCAACATGGCACCACCTCAGTTTACTGAACATTTTCAGCTGAAATAATTTGACAAACAATATGGACAGGGAGTTGCCCGGATCTTGCCTTTGCCTTCCATCTTTGCGATCTCTGTCAGAAGATCTCGGATATACACAGAGCATAGTGTAAACAGGTAAGATACTATGAAAGACTCTCAGGGATGAGAATGGACAAATACCAGAGAGACCTTTGAGTCAACCTACATCTTAATCACTCAGTCTCTCCCCCTTTTCTCCCCACTTTCCCAGAAAGTCGCAGGTAATTCTTGCTCCGCTTTCTGCATTTAAATATAACTGTCCTAGGCATATGAGACCTGTGTGTGTTAACCACACAATGTAGGCTTCTTCATGAATGCTGTATTTTATTTTTATATAATGGTATTGCTGTCAAGGCTCATTCTTGTTTGTGGTATGTATCAGAATTTCAATTATTTCTTCAGGGCTAAAGATATCCCTCTGTTTATGTATGTTACTGTACTAGAATGTTCTTTGAAACCCTTTCTTTTTACAGACACGTTCATGTTTGATTTCTGCTATAAACACATATTGGTTTGAGAATTTTAGGAAAATGCTTTGGATATAGGAGTTTCCTTATCATTAGGGTTTTCTATTTTGGCAAACAGTCAGGTTGTCCATTAGCAGATTCACTGGCTTTGATTCCCTCTATTAATGTTTGCTATTAATTTATTTATTTTGAAACAAGGTCTCCTGCCGCTCAGGGAGCTTGTTTTAATATCAAGTTATTTTTCTTACTAAGGGGTTATCTGGGCTCCTTCCATGTTTGGGGTATTAATTTTATATTGCAAAATTTTCTTTTGTTCCTTGGTGTTCTTTCCCTCTGTTCATTTTGTCTACTGCTCTGCAAATGATTTTTACCCTTATACATTCCTCTCTGACTGCTTTTTTT
>NW_022196895.1:50945420-50949036 GCF_008632895.1 Mastomys coucha
TTTTTGTCTGTGTTCTTCACAATATCACCCGACAGATATCAATAGACTCTCTTCCCTTCACTATTTTCACAGGATCAGATCTTATATTTAATTCCGTAATCCACTTTGACTTTAATTTGTACATGGAAGGAGATAAGAGTCCTGGCGTCTGAAGTATGCGGATCTTACCAATAATCCTTTTTAAGTCTTTTTAAAGTGGGTGTCTACATTCTCTTAGTTTTTCTGCTCTGTTGCTGCACATGCCTTAATGGGGCTTGAATCACAGTTTGCTATGCGGTTAGCCCGCTCTCTTCAGTCCACCAGGGTCTGCTTGTTTGTGGGTTGGTAGGTTGGTTTGTTTGTTTGATGGGGATGTGAAAAAAAGATTGGTCCCCTGTACTCTACCACTTCAGGGACAGCTCCTGCTAGAAGGACCTGGGGGAAGTGTAGTTTCACACTAAGGACTGGCTTTGTTTTTTTTTTTTTCCTCCAAGGATATAATAACCCAATCTTTAAGAATTGTTTATTGCTGGCTAACAATGAAGTGATTTCTACTCTTTATGAACCACTGGTATTCAAAGATAGATCATAAAATACATAAGGATGTTTTTCAAAATAATCTGATTTTTATAGCAAATTACTAAAGATGATTATTTACAAATAAAGAAATGACTTGCAAAATTTATAAAATTTACCACCTAGGGCAGTTTATATGTAAAAAAAAATAGATCTCCATGCTAGCTTTTAGCACACACACACATTAATTAATTAACTAGGTAATTAATTAACTCAGGGCCACTAAGATGGCTCAATAGAGCTTGTTGTTAAGCCTGACAATGTGAGTTTGAGTCTTGGGACTCACATGGCAGAAGGATAGACCTGACTACAAGTTGTGCTCCTTCTCCAATCAAATCACTAAATGTAATGAAAAAGCAAAATTTTTCAGTATTAGTATATTCATAAAGACAATTTAAATCTAACTTAAAAAAAAGCCCACACACTAATTTATCAGTGAGATGCATGTATGCATGTATGTATGAATGCAAGCATGTATGCATGTATATATGTATTTATATATGTATGTATGTATGTATGTATGTATGTATGTATCTGACAGGCTTCCTATATGCAGCAAAGAATTCACACTGGATTAAAATAAACTGTTTGGGTCTAGGTAGGTAATTTCAGATTTTTATCAAAGGTAAGACTCATTCAACTTTTCTATACACATACAGAATAGTAGGTTGGAAATGTAGTTCTTTAGTCATCTATGTGGGAAAAGAAAAAAACAATAGAGTACACATTCAAAAGAAAGCATACAAAACAGTACTTGTGTGGCTTTTAGAATAAGGAATGACTGACCCCCAGAAGGCATTTCCAGAAACATTCCAAGCACCCACATTCTTCAAATATGGTACTCATGGTATCTGTTTAGACTGGCTTGCATCAACTTCACATTAGAAAAGGAAGTGTTTGCACATGATGAAAATTCTTATTTCCCTTCACGTGGAACTAAACTTGCTTACAAGTCACAGCTAAAGGAAACAAAGAGGGCACGCTGATTGGCTAACCTTTCTTCTCAGCAGGACATTACACAAGTCTACAGACTGTAGCTATGTGAACAGTACCCTATCCCAGCCAGGAAGTGATATTTCTGAACAAGCTTTTTTTCTTAAAAAAAAAAAAAATACTCCATTTTTTTCTGGAGTTTTTGGTGAAGCCAAGGGAAAACGTAGGCATCTTCTGTCTCCTAACTGAACTCTATGATTCATGAAGCCAAGTCAGGAAACGTCAGTTTACAATGTGACCAGGGCATTGGATTCAACACCACTGCGAAATATTACATTTGACAAGAGGAATGCTGGCCTCGGTGGAACGCTCGCCAGCGGCTCTTGCAATTACCAGGCAAGGCAACTGGTAATGAATTCTTTTAAGGTGGAATTCAAGTCTCCCGATTGAATGTTGCCCATTATTGGAGTTCAAAGGCAACTATCTCTAGAATTGTCCTTTTAATGCTTGCTGGATGGCTCTCCTTGTTCTTTTCTTGTAGGCACACAATTGTTGTCTTGATCTTGTGATAGAAAGGGCTTCTGTGGGTCTTTGTAGTGAGCCCAGTTGGCTTGGTAACATGGCTGTAGTCAGAATTCCAAAGTGGGGAAACAAAGACTTAGAAATGACTGGCTGAGAAACAGCTTGTTCAGGACTGTGGGAATCTTTCCCTGGCTTGTGGAACCAATGGAGTCTTCATTAGCTCTTCATTCACCCAGAAACCACCCTCCCGACGCCCACCCCAGCCCCCTCCACAATCTCTTGCCCTTTTGTCTTTTTCTGAACTAGAGCTTTAACAGGAAGAAAAATAATGTGGTAAGTTCTTCTGTAATCAGTTCCTACCAACATCCCCCATGTGCTAGAATCTTCTTCGAGGCAGAGTTCCAGAAGAACAGCTCCAGGTTATTCAATCTTACATTTATTTCCAGAAAGAGGATGAGTCAAAGGGTAAGATTCTACATACAGGGTGGGGAGAGAAACCCAACTGGCTGCCTTTAGGCCTAATTGAATGGTGATTGCTACGTCTTCCTTTGTGGAGTCCTCTTTCCCCAACCCCACCCCCAACTTTATTAAACAAATACCGAGCAAAGTGACCATTTTAGACAATTACACCTAAACCTTTCCGTCTGACCTGGGGCAGGATTTAGTTAGATTAATTTGGCTCAGGAAGACCTCATAAACAGAATGAGAAAACAATATTTTATTTATTTTTTCCCCATACTGGCACTGAGCATGTCCCTTAGCACACTGTCAGTAATTTTCCTTTGTGCCTCCAAATAATGCAAGAGGAACTCAGCAGTGCTCGTATAAATACTCCCGAATCACACTGCAGCTCTCTCATCAAGGAGTCACGGAAAGATGGGAATCCCAGATAAAATGTCTTAAAAAGCAAAAACCTTTCAAGTCTCTCTCTCTCTCTCTCTCTCTCTCTCTCTCTCTCTCTCTCTCTCTCTCTCACGCACACGCGCACACAAAGCAGGACGGAGCGACAGCAGCATCCTGACTGCCGAGTTCTGTCTGAGATTGGGACTGAATGGACTTTCTTTTCTCTTCCTTTCCCGCAATTGTTTGGGGAGAAATAGAAACTGTGAGAGAGGAAGCTGAAAAATGGGAGGGTCTGAAGGATGCTAAGTAGTGCTGAGTGAGGAAACGCCTAAAGAAAGGACTTGCATGCTGGCTTGTCCAAGGGCTGGGAGTTCTGGAGGGCAAACGTGCCTTCTTTCCAAAGTTTCCACAATCTTTGTTCAAATCGAATGGAAGATTCTAACCAACGTTGCCACGAAGACAAACAACTGAGGGTCATTTTGTTTCCTCCATAATCCTTGTCACCTCCTAACGTTTCTCCCTGAAATTCACAAACCCTTAATATTGTGTCACAGAAATTTGATATGGTGTGGGCTCCAGAGTCACAGGTTACAGCCTTTAAAGACCAGTTCATGGCTCAGTGCAAGAAGGAAAAGCAAGCCGGGCAGTGGTGGCGCACGCCTTTAATCCCATTCTGAGTTCGAGGCCAGCCTGGTCTACAGAGTGAGTTCCAGAACAGCCCGGGGCTACACAGAGAAACCCTGTCTCCTCGAAAAACCAAAAG
>NW_022196895.1:50949046-50980020 GCF_008632895.1 Mastomys coucha
GGAAAAGCAATAATGCGGGTGGGGGTGGGGTAGGGGTGGCTCTGACAATTGTCAAGGAGCTCAGTGCTGTGTCCAGTCTAAACCGGATCGCCACAAATCAGATAAATGGTCTTTGCCACATCTGCCTTCTCTTTTCTACCTCCCTTCCTAAGGGTCTTGCATTTGTTTTTAATTGTGTATGTACTTACTAAATTCTGTTTGGATTACTTTCCGAAAATAGGTACCAAGAAAGACAGGTCAACATTGCGATAAAATGCATCACACATAAAAGAAGTTTAATTAATTAATATTTGGCTTGTGTTGGTTCCTTGAGACAGGATATCTTTTTTTGTTTTGGTTTGATTTTGGAGACAGGCTTTTTCTGTGTAGCCCTGCCTGGCTGTCCTGTCCTGGAACTTGCTCTGGAGACCAGGCTGGCTTCAAACTCACAAAGATCTGCCTGCCTATGACTGCCCAGTACTTGGATTAAAGATGAGCACCAGCATCGCCTGGCTTGAGACAAGGTGTTTTTATGTAGCGCCAGTGGACCCGAAATTTGCTGTTGTAGATCAGGCCAGCCTCAGATTTGCTGTGAACCTCCTGCCCCAGGCTGCTAAGGATTAGGACGGCAGGCATGTGCCATGATAGTTATCTTTATTAAAGTGCCTTTGCTCAGTCTTTTTCTAGCTACCCTACATGGCTTTCTTTTTATTGTAGCTCTAAATATTGGACATACCTTAATATTGATTTAATTACATATTTCTTTCTATTAGGATATACAATGATAAGATCTGTTTTGTTAACTGAACTATTTCTTCTACTAAGAACATGTTCAGGCAAGTACAGTAGATGAGAAACAATATTGGTTGCATGAATGAATGATTGCTTTTAAATATAGGTAAACATTTAATAAAAGATCAAACATCACACACTGAATCAAAGAAATCCAACACATCTTGATTTTGTTTCTAGCACGGATCAGTCTCCAGATATTCCTTGATTCATTTTTATAATTTTGGAAAGAAAACTGCTCTCTGTAGCAAATCAAAAATGCTAACATATAAAAGGACTTAAAGGAGATCAGTTGCCTTATACATTCAAACCAGTTCTATCCTTTGAGGTGCAGCGTGGCTCCCCCAATGTAGGAGAAACATTTGCTAGCCTGTCCAAGGCCCATTCTTGAATTCTGCTTTAAACCTGCTTAACATTTTATTGGTTTCCATACTTGTTTAATGAGCTAAATATGATCGCTCACTTATTTTTTTCATTTTTTTTAAATGTGAGAATGATGACTGTACCTATTTTTGAACTTTCATATTATCCAGTCTGGAAATATGCTTCTCAGTTGAATGAGTCTTATTTTGTCAAAATATGCCTTTGCACAGCTCACTGTACGTCTGGTTACTTCATGTCCTCGAATATGTTTGTTCTGTAGATGAGCTAATATCTGAGAAATATAAAGGCATATCAGGACAAGAGAGAGAGGGAGAAGGAAAGGGGCAGAAGAAGGAAGAAGAAGAACTGAAGCAAAAGAAACAATAGTAATAATAATAACAACAACAACAACAACAATAGTAATAATCAGGCTAGGAAAGCATAGTTGAGTACATTGGATATTAAACCCTGAAGAGTATGTGGTGCGGACACTGACTTAGAAGAGGTCCTTTATTCAAGAATCCCGGATCAATATCTACTCTAAGATGCTTTTTATGTTCACAGACCATGGCCAATTAGGTTTGATGCCTAGTCAGAACTCTCAATTGAAAAAAAAATCTTTGGATTTAGGAGTATTAGAAAATAACTGAAACAGATTAGTTATGTAGTAGATAATCTGTCAAAAGTTAAAAAAGACAAAAACTTGTACAAGGAGAAATATTTTGTAGAGCAAATGTTCTTTGAAGGTATGATGGGTAATAAGAGATAGATTTATTTTAGCTTAAGCAGCATGTTCTAATGTTAGTGGAAAGGTACATAGGTGTGTACCTATGTACCTACTGTGAAGATAATGTTGAAATCATCCAATGAACTATCCATGTTCCCAAGATTTGATTTCTGGAGATCTGATTCACAAATGCCTGGGTATGGTAGGGACACAGGAAAAGACATGCTCCATTGAAGATATGTAGTGTTCAATGACTGGACAGAATAGGATAAAGCTACAAAAAAACCTACTAAAACAACCAAATTTCTTGTCACTGACCATACCAGTTATTGCGGCTCAGTAGATTTTGACCACCTTGCAATGACCAACCATAATGGACAGACAGAAGCTGAAACCTCTGGAAGAGGCTTTGACCCCTAGGACAGAGGGCCACAAGAGGGGTTTGCACTGAAAAGAACCAGGAATGCATCTTTACTCTTATTTGTTGCTCATAGGTGTTCTAGGTATTATTGTTCTTCAGTCAGAAGCAGCTGGCTAACATGAAATAAAATAGATTTAAATATATTTAATTTAATTTTATTTTATGTATATGTATTTTGCCTGTATGTATGTGTGTGTGTGTGTGTGTGTGTATACCACATACAAGCCTGGTTCCCAGAGAGCAGGAGGAAACCATTGGATCTTCAGGAAGTCAAATTAAAGATGGTTGTGACTGCCATATGTATTCTGGGGATTAAATCTAGATCCTCTGCAAGAGCAGGAAGTGTTCCTGTTTCTGAGCTATCATTCTGGCCCCTTTACAGGCCTTTATGATGCACATTCTTGAGGGTTTTTCTTGATGCAGCCAGGCCTTTATTCTGCATTCCTGAATAAATTTCAAAGTTGATATAGAAAGATTCAAACAGCATCAAAAATAATTGTCTTTGAGGAACAAATCACTTTATTCAGTATTATTACAGTTTTCATTTTCTTGTTTGACAGCGTGTCAGCCACAGTACTTGGATACATGTTAGAGCTCATTGCCTGGAATGGATCAAAAGGCTGAAGACAGAATTGGAGTGATCTGGGAATATTTGTTACAGTCTGTAGTGGCTGGGTCTTTTGAAAGCCAGATACGCATATTCAGGAGCAGAGGGCATGGCATCTGTTTATGTTCATATCAGTTTGGGGATAAGGTACCCACTTACATGATGTGTCTATATGCAGCTAGCCTTGTTTATTACATAATCCCTTATTGAAAAGGTATTAAATCATGCCACGGCTTAGCTTTGTGTTGTCTATTGATTTCCTCTTTAGTCCTACATTTTAACTTGCCCTTCTCCTCTGCTGGAAGGTTTATTAAATGTTAATAGGATAAGCATGACAAAGACAATGAACCAACTATTACAATGGGCGTGGGTGGGCATGAAGTAAAATTTAAAAGCCCTTGTGCCAAATGAGCTCAAGAAGTTCTTCTTTCCAGTCTCACCATGGCTACCAGAGGATACCTCTATCATAGGCAAGCTTGTTTATGGCTGTGTTCCAACACTGCTTACCTACTTCACTTATTAGTCACATAAACTATTCTGCAATATTGTACCACAGGGAGATCAACAGATTGGCTTACACACAATACTCAGAGCAGTTCTATTTAAATTCAAATATGTTATTGGCCATGTCTCTGGGTTGGGCATGACTCTATACTCATAGATGGTTAAGCGTAAGCTAAATCTTACAAACACAGTCCTGGAAATGTGTGTGTGTGTGTGTGTGTGTGTGTGTATGTGTTGTGTTGTGTTTTTTTTTTTTTAATATATATTCTTTGAGTAAAAAGAAAAAAAAAAGCATCAGTACTACTGAGTAGTAGTGGCACACACACCCTTAATCACAGAACAAGCACAGGCAGGTACAGACTGTGAGTTCCAGGTCAGCCTGGAAATTCTCTCTGGAAACAGAGTTTCAAGACAGCCAGGGCTACACAGAGAAAACCTGTCTCAAACAAACAAACAAATAAAAAACCCCAAACCCCAAACCAAAATGAAATTAAAAGTATTTGTCCATAAGTCCATATCAAACTCCATTTTTCCCACTTAGAAGTAAAGGGTCAACAATCCCTCGCGTCTCTAATAGGAGCATCCATGCTTTCCCGCTGAAGCCCCTTAGCAGATGTATTCACAAACACAGATCAACCGAAGCTTTGCTTCCTCGTGGAGAATGATTTAGAACGTGTTTCCCCGAATCACTGCTTGTTATTGCAGTCAATTTAATTAGCTAGCTAATGACAATATCTGTTCACAATCAAAGTAGTCAAAAAATACCGAGTTTAGTAATTAGACCATATAATTTTTTTATAGCTCAGTTTGCTAGTGGAAAAAGCACTGTGATTTCAGCCAATTTTCTTCAAATGGTGTTCTCTACTCAAAATTAGCAATTCCATGGTGTGTTCTTGTGACATTTAAAGCTTGAGATGGAGTATTTAGGTCAGAAAGCATAGTTTCCTCCTGTACTCCATGTGAAATGGCTTGTAAGGCAGACTACATTGTAAATCCACTTCCCCACCAACCGTTCTGAGAGTCTGATGTTCATTCACTCTTTGTCACCAGAGTTCTATTCCCTAAGAGACACCACACAGACTGTAACACAGTGAAGCAATTCATCTCCATTGGGCAATCTTAATGATTCTATAATTATAGAAAACCATGTTCCTCTCCTCTATCAACTCAAATACTCATTGGCATTTCAGTGCTAAGACAAAAGGGGGGAAGGGGGACGAGATTTTCTGTATTTTCATTTTAAGAATGTCATATTAACAGAATCTACAAAGCAAACACAGATAATGTCACCGGTGTGATATGACACATGGTATAACCAGTGGCTGTGCAAAATTCCAGCCCGCAAGCACTAAACTAGGCTAATTTCATCTTTCCCAGCTGCCTGCCTTTCAATTCTTTATCTCAGCTATCAGGATTGAATAAATTTCATCTCCCACACTACAAGTAATGAGCAGGCAATGACTTATGAAACACAGAGACAGAGTTAAGACAGAATTAGAATACAATTTTAATGAGGCAGAGCTGCAAAAGTGGAAGTGTTACTCCTTTGACAGACTTGGCAAAATATCCAATATTATTTCAAATGCTCTTTCCATTCTACAAAGAAACTGTCAAATATTAAAATAAAAATGAAAAAAAAAATCCAACATGCAGCGCTCTGAAGAATTCTGTAGGGGTAGATTGTTAAATGTGATTATAAGGTAAAAAGTAGTTATTAGAGGAGTCGTTTAAGAGGTAGAGCAAATGTGACTTAATATGGAAACGTGTTAAGTGTAAACACTCCCTGGAAGACAACCATCTTTGGTTCCTCTGGAAAGATAACATTGTCGGGGCATATAGAGAATGGAGAAGTGTCTTCCTTGTTCCACTTAGTTGGAAGGCTATAAAAACAATGTTAGTTTTGGCTTCAACATATTCTGAAAACAAACTGAAATCAGATGGTGTAAAAATAAGATAAACTCCCCATGCTTTCCTTTCTATTATTTTTTATTGACTACAGCACAAAACACCTAGTGGTGGGGAACTCACAGAGGCAGGTGGTCTTTGGCTAAGACAAGTTTGTACCGAAAATAAAAGCACTTATGTTCGCTCTTAAAAAAAAAAAACAAAAACCAAACCAAACCAAAACAAAAAAAAAAACAGTGCCCAGGGATGTGGTGGCTCTTGCTCTGAATCCTGGCATTCAGGCAGCAGAGGCAAGCGGATCTCTGTGAGTTTGAAGCCAGCCTGATCTATGTAGTATATGTTCCAGGTCAAGTGGGACTACATGGTGAGACACTGTTCAGTAAATAAATAAAATAAAATCACTGGGGGATGGCTAAATGGATAACGGGTAAAGCCCCTTGCCACTAAGCATAAGTAGCTGAGTTCCATTCTTGGTGAGAACTGACTCCACAAAGCTGTTCTCTGACATCCACGTGAATGTCTCCGCACTCATACGTGTACCTCCACTGCTCTTAATATCTAAGTAAATAAATGTAAGAACATATATATTTTTAAAGAAATTATGGGCCCCTTGTTCTATAAAATTTGGGAGCCATAAAATCATGACTAGAATACTAAACTCGTGACTTACCAAACAAGGAGAGAGCTACTGAGTGGGTAACCGCACAAACCGCGCTCAGCGAAAAGCTGCATTCATCCTTTGACTAAAATTCATTCTTCTAGACATCTTCCATTAGTAAAAGGAGTCTTTTTTTCCTTCCTCTCCTTCCCTGCTTCCCCTCCTCTCCCCTCCCCACTTCCTGTCCTTTCCCCTCCCCTCCCAGTTTCAGTCTTTCTATCCGTGATTACTTCCTGTTGGTCTTTCCAGTGCATAAAGCATCCACTCTTTGCTTCAGGCATTCAGTTTTTATTAGGGAGGCTCGCAGCAGGTGCCTCTTAGAGAAAAAGCCCCTGTGAGCATGAGTGTTCAAGGGTTATGGGTCACACTGCACTGGCTGCTCGGGTCAGCGTGTACACAACTGATAAACAGTGTTTGTCTGGTTGGCCAAACTTTTTATGAAGTGATAAACGTATCTGCTTTTCTTTTAAAATATATTTGTGTGCTTTCAAAGCTGTATGTAGATAACCAATTGTGTAAACAAATCTCCCCCCCCCACACACACTCATCTAGTGCTTTTTTTATGTTGCTAGGTTCTGCCCTGAAGCTTCCAGGCTCTAAGTTCACTTCCTTGACTTTGAAGTCTGGGTCTCTTAAAGTGGAATGAAATTCCCTGGGACAACAAATAATGCTGGGAAATCTTTGTTTTGAGAATACGAATTTGACAGCATGAGGCCTGTAAACATAGTTTGCCTTTGGCACCCAGTAATGCTGACCAAAAAGAGGTGTTACTGAGTTTCCCCGTAAATGCCCCACCCTGTAAATAACACAGAAACCCAGTTGAAGGGATTTTAATGGGGACTAATTACACTTTGTGAACCTCTCCAACTTTCTCTTTTTTTTCCCACCCCCAGAGAGTTATTACCCAGCACCATTCCTCTGGAACATCAGAGCTTGCTCAGTCAGAATCTTTGCCTTTTTTCTGCCTGTCCACATACCTCCTTTAGCTGCCTACAGTAACTTCCTGTGAAAAATCAGCTTCGAGAAGCTGAGGACAGACTGGGAGTTTGAGAACTGTTCTCTCAAGTGTGGTAAGCCAGTCACATTTGGTGTTTTTAAGACAATCCTTTCGTTAGGCTTAATTAAACTGGCTAAAAAAAAATATGTAGCATTTATTATATTATGTATAATGTAATTTAACTTTGGAAGACAAGTTTCCAGTTTATGAAAGAATGGCCAAAGTAAATGAAATATGAGGCTGCTATTGCCTCTCCAGCTGTATCCTGACTAAACATGGGTGGGGAAGCTCACATTATTGCTCTCTGTCCTCTCAAGATTTCTTAAGGCTCTGTTTCCTCAGTAATAGGTGATGTAAATGGAAGCAAGCTCTCATTACTGCAGATGCTGGTAAGGGGAGATGAGCTATGTTATGTACTGAAATCTGTGACTGTTTTAAGACTCTTGTTCACAAAAGTCAGAGGTGAACCTCAGACAGGCTGTGGGCTTAGAGGATGGCAAATGGCTTCACCTTGCGACTTCCCTGCCTGTGACTGTAGATGATACAAACCACCCACCATCACTCCATCAACTCCTTGTAGTTCATGTTTCACTTAATTTCCTTTGATTTATTTGAGGTATGTTTTCCTGTAACCCGGGCTAGCCTGGAACTCAGATGGTAGCTCAGGATTTCTTTGACCTTTTCATTCTTCTGAATTCTAGCCTCCTTACTTGGCTTATGTGGGCTTGGAATGAAACCAAGGGATTTGTGGACACTAGGAAAGCACCGTACTAACACATATCACACACACACACACACACACACACACACACTGCCCCCCACTCTCACACACACAAACCCACACTTGAGCCATCTTAATCCTTTTAATTTTTAGTGATTCTCTACTATTAGACATATTCAGATGGTTGTATGGCAAATTTCCAAACTTTATTCTTAATTCAATAAAACTGAGATTCTAAACTTTTCTGATTATATTTTTATGTGTTTAATTTAAAAATGGGTAACTATTTCTTTTTTTCCTTCCTTTCTTCTCTCTCTTTCCTCCTTTCTTTCTTTCTTTCTTTCTTTCTTTCTTTCTTTCTTTCTTTCTTTCTTTCTTGACAGGAAAGTGAAGGGTAGCCTCAAACTTCTGTATAGCCCAGGCTGGCCTGGAGCTCTTGACCCTTTTTCTTAGCCTCCAAATGCTGGGATTATAGGCCTGTGCCACCTTGCCTGGTTGATGCTATTTATAATTGTTAGTTTTGGTCTAGTTTCACATGTGGTCGTACAGCCCTATGCATGTGATAATTATTACACATTCTCTATGAAACAACTATTTCTCATCAAAAACACCTATGTTCACAAATGTGGTCCATAAAATGCTCATTTTCTGCTACACATAACATTAATGGTGAGTAATCACCCAGAAAATAGGGAGTTTAAAGCTCATCCTCCACTCTAAGATGCTGGCCGTGTCTGTTTCAGCCTTGAGCTCTTATTCGGTTACAGATGGAAGAGGCAGAGTGCCTAAAGATGCTTTTACAGGAAGCTGGTGGTTCTGTTAGGGACAACTAGATTACACGCAGTTTGCACACAGACTGACCCCCACAATAGTATCTGGATAATTGGGGTCAAAGTGATTCTTTGGCATCTAATGTACCACTTCTCTGCCTCATTTGGGATATTTAAATGCAGTCATTCTGTCATAGGAGGAAGGCTTTAAGTTAGGACTTAGTACATTAATTGTCATACAACCAGCATGTGTGACATCACAGAGTCAAAAGGAGTTGACACTGAAGGGAAGCAAGGGTTCTTCAAGTCCTTGTCTCTGAGATGGGAATAGACCTCCGTGGTACATGGTCACAGCATTGTGAAAACTAACAAAAATAAAACCTTAATTCTTCGTTCACAAGGCCATAGTCCGGTTCACCTGATAAATGAATATTCATTTAAGCTATATATAAAAACCAGGGTCACAGTGCTTGGCATTGCCAATGATCACGAAATGCTTTCTTCCATATTTATTCCCTACGTATAAATAGAATGGTTTTTAAAAAGATGTGTGTGCGCGCGTGTGCTTGTGCGTGTGCGTGTGCGTGTGCGTGTGTGTGTGTGTGTGTGTGTGTGTGTGTGTGTAAGGCAATGGATAGCTGTAGGAGTTGATTCACTCCCTGCGACATGAGTCCTAGGAATTAAACTCAGGTCACAAAAGCTTGGTAGCAATTGCTTTGACCCACTGAGCCATCTCAGCAACCCATATTGTGTTTCTTAAAGTCTAATCATTTTGACAAGTGAAGGTCACTTTACTTCAAACCCCCTAAAACGTTCTTGTCCCTAGGAGACTGGGACATGATTAATATTTTGTCAAGAAGAAGTCGCGAAGGATGAAGTCTTCCTCAGATGAAATGAAAGGTATGTTCCACTGTGCACCATGAAAGCGATTATGTGTCCTCCATAGAGTTGAGGACCAGCTGCCAGCTTTCTTGCGGCGTGAACTCCTGATTGAAGCATCAGCTGTGATCCAGGTTTTGAAAGCAAGCTTGAAAATGACTTTCAGGGCTGGCAAAACCAAGCTATAAGAATGGCAATCACTCTTCACTGGTTCCGATTGTTGTGGGGAATGACATTGAGAAGAGCAGAAGGGACAAAGGGATGCTTTCCTGGGATGTGACCAGCAGCCCCGAAGTCAAATGGTAACTCCGAATAGAGATTGTCCCTTTTATTGGGTTAAAGACAAATCATGACATTAAAAGCAAAATAAATAGAAGATGGATTTCTTTCTAAAGTTAGCTACATCTTTATAAGTGGATTTTTTTTTTTTTTTGGTCAGATGAAATTAATTAGACATACCTTTTCAACCTCTCTTGTCATGGTAGGAGTAAGTGTATGACAGAGACCTTGGTGTCATACACAGTGATGCTGCCCAGCTTTAAAGAGCCTTTGTTAACTTCTCAGTCATTTCTCTCCTGAGTGGCCTATTTCCTTTATCAGTCTTAGCTCCTGAACACTTAAACATTCTTTTTCTCTTTATCCCCATCTCTCTTGCTAACCTTAGTAATTAAGAACAACTGTGTATAAGGCAGTTTAATTGTGTGTTACGTTGCAGCAGAGCCGTTGACAGATCCTTAGGAGTCCCTTGGAGGGGTACACTCTTGGACATGGAAGCCATTACTACTACCGCATGATGGGGCTTGAGGTGAACCGTGGACATCAGATAGGCCCTAATAGCTGGCCACCAGACAACAGTCCATCTGCACACACACTAGCTGTCCAGTCCAGAGGCACTAGCTCAGCACTGTGCGGAGTGTGCCATGAGGTCCCAGGCCATTAAGGGGACAGTAGTGCTCCATCCCTGACAGAGAACCAGGCAGAGGGCAGCACATTCTCCTCAGCCATTAAGTACAGTCATGAAGAGATGGGCCCCGGTGGACACTGAGAAGCTAGGAAGGCCTTTACTGATAGATAGTGTCACTTTCGAAAATTCATCTTGCCAAATTCGATGTACTCTGGACCTTCCTTTTAACCTCAGAGTTCCTCCTTATGTGTGGACCGGGCAGTTAAATAGTGTTTATTTAGTGATCTGAGGTGAAAAAGATAAATTTTCGAAGACTTAATTGTTTTAATAAAGATGAGTGGCAGAGCTTGTGATGTCCCTGTCTGTAGGATAAATTTTGAATGAAGTGTGGTATAAGCCAATCAGCTGATCCTAGTCTCTGCTCCTTTTGCACATGGATGGGCCATCCATGGCAAATAGATTAACACTCTTGCTGATGCATTAGATGGTTCTTCCTGTTTGTTGGTACCTCACAGAACAAGCCTTGCAGGAGGCTGTGTGTCATTATTTATGTTCTGCTCCTTGGAGCTTCTGAAGGTTCTGAGCCTCTCAGAAGGATAGGTCTCTTCCCTCCTGCTTCAGATTTGCTGGCAGTCGGCCCGCTAACAGAACACTGCTCAGCCAAAGATGGAGTGCTAGTCTAGAGGGACTCGAAATGGCTCTGTCATTTTCTAGATGACAGCCCCTATTTTCCACTGGCTTTGGCACATGCGCTATCATTCATCTCTGTCAAAAAGACACTTGTTTATCTGGTGGCTAGAAACGGCTTTTGTTAGGAACACGTGACTGCAGTTCATCAGTCTTCAGAGAGAGTTGTTGATTTTTGTTAAACTAAGTTTAAACTCCACTGTGGCTTTCTGGGATGGCATCTATTTTTATTACATATTGTCATGATTACTTACAGCCTTCGCAAAGCACAGAAAAACTTAAAAAAAAAGGCAAGTGTATTAGCTCATGGAGTGAAATAAAAAGAAAGGCCATAACACATTGCTGAGTGCCTGCTAATTTCATTTTGTTTGTGACCATACTTAATTAAGAAATAAATGGCTTGCTAGAAAGGATAGCAGTGGAAAAATAAAACAAATTTTGATGGGCAGGTAAGATGGCTCAGTAGGTAATGGCACCTGCTGCTAAAGCCAAACCTGGGCACCTGCGTCCTATCCCTTGATCTCACATGGTGGAAGGAGGGATTCTACTACTGAAGGTTGGGCTCTGAGCTTTGTATGCATGTTGTAGCAAGTGTACTTTCATGCTCACAATAGCCCCCTGCCCTCCAGTTTCTCTTTAAATAAATAAGCAAAAAAATGAATAAATAAATAAATGTAAAAAATAAAAATAGAACACATATGCAATGTATGTTTCACAACAAATGATGATGTATTTCAAACTCATAACCCAAGCCAGACATAGTGATGCATGACTTTCTTCTCACATCTCAGGAAGCAGAGGCAGGAGGATTGCTCTGAGTCTGAGGCTAGCCTATTCTAGATAGTGAGTTCCAGGACAGCCAGTGCTACATAGTAAGAGCCTGTCTCAAAAAATAAAGAAAACAAAACAAAGACAGTTTTTTTATGTTCTCTCTCTCTCTCTCTCTCTCTCTCCCTCTCTCTCTTTCTGCCTCTGTGTGTGTGTGTGTGTGTGTGTGTGTGTGTGTGTGTGCTTGCACATGTGTAAAATTTATAAGAATTCAGGGGATAATTATGTGACATTGGTTCGGTAGTTCCATCATTTTCTGAGTCCCAGGGACTGAACCCAGTTCACCGCCCTTCCTTGACAAGCGCATTAACTCCTTGAGGCAGCTTGTGGGGGCCCATATAACTTTTATTTAAATTTGTAAGACGTCTTATTCGTGTTCAATATGACACACTTAGCATTTTTGTTTCTTGTTATTCTGTATGTGTGATGTACCTGTGAATATAGTATATATGAAAGGCAGAGGACGGTTTTGAAGTTGTCTCTCTTTCCACCATCGTTTGTGGGGATGGAATTTAGGTAGTCAGGCCAGTGTGATGAGAACATTAACCTATTGAGATGCCCTACATTTTTTTCCTTTGTTTTGCTAGGGACTGAGCCCATCACCTTACTGATGTTAGATAAGTGCCCTCCAACAGAGCCATCTCCCAGGGCCCAACAACAGTGATCCTAAGTGTGGACATGGAGATCTGTGTCCAGCTGGCCTTTCTCAGCCTTGCCAGTCACTGTGAACTCATTCCCTTTCTCCCCTCCCCCTTTCATCCAGGCACAGACTCTAGACTCCTCCTGACAGCTGCTGGGAGTTCACTGGGTGGCCTTCTTCATGAACATGTATGTATGTGGGAGGACAAGAGCCAGAAGGGACATCTCTTGGCAGCTGCCTCCCTTCAGCCTTTAAAGCTGAATGGCTATGACAGTCACCAGAGACACAGTGGGTCAGAGCTCTTTTAGGATTTACCATCTACCAGGAGCCTGGGATAGGGGTAAGCACCGACTAAAGTAGGGAGGGTCACACAGGCTTCCTGGGGGGGGTGGGGTCCAGTAGGGATGCTGAGTTGTGAAGTGGCTTTGGGTTTAGAGCTGTTCCCTCTAGATATGTTTTACTTGGATGCACTGTTTCCAACGTCTATTCAGCAAACTAGTGAAATAGGCCCAGAGGAGAGGACGTGGCCGAGAATGTCACAGATCTCAGGAAATAGACACAGAGCATCGCGTCTTTAAGAAAACCCAGAAATGGAGCATAGGGATTGAGGTGAGGCGGTGGGCAGGCGTCCACGGTAGCCTTGTGAAAACAAAAAAGTCAAGAGCCCCTGGGTTCCATTCTCCAGCATCGCAGAAAGCAGATGTGCACATCCGTGTAACCCTGGCACGGGGTGAAGGCAGGGAGGTCAGAAGTTTAAGGTCTGCCTTGACCGACTAGAGAGTTGGAGACCAGCCTGAGCTGTATGAGATGTGATGGGGAGTAGGGAGTAGGTTAGCTTTAATTGAGTTTGTTTAGAAGGGGCTCCTATACCAACTTTAAGATAAGGAGCAACATATCTTGTTTTTATTTATTTGATATAATTTTTTTGGACAGGGTCTTATGTAGCTATAGCTAGCCGAGAACTAATAGAGACCAGCTTACCTTTGCCTCTCAAATACTGGACTTAGAGCAGTGAATTGCCACACATAGTGAGGAGTGAAATATCTAAAGAAGACAAAAAGACAAAAATATCTAAAAAGTGACCCGATTCAAATAGCCTTCTCTCTTTCCCCCACCCCCTCGAGAGAGGGTTTCTTTCAAGCAGCCTTAAGTGAAGGGGAAAGCTGGTACTAAGAGAAGTAATGCATCTTTTAAAAAACACTTATAAAGAATATTTTTGTCTTTTAATAGCTATGGGCACCTAGATGCACTTTTTTTTAAATTTTATGTTATGTATATGTTTTATTTTGCCTATATGTGTGCCTGTGTACCATATGCATGTCTGGTATCTAATAACACCGGAAGAAGTGTTGGATCCCTTTGAGTTAAATTTACAGAGGGTTGTGAGCTGTCATGTAGATGCTGGAAACTGAACCTGGTCCTTTGCAAGAGCAGCAAGTGGGGTTTTTTTTTGTTTGTTTTGTTTTGCTTTGTCTTGTTCTCTCATCTGTTTGTTTTTGGAGACAGGAATTCTTCTTATAGCCCTGGCTGTCCTGAAACTCACTCTGTGGATCAGGTTGGCTTTGAACTCAGAGATCTGCTTGACTTTGTTTCTGCCTCCACCTCTGCCTCCCCAGTGTAGGATGCCACCACCTCTGGCATAAAGCCACAAGCATTCTTGACTGCTGAATCATTTCTTCAGTCACTCAAAATTGTTTTAAAAAAAGTAGGAACAGGTGCCTCCTTTTTAGCCTGGATCTTGAAAATAAATAATCAAATTAAAAACCAAACGCAAGGCACATAAACTTCAGCCCTTCTAGTTTAAGAAAGACTTTCCAATGGTAAATCCTTTACGATTTTGTTATTTATTTTTAATTATTTTTTGAGACAGTCTTTGTTTCTCAAACGTATCCCTATCTGACCTGGAACTCCAAATGTAAACCAAGCTGGACCTGAACTCTGCCTCCCAAGTGCTGGGATTAAAAGGTGAGCACCATCCCAACATATATGCCTTTGGACATAGGTTGTACCACTTGATTATTCCTTTCAAGGCACTTCTTCAGTCAAATCAGGCACAATGGTGACTGCTGGTAATATTTTGGACTATGCTCTAGCTGTATGTTTGTTTCTCAGCTTGGAATAGGGTTTAAAGGGGTTATGACTGGGTCAGTAGATGCCGGTTGACAGGCTCACCATCATGTGGTGCTGAGCCTAGCTTTCTGTCTCCTCACTGCTCATATATCAAGACCTGTTATTATTTAGATAATATTCCTTTCCTTCTGCTACTTCTTCCCTTTCCTTCTTTATCAATCTTCCAGTATTATGTAATAGTGTATCTTGAATAATTGAATAATTTCTACTTAAAATATGCAGGATGGTTTGAAAGACAATTCAGAAATATCAAATAATCAGAAAAAATATTTTGACTTGTGGCCTTTTGTGTGTGTGTGTATGTGTGAAAATGCAAGTTGAAGCATGCTATCTAGAAATGTAAAGGCCCAGGGGGAATAAGTAAACAAAACCCAGATAAATGTGGTGTCCTTGTTTCATAAATGTGTTTCATTAAATTCAATTATGGTAAGTAAGACCAAGTGCAGGCATCAAATTAGCAGGAAGCCATTGTATTTCAGTGATCGCATTGCCGGGAAGTAATCACAGGTCATTGGTTCTTACTTCCTAACAATGTGTCACTAGGGACCCCACCATTGCCTTGGCTTCTTGTTTTCATCTCTGCAGCATATGAGCCAGGCTTGATCTCTAGAGCGGTTGTTCAGATGTCACAGCAGGTGCTGGGAACCAGTGCAGCACGAGCAGGCAGCATCTCCAAGTCCAGCTAAGGACTCAGAGCCTGCTCACCAACCAGGAAGATCTCATGCTCATATTGTTACATCATTACGAAAGCTACCAAGACAAGTTAATAAGTTAATCTTTTTTTGTTTGTTTTTTGAGGCGGGGTTTAAGTGAATCTTTTAAGCTGTATTTATTGTCATTTTATATTTGTAAGCAATGTATTTAAATCATACCTACCTCTTACCCTCCTTTTCCCCTCTTCTTAGCTTCTACTGCAGCCCCAGCACACTTCACATAACTTCATGTCCCCTTTCTCTGTTTTTATTGAATAAACCACTAAATCCAGTTAGCACCTGGGAGTGGGACATCCACTGGAGTGTTATCATGACCATCCTACCATGGGCCACATGTGTTTACAAAACTGACCCCCTTCCCTAGCAACCATCAACTGCTAAAAACTCCTCAGGGGTAAGTCTTGTGAGATTTTCCCTCATTTTCATGGAAAGCCATAGTTAGTATTTTAGTTATTATTTTTCTCAGCAAAGCTCCACTTCCTGTCTCATTTGCGCTTGTTCAGATCCTCCAAGGAAAATCTGACGTGTAGTTTAGTGAGCACCATTGCCTAAGCATTGCTTCTTCTACGCACCAATTTTGCTGCCAGTAGACCTCTTCTTGCTACAGTTAGCTGTGGGGTGAATGTGGCCGAGTGGAAGTGTATTACCAACACGAGTACAGCCATGACAAGGGCCCTAGTGCCTCAGACCTGAGGGAACAGCAAGGCCTTCTCTGCATGAGGCTCAGAGGTGTACCAAAGCCTTCCCCCTGCATGCATGTTTATGATAGGTTGATATTAGCTAGTTGGCCTTATCCTTGTTCATTATGTTTCTGATAACACACAGAGTTTCTGGGTTGCTCTTGGTGTATTTTCACCAGTGCATATGGCCTACTTGAACTCAGCTTTTCTGTATGTGTTCTGTAGTTATTTATTTCACAGTCACTCCAGTCAGGTAATTTCCCAAATCAGGCAGGTCATGGCAGTCTGCTGCCCACATCTCCAACTCTCTCGCATGTGTTAAAGATGAAATACCGTGTACTAGCTGCAGATGTTATGATATGGGAATCAGCAGCAGGTCCTAAGTGAGTTCTGCTTCCCCAGCATGTCTGGGCGACTGCCATCAAATGCCCAATTTACTATATTTAACCAGTTCATTCATTGACAGAAAGTTTCTTCTTGTCCCTACTCATGAAGATTTAGGCAGTTGTCCAGAGCAGGAATTGTTTTGATTTTTGAAGAGATTTACAATTCTCTATCCTGATGTTGTGAATTTATAGTAAGCTTGAACTTGATTTTGGCAAACATTTTACTGTCACTATGCAATGTTTATGAAAGCTTGGGATTTTCAGTGCTTTTGATCTCAAATGCACATTTGTTCTGTTTTGAATTACAAGTGTTGTATGCGTGTTGATGTTAATCAAAGCTTTAGTACACAATTAGTAAGCAATTGGGTAGTTTTCATTTAAACATCCATTACAGAGCATATTACCTTTTGTAATTATCATAACTCACAGAAATGTTTATCTAGTTCAGTTTCAAAGAACATTTTGTGCATGACTCACACCTTTGAGATGTGTTCCACATTGGAGATGTGTATCACATAGAGCTGATGTTCAACATGGCGACGTTAATGAATTTGCTTTTTCATCACGTGGATGAAGTGGCTATAATAAAGCGTACTGGATCTCAAATGAAGTTAATACAAACAAGTAAAAGTACAGTCAAAGGTTTTCACATTTCCTAAAGAAGGTTTCAACACACTTGTAGTGGAATGTAGAAGTTAAGAACATAGAAATTATGCAATTTTGTTTATTTCATCTTTGATGAATGTATTTTTTTATCACAAAAATATATCAAAATAGCCTTGGGTGAATTTTTTGAACTTATTTCTAAAAAATAAGCTTTTGGTAAATGAATCAATTGAAATTTTGGCAAAGTGGTCCTTTTTGTCAATTGGCTTTTAAAAAATCGACTTTCAAGGAATTAGGTTTTTCTACATTTTCCCTAAAAATAATGAATAATAAAGATGATATGGTAAATGGAGAGAGCAATTAGTAATACAATTAAAGGTGTGTGTGTGTGTGTGTGTGTGTGTGTGTGTGCGCGCGCGCGAACGCTTGTACATGTTTACTGGGTTTAAAGACTTTAACTATTGTCTAAAGTCTGAGTTTGGGGTATTGTGTTTTTTCCTTATTGCTGTGGCAAAATACCTGACAACTTCAACCTATTGAAGAAGAATCTAGATTAGCTGTTGGTTTGAATGTACTGTCTTTGATGATATGAAGTCAGGACAACAGAAGCACGAGGTGGCCAGTCATGCTACATCTGCTTTACAGAAGCAGGGTGATGAACAGCGTTCAGCTCATGATCTCCTCTTTATTAAGTCCAGGATCCCAGATTCCAGCATGGTCCCAATCCAGACCTAGAGTGAGTGGTCTTACTATAATTAAGCCTAGAAACTCCCTCACAGATTTATTCAGAGTTTGTTTCATGGGTGATTCTAGATCCCGTTAGGCTACCAGTTAGTATTTATCATCCAAGTTCCAAAGAAGAAACTTCCACAGGTTATAAAAAGTACCATTGGTGGATAGTGGGCTTGTCAAGAAGAAGACTAGCATTGACTCCATCAACTGTCACCAACATCTTCTAGCTCCCTTTTCATATATCTCTATGGATTTGGTACAGTCTTCGTGTGTGTGTGTGTGTGTGTGTGTGTGTGTGTGTATGGGCGCTATGCATATGGTATGGATATGAAAGAATCTGGCAGTAAATCAGAGGCTAGAAAAATCCTATCAAGTTGATAGTTATGATACAAGCATAGTGAGACCTGCACATTCTAATTCTCTGAGAACTTGACTGTAATAACCCATTAATTTGATGTGCTTGACTTATCTAGAATGAACAAAGATGTAGATACATTCAAGGGATATAATTAGTAGAACACTTGTTTGGGGTCTATCCCAGAGGCTGGGTGACCCTCAAGCTTGATTTAAACAGCTTTCAAAGGGTCTGGAGAAGAGTATTGGATTCAAGAGAAGCTTTGCAGGTGAGATTTGGCAAGAGGGTAGATATGGAAGCAAGAGAGAAGAATGACCTGTAGGTTTCTGGCTTGGGCATCCAATGAGAAAGTTAACTGAAAAATTGGAAGCAAAGAACACAGACGGAAGAAAATGTACTTGAGAATGAATTTTGGTATTGATGTAAAGGATCATGAAGGATAGTGAACAGACATTTTTTTTCTCATCTTATCCACATTTAGTAATTTAATATACTATTGAAAAGACACATGCCCTTTAGAAATGTTTGTATATACCTATTGTATCTCTATATACAAAATGGCATAGACCTTTGAAGAGCATTTTAGCATTTATAGATCATAAGCTGCATAGTGACCATGTAACTGCTGACTAGAAGTAGCAGAAAGCCTTGTTATGAGTTGGGTATTCCCAAGTGAGGAAGATCCTACAAAATATATTTTAATTTTGACTACTTTTTAAAAAGATTATTTTATTTATTTTATATGTATGAGTAAGTATGTGTATGAGTAGCTGTACAGATGGCTGTGAGCCATCGTGTGTGTGGCTGCTCTCTGGCTCTGCTTGCTCCAGCGTAATTCACTGTAGCTGTCTTCAGACGCACCAGAAGAGGGTGTCCGATCTCATTATGGGTGGTTGTGAGCCACCATGTGGTTGCTGGGATCTGAACTCAGGACCTTCAGAAGAGCAGTCAGTGCTCTTACCCACTGAGCCATCTCACCAGACCAATTTTTAATTGTTTTGTTGATGATATTTCTTTTATTATCACCTTCCTCTTCAATATAATCACAAGAGATTTATAATGTTTATTTTAAACAACACATGAAGTACATTTTGCTTGAAACAATGATAGCCATTTGTGGTAGAAAACTGGAAAATACAGATGAGGATAAAGAAAATGTTTTCAACATAAATCTTATTGTGAAATATAGACAAGAATGAAGACAATGCTTTTTTTAATATATAGAAAGTTTATTTTATTTAAGTGAAACTGATGCTTTGTATATGTAGATTATAAAAATCAGAAGCTGGTTGAACAGAGTGGGCACTACTGATGGTTACAGGCGATCCTGACTAAGCTCATATGCGTTTGTGTGTATGCAGTGTGTATGTCTATATGTTGCAGGGGATAGTGACATTTTTCTCAAGTTAACAATGACAGCTCTTGTGCTGTTAGTATGAAAATAGAAAGTGTGAGTGTGTCCCAGGTACATGACAGTGTATTATTTTTGTTCAGTGGAGACAGCAATTACGCAAAAGTTGAGTCAGAAGTAATCATGATGGAAATATTTCGCTGTGCGATAGATGTCTGTGCAAGGAGGCAAATTCTTTTTCTCTTTTAAGCCAAAATTCCACCTTCCTTCAGAAAATGGGAATGAAATACACCTATTTGAAAGCATTATGTAACTTAAGACAAACATACATATTTGTTTACGTATTATAAATGCATGTATAACCTAGAGATAATAATTTTTATCTACCTACATAAATATAAGTGGCTTCTCTTCAGTTTTTGAATTTATTTATTTATTTACTTTCATTTTTGTGTATGTGTGCCATCCTGCGTGGATGTGCATCATGCTTGTGTAGGTATCTTCAGAGGTCAGAAACCATCAGATTACTTTGGAACAGCTCTTGTGAACGATCTCATAATGGATGTTGGGAACTGGTCCCAAGTCCTCTTCTCAATCACAAGTGCTCTGAAGCCCCAAGTCTTCTCTCTGGCCCCTAAATGTGTCTTTGACAGCAGAGCACTTGCAAAGACAGTTCTTTTTTTCTTTTTTATTTTATTTAATTACCACTGGGATTGAAGGATATTTCACTCTCATAAATGAACCTAGACATAGATCTTATTCCCTTTATAAAAATTAACTGAAAATGGATTCTAAACCTAATCATAAGGTATAAAATTATAGAAACCGTGGAAGATAAAGTAGAGGGTGACCTCATTGATGTTGGGTTTGACACTGACTTTTTAATACAACACCAAAGGTGTGAACTGTGAAATAAACAGTCAGTAAGATGGACTCCAATGAAATAGAAAACTTCTGCCCTGGAAAGGACAGTGTCAAGAGAATGAAAATTCAAGCAAGTAAGGACTAAGGAAAAAGAATAAAAAACACCATTCAAAATATACATAGCTCATGGATTTATTTATCTTAAAGATAGAACTGAGGAATCACACTCTCCCACGGACCCACATTTCCAGCCTGAGAACTTTTCAACCCTAACTAAAATTGAGCTGAAGACTCTCACAGACTCACCAAAGAGAGCACAGATGGTAAATAAGCATATGAAAATCCTGTGTATCAGAGATCAAAAGGGAAACACAAATTAAGACAACATTGGGAGACCATGTATCTATGTGAATGGCCAAAATACAATACATACATACGTACATACATACATACATACATACATACATACATAAATCAAGGATCCCAAATGCTCTATCAGTAGAAACACTCATCCATTGCTCTAGGGATGCAAAATGACACAGATACTCTGCAAGACAACTGGTAGGTTTTTGTTGTTGTTTGGTTTTTTGTTTGCTTGCTTTTTGTTGTTGTTGTTTTGCTTTTATACACAAAATGAAATTGTGTATACATAAGACCTGAAATCACATTCCTTGGTATATATCCAAAGGAACTGAAAACCTATGTCCACATAAGAATTTGAAAATGAATGAGCAGCTTTAACACATTTGTTCGTAATTGCTGTAACTTGGATGCAACCAAGATATCCTTTAGTAGAGGAGCTGATAAACTGATACACCCAGACAGTGAAATATTACAGGGCACTCAAAAGCTGCCAGATGATAAGAAATGGGGACCTTAACTATGTAGTGCTAAGGGGATGAAGCTACAATCAGTGGAGTTCAGATGAGGTTAGGGCAGGAAAAAACATTCTGTAGGATGCTATAAAAGTAGATACATGTCACTACACAACTATATAAACACAGTATGTACAATACCAAGTGTGAACTGTGATATATACTAAAGACTTATGAGATAGCACCATGTCAATATGGGCTCATTGATTAAAACTGGACCACTCTGGTGGGAGGTCCTGATAATAGGGAGGCTGTGCTTTCACTGGAGTGTAGGTCTATGTGAAATCTATACCTATCTGTGGCAGGATTTTCCCTGTCCAATTACATTAAAATATTAGTGCAGCAGGAAGCCTGTGATTGGACGGGGAAAAGGGAGGTGGAGCTAAGAGTTGCAGAGAGAGAACAACTGAAGAGAAAAAAAGAAGAAAGCAAGATGGATGCCAGAGAGGAAGAAGACTTTAAACCAGCAAGACTTTAAAAAGCCACAGGTAGATATGATAAAAAAAAAAAAGGATAGAATAATTGGTATAACTTGTCTAATTTAGGTGGGCAGCTTGTACCATTATTAGTTGGCCCTGAAATTATTGTGTGGGCATATTATGAATTGAGAATTATTGATATATAAATCTCTGACTTTTATAAGCTTCTAGAGTTTTGTTTCTACTGTTTTGCTGGGTGTTGTGGCTGACCATGGGGTGGGCAGTTGTTACGTGGGTCTGGTGTGGCAGCAAAGGGAACTTGGGAGCTCCAGCCCCACGAGAGAGTTGGCGGGCAAAGAGTAGCTGGATGTATCACAGGAACTTGATGGTTCTTTTTTTATCTTTTTTAATATTTCCCACAACGCCTATCAACTTTGCTACTAATCTAAACCTTTTTGAAAAATAGTACCCCAAATCATATATCCAGGACACTGTTAATCCATGTCATTTATTCCAACCATATGGCTATTCTCTTCATTTACTACTGGAAACACAAACATGGAGGAAGGAGTAGTTAAGATCAATTTAAATAAAGAGAACCTGAGGTTATTTTGAAACTGTTTTTCATTTCTTTCCTTCTAATATCCTTAGTAAAAATTCCCAGGGATTTGTTATGTTCATCTTTCTCATTCATATCTCAATAGTTAGACAAATGCAAACTCTACTGGTGTCCTGGCCAACTTGACATAAACTGGAGTCATCTGAAAAGGGAAACCTCAATTGAGAAAATGAAACCTACATAAAATCCAGCAGTAGGGCATTTTCTTAATTAGTGATTGATGTGGGAGGGCCCAGCCCATTGTGGGGGGTGCCCTCACTGGGATGGTGGGCCTGCATGTGTTCTCTAAGCAAGCAGCTGAGAAAATGTTGAGAGCAAGCCAGTAAGCAGCACTCCACCATGTCTTCTGCAACAGCTCCTTTTCCTTCCTGTCCCAATTTCCTTTAATGATGAACAGTGCTGTGGAAATGTTAACCAAATAAACCCTTTCCTTCTCAGGTTGCTTTGATCTTGGTGTTCCATCACAGCAATAGAAACCCTAACTAAGACAATCTGCAATAGTCTCTCTCTCCTTATTAAATCATTAACTTTTCAAGATTTTTCAAGTCTGAATGCCTTATTTCAGTCCAGCCCAAGTCAATCCAATAATGTATTAACTATGGCTCTGTGAAGGAAGAAGATGTTGTGAATGGACATGTATAGATATTTACCATCTGTCTAGCTATGCATCTATCTTAGATCTTGTAGTTTAAAATCTTCAATTCATCTGTAGAGTGTTTTAGTGTTGGGAGTGGTGAAGGCAGAGAACCAGTTTTAGCATAGAGTTTGAAACATTAAGACTTTAATACTATCTTCCTCCTACTGTAAGAGCCAATGGTTTTGGTGGCCTGCCAGTGGCATCTGAATCCAAACATTGTGGCTTTATAGTAATCTGTGATAATCTCCACTGTAGCCTCAGCCTCCTTTTCTTTTCGTATGGAAAGGCTCATGCTATTCATCTTCACTTAATGTTTCTTTCTCTTTTAAGTGGAGAACTGTGTGCAGAAGGTTTACTGGGCAGCTCTTTTATGAACAAGATCTTGAAAGGAGTGGCCAAGGAAATGCTGAGAATAGTAAGGGCAATGGTTTCAGTTATTTATTTTTTTTTAAATGGGTTCTTGGGATTATGGAAGCTTTTTTAGATGCATCTAAATTAAGGCAAGGCGACAGGGGCATTTAAGATCCCAAACAGAAGTAGTGAGGGACTTTGCATGAGACTTTTCCTGAAGCAGGAGAATTTCTACTCAGGGTCTGAGCTGTGCTCTACCAGGGAGTGATGTTCCTAGCAGCTGTGGGATTTATTGTCAGCACTGAATTGCCTCTCTGGGTGGGCTACCACAGTATCCACTCCACTGCCAAGGAGAAATGAGCTACTGATTAATTTTACAGTCATCTTTAAATTTTTGTCCTGCTGTGGTTCCACTCCAGAGCCTGGGCTCTGTTTTGATTGTAAGATTGCAAGAAGAATGTACGGATATGCTTGGTAACTCTTAGCTATGTTGACCTTCCTAGTCAGTTTCAAAGCTGTTACTTCATCTCTGATTATCTAATGATAAGGACAATTTTAAAAAAAGTTTGTATATTTAATTTCACAATGTTATATATATAGAAGAAATGATTCCAGAGTGAAGATCTAGGAGCTAAATGGGGTGACAGCTCTAGAAATATTCCAGATGTTGGTGTATTTATTTAGTAATCATACTGAACATATTCCATACGGACATCAAGAGCTTGATGAAGTAATATAAGATGTAAGGCAAGGACACTGATTCAAAAGAGACTGGAGAATTATTAGGGATTATAAAAGACCTTGTCCAGTTTTAAGGGACAGAGAAAGAAACCAAACTGGACAAGTAAACTGTGAATTATTGAATAATGTTACTATAGACTCTATGGTTGGTTGGATGTTTAGCTTAGACCTCTACAATCTGTATATAGCATCTTCTATTCTCTGCCTTGGGCTATTACCTGTGCCAGCTCTACTATCTAATCTATTCTCATGGTGACAGCTTCCTGCCAGGCTTACTTCTTCTACCATGGAATGGCCAACATCCTGGGTGTTTTTTTTGTTTGTTTGTTTGTTTGGTTGGTTGTTTTTTATGGACAAATTCTAAAAGTAAATATTAAAAATAAAATAAAATAAAATTAGATTTGAAGCTCCTTGACTGAAGGATAAAACATAATGATTAGTTACCACAAGATTCAAGTTTCACACTTGAAGCATTTAATGTACCTACATGTCCCGAGAGTTAAAAAGGGTGAGTTTTGTCAATGGAAATTAATGCATGATTGCCACAAAAAAGAGGAAGACAATGCCAGGCAATAAAAAGGACAAACGGCTTCTGAAGAGATCCAGAGCATATATTTATATATTTATTTAATTGGTATTGATTATCTACTACATCCTCTCCATTGCATTAGATGCAGAGGCAGCATGCTGAACAAGATAAACTCTCTGCTTTCAAAAGCTTCAGTTATAGTGGTAGAAACGATATATAAATAGATAAGCATGGGCTGGAGAGATGCTGTAGTGGCTGACAGCACTCACTGGTCTTCCAGAAGGCCCAGGTTCAATTCTCAGTACCTATGTGGTAGCTCACAACTGTTTGTCACCCACGAGTGTGGTGCACAGACCTATGTTGGCAAAACACCAATATGCATAAAATAAAAAAAATGTAAAAAAAACCCAACTATGTAAAGTATATAAGCTATCAATTTATTGTTTCTCCAAACCCCTTCTTCTTTGTTCAGCTTTAAGTACTGGAGCAAGACCCTGTGAATATCTTCTCCTATGTCAGTTCACAGAGTGTTAAACAACAATAAGAAACACAGGACAAAGCAACAGAAGCAGGATGGAACTTCCTTTCCATGACCCATGCTTCCATTTTCAGAATTCATAGAGTAGGCTCAGCCATGTATGCAACATCAAGCCCTATGCTTCAAATCTATTTCTCACCAGCATCACTTGCCCATACCCTCTAACAATAGCTTGCTGGACTGATCACACCCTTCAGGCATGGTGGGCCAGTTCTAAAGGACAGCTCTGATTGTCTACCATCTCTAAAGGTAAGCTGATTCTTGCTAATGACTTATGGTAGCCTATCCCCATTGGAAAGTTTGTTTCCTACATTCAGACTCCATGTGCCTATCTATGATAGCCATGTTTTCTTTGAGGAAGCTTGAGTCTTAGGCTCAAGGGAGGTGAACTGCCTTGCTTCCTGTGTACTTATTCTGCACAGAGCTTACAATTGTCCTTCCACACCCATGACATTTAGGCTTCCTACTGTCCTCTTCCACATATTGGGTAACCATTCCTCACCAGTTAATGATACTTCGTATTGAAATTTTGCTGATGAAATGTCTGGTGTGGTTTCTGTCTCATGTTTGTACCCTGACTAGTATACACACCATGCAGAGGTGAAGTAAGCCAAGGAAACGTAGGTCTTACAAAGGGAAAGGGTGGAATAGTTTTGGGCACAGTGGTCACTGAATTTGGAGGGGGAATATGAAATTTGTAAAGAAGTATTCTCAACTGAACACATAGTATATATGAAGGGTACTGTGTAGTGTGTATCTTGGTCTTTAAAAACAAATGAATGTTTTTGTTTTAATCCCAGGTGTGGGATATGGGGCTGCTTCAGATTGTCCACAGCAGCCAACTAAGATTTGTCTAGTGCTCTGGCAGGGGCGTGATTTTGGCAGCTGACAATAGTTTGCATTTGGAATTCTGAGGGCTTTTGAGAAAGTATACAAATGCCAGAGCCCCAAGAGGCTGCTGCTACTCCCCCACCCAACCTCTTGCTACTGCGAATTGCTGTTGTTGAAGTTGTAATAATGAGCAAAGAGAAGAAATTGGACATCCTGAAGAAGATTGAACTTGCATCAAGGTACTTCATGCCACTAACCAGCAGGAAGTAGTATAATAAGATAGCCATCTCTAACCTTCTTTCTCCTCTAACCTTCTTTCTCTTTTACATAGTGTTGGGTTGGAAGTTATTGGGGTGGAGAAGGGTGGAAGGCAAAAGAACCCAATAGAGTGGCCAAAAAGTATGGGTACAAGTGGTACCCAGGCATGGGACTACTCAGAATGGGAGACTTGGCTTCTAATGCCAAAGAGGAAGTGACAGGGGAAGAAAGGATGAATATTCTGTTTTAGGACATCAGAAAAAAAAAGTTGAGTTGGCAACTCAACTTTGAGGAATAGAAATCTGATAAGACTACGGTTGAGAGAAAGAAAGAAAGAAAGAAAGAAAGAAAGAAAGAAAGAAAGAAAGAAAGAAAGAAACAAATAAACAAACAAACAAAGGGAAAGCTCTAGGAAAGGAAGCCTGCAGCCAGACATTGTAGGTCCTATGTACTGGGTTTTGAACACAGGAACAACATGATCTGACTTTCATTTTTTTCCCAAGAATTCTTTTGACTTCTGTATGGAAGAAGCAAGCAGGTAATGAGGCTATTAAAGTAATTCATGCAATGCAGAGCTTTGACCCAGGTAAAGCACCTGAAATGGTGTGAAGTAGTCATTTTCCTGTACATTAAGGTGCTGTGATTTCCATATTGATTAGAAGGAAAAAAATGCCAGTAACTGAGATAGGAAGGAACATGTTTCAAGTTCCTGGGAGTCAAATATTTAGTTGGAGAGAGTTTCAGAAACAACTACATTTGGGAGTCCCACTAACATAATAAACGGGGCTACTTACTAGAAAATCCATTACATGGATTCAAAGGAAACCAGACTGGAACTGTTTATTTAGGTATGGTTAGTCTACCATAGTTATTTCACTGTATTATGGTACTACCTACTAGGAATAGGTAGGTAAGAGTAATCCGAGGCTGGAGCTGTGGATCACTTAGATATTTGAATATTTACCATATAAAGAAGCAACACTAAAGAACTGGATAGAAGAATCAAAAGAAGGTGATGGGAGCTGGGCATATGCCTCAGCAGTTAAGATCCCATACTGGTTTTGCAGCAGATCTTAATTTGGTTTTCAGTATACACTAAAGGTCTTATAACTGCCTTGTTATTCCAGATCCAAGAGGATCTTATATTACCTTTTCCCCTGTGTGAACACTGAACTCAAATGCACATAATCCCTACTCTAACCACCTAATTAGAAAAAAAAAATGATATCCTGGAAACAAAGAACGTTGCAAGAAATTGTTGATAATGTTGTCTGTGACTTGATTTTGATGGAGTCAAAGATGCTGAGGAGAGGTTTTAACCCAGGGTCCATCATTAGAGAAGTCAAGGATGACCTTAGTGAAAGGCTCTTTCAAGGAATGGTAGAGTTCTCATGGGTTGGGCTTAAGGATTTTATGGAGGGAAGCAGAGATGGCAGTTTCAACAGGAAACAGTAGAAGGTGAGGTTGCTGGGTAGATACATTTAATCATGACAGATTTTGTAAGAGTTTGAAAGCTAATGATATTCTACTTGAAGATGCAAGAAAAAGAATAAACACAGGAGACAGAAATGAAAAATGTTTAGGGGAATCCAGAGCATGGCTGTTGAACATGACTCTTGATTGTAGCAACAATGGCTCACCTTGAGATGTAGTAAATTCTGTGGAGGAAGACAGATCTATTCTTCAGGGAGAACATATGGGAAGTTTTTCTCTTAATAGCTTCTACTTCCTTGGAAAAAATAGGAGTGGCATTGAGAGCAAGGAATGGGAAGATAATGAATTTTATTGGAAGTAGAGATATGAAAACTACTCTTTGGGAAAATGGAAGGGTAAGTTGCCTAGAGAAATGTGTGGAATCTGGATTAACTGAGTCAACAACAAAGAGCATCTTCTTAGTAAATGAAAATAAACTCCAGTGAAGGCAACCATAGCCATTCTCCCATGGTCTCCTTCACTACCTCAAAATGTGTGAAACACCAAAGGTTCAGACCATAGCCACTTGGAATAAAGACAAATGGCTGCCATGAACACACAGCACAGCTAAGTAGATTGACCAAGAAGCCTATCAGAAGTTCCTTTCCAGCACCCACCTTTGGCCAGTGAAATAATAGACATTTGAAACTCAAAGGGCTTATGTCTCCAGTTCCACGGGACTCTTGTACAGGGCCAACTTTGCGGACGTAGCTTAGACTCCCACTTAAGCAGTTTGAAGTTTTCTTAGTAAATGGGACCCAAATAATAGAAATGTCATTTTGTGTTCCATTAAATTAAAGCATGTGAAGTATTATAAAAAAATTTACTTTCAGAAAATAATCACTATTTCTTGTGGTAGACTGGACTTTTTCACAAATATGAACTGATCTACTATTTGTAATAGAATCTGATTTTCCCCTCAGTACGCTTTCCTACTGGATTTGATGGCATCGTCTTCTGGCAAGGTGATTCCTTGGCAATGCCCAAAGTCCTTAAAAGGACCAACTGAGGTTTTGTTTGTTTGTTTTCATTTCTCCATTATATATTACATGATGGAATGTGGATTGTTAGAGAAAGGCTTCTTTCTTCTTTCTTTCCTTCTTTCTTTCTTTCTTTCTTTCTTTCTCTCTTTCTTTCTTTCTTTCTTTCTTTCTGTCTTTCCTTCTTTCTTTCCTTCTTTCCTCCTTTCTTTCTTCCTTTCTTTCTTTCTTCCTTTCATTTTGTGGCTTCAGCGAACTTTATTGATGGCATTTGAGAGAGTAGGGAGGGCTCCCTAGGCCCCTCCTGTTATTATGGGGGTCTGGGATGGAAATTATGAGGGAGATACTCAGTGTTGGGAGCCTCAGAGTTGGGACAGGGACTCCTCAGCAATGGAGGGCCTCTCTCTTGCTCTCAGTGTCCTTGTAGGGTTGGGTGTTCCAGGGTTTCTTACTCCTTGGAGGTCATATAGGGTCCACAACCATGTTGCTGTAGCTGTACTCATTGTCATACCAGGAAATGAGCTTTACAAAGTTGTCATTGAGAATAATGCTAGTTCAAGAATCAAAGGTAGAGGAGTGGGAGTTGCTGTTGAAGTCGCAGGAGACAACCTGGTCCTCTGGGTAGCCCAGGATGCCCTTTAGTGGGCCCTCAGATGCCTGCTTCACCACTTTCTTGATGTCATCATACTTGGCAGGTTTCTCCAGGATGCATGTCAGAACAACATTGGATACATTATGGGTAAGAACATGGAAGGTCATGCCAGTGAGCTTCCCTGTTCAGTTCTGGGATGACCTTGCCCACAGCCTTGGCAGTACCAGTGGATGCAGGGATAATGTTCTAGGCAGCCCCATGGCCATTACACCACAACTTTCCAGAGGGGTCATCCACAGTCTTCTGAGTAGCAGTGATGGCATGGACCATGGTCATGAGCCCTTCCAGATGACAAAGTTGTCTTGGATGACCTTGGCCAGGGGGGAGGGTAGGTTGGTGGGGCCTAAGCAGTTGGTGGTGCAGGATGCATGGCTGACAATCTTGAGTAGGTTGTTGTATTTCTTGTAGTTCACACCCATCACAAACATGGGACATCTGCAGAAGGGGCAGAGATGGTGACCTTTGGGCCCCACCCTTCAAGTAGACCCCGACCTTCTTCATGGTTGTGAAGATGCCAGTAGACCCCACAACAAACTCAGCACCAGCATCACCTCATCTGGTGTTAGTGGGGATCTCGCTCCTGGACGATGGCGATGGGCTTCTCATTCTCATTCTCAGTATCATTGAATTTGCCATGGGTCGAGTCATATTAGAACATGTAGACCCTGTAGCTGAGGTCAATGAAGGGATTGTTGATGGCAACAATCTCCACTTTGCCAAGTGCAGAGCAGAAGGCAGCCCTGGTAAAAAGGTACCCAATACGGCCAAATGTGTTCATACTGACCTTTACCATCTCATCTACGGGTTGAGGCTGGCACTGTACAAGAAGATGCAGCTGTCTCTGGAACAGGGAAGAGCAGAGGAGAAAGGTTTCTTTTGCAAATTTATTCAACAACTATTAATGACTATTTAGTCTCCACTAATGTTTTAGGTTGAGGTAAAAAAAAATGGTTTAAACAAAGTCTGTCTTCTAGCAAGCATTCTTTTCTTGGCTAAGCATTGTCAAGATGTGCTCTTGAGGAGAACCTACTAGTTGGGTTTTTCATGACAAATTTACCTGAGAATGCAGTTAATAGAGAAGTCGTACTATAATACTGAGAAACACACATTAGTATTAATTATAGGCACCTGGTCAGGCCTTAAATTAAACCTGTGCTTCACCTCACTTTTTATAAATTCTTTAAGCCAGTTTGAGTCAGATTTGCATTTATAAAAATAAAAAAAAAAAATCATATGAAAATATTTCAATGCACACCTTCAGGTAAAATGGAAACTTGGGTTTGTGCAAAGAATCTTGAGGAGGATCTTTGTGGAAACATCAAATAGGGAAGGAAGACATGAAATGACAATTGTAATTTCAGATAGTAACATGATTTGAAAAATTAGAAAGTTTTATTGAGAAGAAAGTATCTATCTATCTATCTATCTATCTATCTATCTATCTATCTATCTATCTATCTGTGTGTGTCTGTGTGTTTGGTGTGTGTGTGTGTAAGTATAGAGATGATGTTATGTGGATTATGAAATGAAGTCTTCTTAAGGACATGACTTTGAGGTGAGATCTTTGGAAGTTGATGGAGGTGTGTGGAAATCAGGAAATGACTTTCCAACAGGGTCAAGCACAAGTTCAAAGTCCCTGAAGTCCAAGAGTATTTGCTGCATTTAAGCATTATCAAGAAAGCCACATTCGGTGGCTCCTACTTAATCTTCATTGTCTTGCATACAGATACAACAAGGCCATCAAAAAAATGCCACATTCCACACAGATCTTATGCTAGATGACTAGGATTTGGTAAGAATTTGTATTTTGCCGGGCGGTGGTGGCACACGCCTTTAATCCCAGCACTTGGGAGGCAGAGGCAGGCGGATTTC
>NW_022196895.1:50980075-51012159 GCF_008632895.1 Mastomys coucha
AAAAAAAAAAAAAAAAAAAAGAATTTGTATTTTAATATCAGGGCACTTTGGGAAACATTGTTTACTTTATAGGATAAGCATAATGTTGTTTACATTGTATTTAAAAATAATACTCTGATTGTATTTTGAAGAATGGATTGTAGTGAGAAGCAGTAGGAAATCCAAGTAAGAATTCATTAATCCAAATGAGGGATGGTGGGATGGTTCATATGAAGATGAGGGGGGTTGATTAGAATCAGGATGAGGTTTCAGTAGAGCCAACAGAGTAGGGGTTGGAGAATCTAAACTCAGTCCTTGGTTTAAGTCGCTAGATAAAACATGTCATTACTCTAAAAGATGGAGAATACAATAGGAGAAACAAATGTCAAGATTGAAAATGGATTGGTAGGAAGACATAACTGCTATTACTTTGTGTGGGTTGAATTACAAACATTTCTTATTATAAAACAACAGATGTTGGATTGGAAGAGATGCTTAGAGGTTAATTTTGTTTGGTATTCTTCTAGAGTACTACAGTTTAATTCCTAGCACCCTCACTGGGCATCTCACAGTCACCTATAATTCTATTTTTAGAGGATCAGATACACTCCTCTTGTCTCCATGGATACCCTAACAGAGGCCACACACACAGTTATTCACATACACATAGATAAAGATAAATGTTACAAACAAATTGAAATAGCAGATGCTGAGTAGATTGTTAGATTTGTTAATATGGAACATGGAAAAGTGACCTAGCTGAACATATGTGTTCCATTTTAAGCCATAGAATGTAATCAGATTCCCCAGAGGTCAGGCATTAATATACAATAGGATCACAAGAATAGAGACACTAACATTTAGAATCTGGTCAGGAAAAACAGAAGTCAGAAGAGGAGATAAGATGTAATAACCATGGAAACAATAGGAAACTAAGGTACTACTAACTGTCAAAGGATTAATAGAGAACTATACTTCAGGTAGAAAGTCTGTGTTAAGTCCTAAGCTCCATGGACTAGATTCTACAAGGACTGAGAATAGAATAATATTTTCCTTAGATGATTTTGAAAAGACATATTGATAGAGTGCTGGGAGAGAGAGAGAGAGAGAAAGAGAGAGAGAGAGAGAGAGAGAGAGAGGGAGAGAGAGAGAGGGAGAGAGAGAGAGGGAGAGAGAGAGAGAGAGAGAGAGAGAGAGAGAGAGAGAGAGAGAGAGAGAGATGGGGACACAGAGGCAGACACTATGGATGAATTGTTCAGAGGAGTAGAGAATGAAGGTGGTCATTAGAGATGAATATGTATATATGTCATCATGGAAGGGTTTCTTACAATGAGGAATGTGGACCAATGTTATGTTACTATCTTCAGGAATACTCAGGATCAGAGAATGGTGTATAGCTACACCTACATCTAAATCTATGGCATCCATTCTGATCAAGAACATAACCAATGTGGCAGTTTAAAGGAGAATTGACCCCCATAGGCTCATTTATCTGGATACATGGTCATCAGTAGTGGAACTGTTTGGAAAAAATTTGGAATGTGGCCTAGTTGGAGTAGATGTGTCACTGAAGGTGGGCTTTGAGGTTTCAAAAGTCTTACACCCTTTCCAGTTAGCTCTCTCTGTTTCTTGGTAATATCCCAAGATGTGAGCTCTTGGCTGCTGATCTAGTGGCTTGTCTGCCTTCCTGCTGCCATGATCCACACTATGATGGTCATGGTTTCACTCTCTGAAACCGTAAGTCCCAAACAAATGTTGTCCTTTATAAGTTGCTTGATCATAGTGTCTTATACAGCAATAAAAATTAATGCCGACAGCTAACACACAACAGGATTATGATTTGGTCAGCATTTTTGCTCAAGCCCATACTCCATTTTACATGTGACATTCTTCTACTTAGACTCTGCAGTTAGATAGCACTGACAGGCAATAACAGCTACAAAGTATTTGCATCCACAATAGATTATTCCATTATTGTTGTGATTGTTCTGATCTTCAGGAAGCTAGCACACTTTTGCTACAATGTCCATTAGTTTTACATTCCATATTCATTAGAAGATAGGACTGTGAGTAGACATCATAACTGGCATTAGGTTAACACCTCAGAATGTCACCAAGCAACATAGGTCTTTTTAGGATAAAGTCTGGAGAACACAAAGTTAAGTTAGTAAAGGACAGAAAATTTCAAAATTTAGAATTCTTCATTTCATTACCTAGTGAAGCCATGAGGGTCAAAACACAATCTCTAGCTCTCAATGTTCAAATGAGTTAACTTATTTTTTCTCCAAGAGTGATAAAAGCTACATGTTTGCTACTCTTTGGAATTTTATAGCTCTATTTTCAGCATCCTTTGCTATAGTGGATACAGGTACACGTTAAGGCAAATATTCCTGGGCTAGTGCTGTTATAATTCATTCATGGTTGCTTGTCATTTGGAATTGTATTTTGAATATCTTTATTAATGTTTAACCTTTAAATTCAATGCCCTGTGTGCCTGTTTTCTGAGATATATTTTCTTCCTTTATAATATTAATTTAAATATTTATGAATTTTAAAAATTCCATTCCTTCACATTATTTGGTTGCATGTTGATGACCTTGAATTTGTCAGGGATCCTTGGCTGCTGTGCAGTGTTGACTCCATTATTGCTTTTGGATCTAATATAGCAGTAGGTGCTAATCATCTAACCTCTACTCTATGGTTATGTGGAACTGAAGAACCTGCCAGGTTGCTCCTCCCCTTTCAGTCTCATGGCTAACTGGTAATCAGCAGTTCTCATTTCTTATAGTATGAGGTTCCGGGCTTTTTGTGATATGTCAAATGTTTCAATTAGTTTGTAGTGTTTTGATTTCAGAGGAGGGGTAGCTCTCAGTAATCTTACAAGAGTGTTGTGAAAATTAATTAGTTAATATTCACAAATACTTTGAAGATTAAAATACCCAGTGTACATGCTCATTATTCTTTTATGCACACCAGGAGCCTAGCTGGGCAGGTGAATGTGATTGCAAGAGATGAAAGGATTATGTAACATAGAAAATTGTGGGTTAGTGCTGTCAGGGTTGGCCAACAGGTTCCTCAGGATCACAAATGTGGGAATTATTCTCAACAGAGCACCAGTGTTCCCAGGCCTGGGATTAAGTTATCTTCAACCACTAGGATTGGTTTCCAAAGTATTCCAGTGAAGATGAATATCATTGAATGGCATTGAGTATGATGATAAGATTGACAAATTCTCAGGTAGAGATGAATGTAAAGCGAAGAGATGCTTCCAGGATTCTGAGAAGCTAGTGCTGCTGAATTACATTCTCCTACATGTCTGGATAATGGGTCGTGGTGGTGGCGGTGGTGATGGTGTTAGGGAACACTAGCTGACTGGAATCATGCAACATCAGTCTCAACACACACTGCATAATTTCAGCCAAAATCAAGGCTAAGATATACAACTTGAATGCAATTGGAAGAATTTAATCAAGACAGGTATGCTAGAGAAGTAGGAAATAATGTAATATTTTTCATCCAAGAAATTATCACTAGGAATACTTACCTATTTATTCTAATGATGTTAATACTTGTACAAACCTAAGGGATTATTGCAACATGTTATGATTTGAATATAAAATATAAATATAAAGAAATGACATGCTTTAGATAATTTTTATTAAGAAGATATTTCCAAAGTAGATTAAGTTGAAGAAAACTGAGCTAATTGAAGTGTATTTATTCTCTATTTTTTTGTTTTTCTGCTTTCAATGGTTACTGTTATTATAATGAAAATAATTATTTATAAAAAAAGAAAGCATACATTCCTACCAATGTTCAAAGGGAAGAATATATTCAAAATAATAAGCCTTGAGATATATACAAAACCCTTGTAAAATATCCAAAATACATAATTATAAGATATTTCCATTATCTCATAGTTTATACCAGTGCTTAGCCTCACTCTACCTCCAAAATCCTTTGGCCACATGTTTTCTTCCTACTGGCCTCTATAGGTGACCTTTCTTGGCTCCCCATCAGATCTCAATAGAGGCTTGACACACTGAGGATATGCTTCATACTCATTGGAAACATAAACCAGCCTATCATCGAGTTAGTGATCTAAGAATGCAATCTTTGACCAGTGGAAGATAAGAGCCCCGGCTACCCTCTTTCCCCTTCTTCATCTGACTGCACCATTGTGATGTGCATATGCCTCCAAGAAGATTCTAGAGCAAGAACAAGCCACTCTCAGCTCCCTTAAAATCTACTCTCTTCAGGTATAGGATTATAAGCCCTTTCACGGTAGAGTACTTTATCTAATTGACAAATATGATGGACTGGATGTTGTTAATTGTATACCATGCTTCGTAATTTACATAATTGTTATGGTTATGCTCAATTTATGTCTGAGAGAAATTTGGACAGAAAAGGTGAGATACTGGGGATTGCTTCTAATGCTTTGAATTAATCTGCCCCCCCCAAATCAGGAATCTGTGTGTCTGAACACTGAAGGTCCTTGTCCCAGGTTAGTTTTTGATGGATCAATAAAGAGTCAACAACCAATTGCTGGGCTAATAGATTGAGGCAGGACCTTTAGATTTGCATGGGCGAGGGACTGGAAGAGAGAAAGAAAGGAGAATCACCATGATCTGGTGGGAGATGGATCAGATTTAGAGCTGCAAAAGGAAAATCACTCAAAATGTAGGCGAGAAGGGATGTGGCCCCCGGAAGGGATGCCTAGAAGCATCTTAGGCAGCAAAGACTAGGGGGCCACCCAGACGGAGCCAGGGTAACAAATATAAAATATAAAATTAGAGGGCATTAAGCCAGGAGTACTGGAGGCAAATGTGTGTTAGCTATGGGAAGGATTAGATCTGCCCAGCCTTTGAGCTAGTCAAGGCATATTAAAAGTAAATGGTGTGTGTCTGTGTTTGTGTGTGTCTCTCTGTGTGTGTCTGTGTGTTTGTGTATGTGTTTCATTCAAGAATCCAGATAGCTCTTGGCCAGTACTCCCCGGGCAACCCATTGGGAACAAAAAATAATTTAACTATTTACTGCAACAGGTGTAGACCTGTTTGAAGTAGTTCCTTGGGGGTGATTCCAATCTCTATTTCTCAGGATAACCAGCAGTCCAGTTCAATAGTGTCAGGATGGTAATCACAAATCGGTAGTTGTGGCACAATCTAGCAGAAATGGACAGACCTCTGCAGAATCTGAATGAATCAATGGGAGAAACCAGGACCAGCTGAGAAGCCATGCCTCTCTCAACTAAGTGAAATCAGCACTGGAAAGCTAGCTAGGCAAGCTGTCACTGTCCATTGAGTCCTATTTATACTCTCTCCAAACATTATGTGTCCTCCCATAGGTCTTGCCTCAGCAAGACACCACATGAGTCTATCTTAGCAAACGCCACGGGAGTCTACATCACCTGGCATATCCACAAACTTCCACTTCAGAAGGCTGTTCTACTGCAGTGTCTCCCACACAGCATCTAACCATCCCCTCCCCCTGGGAAAGCTGCTATTTTTTTGCTCCTGTTGAGGTTGGCCTCTCAGGGGTCTAAGGCATCCTGCTAAATTGAAATGCAGAAGAGTCATATTTGTTCTCTTTTTACTCATTCTCTGTCTCTCTGTCTGTCTCTCTGTCTCTCTGTCTCTCTCTCTCTCTATGTATGTATGTATGTATGTATGTATATATGTATGTATGTATGTGTGTGAATGTAGGTAGGACAGAGGGCAACTTGTAGGCAATAGTTCTCTCTTTCTATGGAGTACTGAGGCTCAAATTCAATCATCAGGCTTGGTGGCAAGCCCCTTTACTCAGCCGTTTCTCAGCTCCCTCACACTCTCATACATGGTCTCGATGAGCAATCATATCACTTGACCAAAAATTAAGACCTTCAATGCTTACAAGGAGGACCTTAGAAGATTTCGCATCTGTTACATGACAAGTTCCCCAATGGAGTTGATCTGACATAGAAGAATTTTAATTCAGAGTAATTGTCTATCACTCATACACTAGAGGAAAATTAAATAATGAAATCTGCCAGGCTAGTTAGGCTAACATCCCTTCCCACAATGAACAAAAGGTGTTATATCCTTACGGGAAGAAAAATCGGAATGTTGGACAATGACACATGAATGTTGGAAAATGGAACATAGTGAAACATTCATGAAAACTGAAGGTTTTTTTTTTCTTGCCAAGCTAATGAAAAAGAATACAAGCAAAACAAAAATTTAAGTAAATATTTTTCTTTATTTATATTGGTGTTTTGCATGTATCTCAATGTACCGGTTGCATGACTGGTACTGCAGCATGCTTGGTGGGATTTGAACCTGCACCAGTGCTCTTAACCACTGAGCCATCTCTCGGGTCTCATTTTGTTTTTTCCCCAGTAAGAACTACCAAGGCACGGAGCAAATTTTCAGTTGAGTGGATTTTGGTCTGAGGTAAGCTGGGTCACAGTCTCCTGCTTTAAACTGAGAGTCTCCTGGTGAGATTTCTCAATTGAGCGGAATGGAATAGCATGCTTATAATTACAGGTGCTTGCAATTTCAACAATTAGAATTCCTTTCTTTCTTCAAATAAAAGCTTTGGGGCCTTTTTATGAGTTACTTATTAACATGCAAATACTCAAGGGAGACATAACAGCATGGATTCTTTTCAGATAATATGTTGAGGAAGATTCGATTTAATTTAGTTCATTTTAGTTCATTTGGCTTCCACTGAATTCATCTGATGCCCTACTAAGTGCAAAGCCTTTTGCTACCTCTTCCCCATGGGAAGAAAAGATGAATCAGGTAAGTTTCAGGGTTTTACAAACTTCTCATGAGGAGAGATAGTAAATGTCTGGAGTTTTGTAGGCTATGTGCGCCCAGTGCAGAAGACAGCTCTGTAGTTGTAACAAGAAAGCAACATGTACACTAGCAATCATGGCTGTGTTTCAGTAAACTGTGATCAACCAGCCTGTGCTTACATGCTGTGCCCTATGTGAGCAACAAGTTTTAATAAAACAAGAATTTACTTGATATTCTTGAACAAAGTATGCAGAATTTTAAGGTCAGTAGACTTGACTAGGAGTCACAGGGATCTTGTGGAAAACTAAGTAATAAGCCTGCCTGGGTTGCCTCCACAGGACTAGGGATTTTCCTAGAACTGCTCTGGAGCATGCTATGGTACCAGAGTCCTTTACAGGTTTCTAGATGGTACTAATACCCAACAAAGTTCAGTGGTACTGATGTGTGACCATATGTGGGAAATACTCTCAGATATACAATCAATGCAAGGCTGGCAAGATGAGGAGTTAGGAGAGTGGCTCAGTGGATAAACTGCTTGCCACGGAGGCAAGAGAAATAGGAGTTTAGATACCCAGCACTTCCATTAGAAAATGTTTCCTTAGCATGTCCAAGGCCCTGGGTTTAATCTCCAGAACCAACAAATGAATGAATGAATGGATAGATGGACAGATGGATGAATGAATACATATAGCAGGTGGGCTTGATACCTATATGTAATCCCAGAGCTTGAGAGGCAGGCACAGGGCAAACCTAGGGCAAATGGCCAGGTAGACTAGCTGTATACAAAGATTCCAGTTCCAGAGAGAAAGGGGGGAGGGGAGGGGGAGGGGAAGAGGTGGAGAGAGAGGGAGAGGGAGAGGGAGATCGAGAGGGCCCACCTCTGAATAAAGTGGAGAATGATTGAGAAAAATACTCAACGTCAACCTCTGGCTTTACCTGTATTTCTACATATATGGACATGCAAACACCTAGGCATGTACCACTCACACATACACATGCAAAAAAAAAAAAGTAAGAAATTTTATTTATAGAAAGCTAAATTACCAATTATAAGCTTGATCCTGCTTAATCCTGAAAACTATTGCCACTCCTGTCCCTGGAGTGGTCAGATTTATAATGTTTGTATTCAGATATGACTTGGCTGAGTTTTTAACTATGGCCATAGCAAAGTGCCACAAACTGTGTGATCTTCAGCAAGAGAAGAAACAGACATCGCTTTCTAGGCTAAAAAGAAGCTTTAAGTCAGTAGGGCCTGCATCTCTTTAAAGGCTCCAGGGAAGAATCAATGCCACTCTTTGTTCCTGCCTGCTAAAGGGTTCTGGCTACCCTTGGTGTTTCTGCCTTGGGGATGCATTATTTTAATCTTCCTGCCATTACATGCAATTTTATCCACCCCTATCTCTTTCTGTGCATGTGTATGTATGTATGTATGTCTTCCTTTCTAAAAGTACAGCAGTAGTATTTTATTACAAACCCACCCCACTCCAATGAGACTTTGTTTGGATTTATTTCTAATTGTATCTTCAAAGAGCTCTTTTCAAATTACACTCACCAATGCCCAACTCTAGGGATTGAACCAATTTTTATGGGGAACCCATTTCAACCACAAATATCACCTTATGAAGTTCTTCCACTGTATATGAAGAACAGAAGTAGCACAGAGCAGCATGGGACCTCAATCCAGAGGCAGATCATGGCCTCATCTGGGTAATGGGACTGAAAATTGGAAAGCATATGTTTGGCAGTCATGGGAAAAATCCCTTGAAACAGAAGAATCCTTTTAAGATGAAATAGAAAGAGCAAAAGAAAACTAAACAAAATAAATTTAAAGTGTCGCTATTGTTAATGAACAATCTAGAATTAATTTGGAGACAAGCCCATAGCCACATTTGAAGTCTATACAGTGTAATGAAATTCTCATATATGGGCCTGGTTCTTGCTGTCTCCTTCTCCAGTCCCCCTCCCTGTTCTCTTTCCCCTCCTCCTGCCTCCCTTTCTCCCTACTCCCTCTCTCTCAGACAGCATTTCACTACTTATCCTAGCCTTAGCTGGTCTAGAACTCAATGTGTGGACCAAGCTGGCCTTGAACTTACAGTGATCAGGCTGCTTCTGTCTCCCCAGTGCTGTGGTGAAAGGTGTGTGCTACCATACCTAGTTGTACTTGTATTTGGTCACGAACTGACAGCATCCTGGGTGTATACCTATCACGTTAGGAGAACAATTTTGGATGGGACAAATGCCCCTTTAGTTTCTAGGAAGGCATAAACAATTTGTTTTCAGTTTGCCATATTCTGCAGAGGGGTAGCCAAGTCGCCTACCTCCTTCCAGTTTTCTACCTAATCACACAGCCATAAGCTACTTCAAGTGCAGAACATGCTGGGGCTCCAGAGGGAGATTTCTCAGAACAATGGAAAGTAGAAGAACTTGTGCTTCAGGTTGGGTGAGCCATTGTGTCTTCAGGTATAAAGTGGCTGTAAGGTGACACCTCTGCACCAGAGACTGTGGGAGTTTGCTGAACCAGTCTGTAGAGACTGTAGCCAAAGACTGATGGTCAATAATAAGAAGAAAGCATGGGGAGGTGGGCTTGGCGTTTTAATTGTCTGCAATTCTAAGGTGACTTTAGGACAGGACTTTGTCAGGGGAGATGAAAGGGGGAGAGAAACGCTGTGAGGATTCTAAAATGACACTGCAAGGAGCTCAGTAGTGCCCAGGATGGAAGAAAATAAGATGCAGCCAAGGTATCACAAAGCCCTGTCTCCTATGTGTCATACTCTCAAGCAAAGAACCTGTCTTAGATGACCACGCTTCAGGGTCAGTGTCAGCCGGCTTTGCTCTAGCAAAGAGCCCTTCTAGAGAATAGGGTGGCAGGTGGCAGGTGCTGTCAAGGAGGCCCCTGGTCCCCTAGAGCTCAGTTTCATTTAAGAAGAGTTTCTAAGTAGCATAGGAACTTCTCTTGAGTGGGAGAACAGCAATAAAGTCAGGGCAGGTCAGCTATTGCCTCTTCCTCTACATAGAATTTGAAATTATATCAAGGTCATGCTGGACTTTTCAAGGACAGAAAAAAAAATTGTTAATTCATTTTCACTTGCTTTTTCCCTCTCCAGACTTTATGTGAATGCTGCTATCTCTGTCCCTTTATTGTGTTGCCTGGCAGCACCTCTCAATTACACATCCGTTTAGCAGGTGCATATAGGGAAATTGAGGCATCATAGGTCATGGAGCTAAGTTTTGCATAAAAGCGAGCCCCAAGGCTATGCTCAATGAGATGATAACCAGTTGTTGAGTGTATACACGTATACACATGTCTGGTTGCTTTTGTTGTTGTTTTAGCCAGGTTTAATATTATGATGAAACACCATGGGCCAAAGCAACTAAGGGAGGAAAGGGTTTCTTTGGCTTTCTCTTTCCCATCTCAGTTCATGTCAAAGGAAGCCAGGACAGAAACTCCAAGCACATTAGGAACCTGGTGGAAGGTAGCTACTTACTGGTTTGCTCCCCATGGTTTGCTCAGGCCTGTTTTGTTATAGAACGTAGTACCACTTGTCCAGGGAAGGCTCCATCCACATAGAGCTAGGCCTTTCCATATCAATAATTAATTTAAAAATACCCTTTAGCCTTGCCTATAGCCTGATCTTACGGAGGCATTTTCTCAATTGAGGTTCTCTCCCTTCCAGTGACTCTAGCTTGTGTCAATTTGATATTATGTAGCCAGCACAGCACTGTCAATTTAACACACTTGGGAAGAAGAAGTCTCAGTTGAAGAACTGCCTCAATCTGACTGGGCAGTTGTGTAGCCTGTCTGTGAGGCATTTGTATAGTTAACTAACTCATTAGTTGATGTAGAAGGGCCCACCCAGCCCAAGGGGTAAGGTACCATCCCTAGGCAGGTGGTCCAGGGATGTACAAGACAGGTAGTTGAAAATGCCAGAGGAGCAAGCCAGCAAGCAACACTTCTATGGGCTCTCTGAGTTCTTGCCTCTGAGTCTCCTCCCTTGCTACAGTGACGACTGTCACCTGTAAACCCCTTCCTCTCCAAGTTACTTTTAGTCATAGTGTTTATCACAACAGTAGAAAATCAACCTAGAACAGCCTGCATCTGCATGCATGCATCCATGCATATGTGTATATTTTGAGGAGGTGCTGAGTGTGTTTTGAAGCCTGTTGTTAGGCAGAGTGAGTCAGGAGTTAGGATTCTCACACAGACACAAGTAAGGAGGGGAATCTGGGTTGTGAGGTATGACCATGCCAACCTCTGTCCTCTCCTCATCCCACTCTTTCTTGTGAGTTCAACCAGGCGTATATTAATTTCAGGGCAATTAAAAGGCCCTGTGTGAAAGGGTGAAATTAAAGGGTCTGTTTCAAAGCAAAGGTGAGCTGTCAGCCCTGAGGCTGTCAGTAAAAAATAGAGGCTAAAATGTTACCAAGCAATGATGCTTGGTAATTCTCATTTCCTTCTGTCCTAAAATTTGGATGCACACCAGTCTAGGAGAGCAGGCGATGGCGACAAAGGGACTTCTCTGTTTTGTTTGCTTTTGTTCCGGATTCTCCCATTAACAGCTTTGGGTTTGAAAAGAGACAAGTTGTCAGTGAGAAGTGTCATGGAGTAAAATGTTGATTCTGAACTGAATGGTATTCAGTGAGGTGGAAATAGAGTCAGAGCTCAGACACCAATCAGTTCCAAGAGGCTGGACTGAGGTCAGTAGGGGTAAGATTCTAGGATAGGACCAGCCGCCTTCATTGGACTCCTGAAAAATTACTGGTGTGACCAGTACTTGTGACTCAACTCATGAAATATTACTACTGACAGTACCAACATCTGTGACCCAATCACATAATGATTGCCCAGGAGTGTAACAGGGACCTAGGAGCCCAAGAAAGAATGCAAGGAGTTGAGGCTGGAATTAGAGAGAGAGAGAGAGAGAGAGAGAGAGAGAGAGAGAGAGAGAGAGAGAGAGAGAGATTTTCACTCTTAGGGGAATACTAAACATTGAGGCTGCTGCACACAATTCCACTCTATCAGAGAAAAACAAAACTCCAACACTACTGTAACCTCATGCCTCTTGAACATAGTGAATGCTTCTACTGAATGAATAAAGCTTTAAAAAAAAAATTCAACCAATGAACTAATAATCCAGGACATGCAAGTACCAACATAAAAACACAACAAATCTCAGGGAAAAACTCAAGGCAACATGACTCCTCTAAAAATTACTAATCTCACAGTAACAGTTTCAAATGAGAGTGAATTCGATGAAGTTTTATACAGAGAATGCAAATCACGACTTTAAGTATGACAAAAGAAAAAGGGGAGAAATGATCTCAATTTGTTCCAAAAGAGTATAAAGACACATGTGAATAAATAAGAGAGTGGAAACAGGATATGAAAGTAGGATTCAATAAAGACAGAGAAACAAATGAAAAAACCAAACAAATACTGAGCATGAAATACAAATGAGTGATAGGAAGCGCTGAAAAGAAAGTTTCAACAGAACACATGAGAGTAAGGAGAGAATCGAGGCTTAATGACAGAGAAGGTTCTAAGCTTTCAGGCAGTGACAAAGATAAAAATTAAAAAGGAAGTACAAACAGAGCATTTAAAATCTAAGGAGCTCAATGAAGAGACCAAATCAGGAAATCAGGAGCACAGAAAAATTTCATGCTGAAGGTATATAAAGCGCTTTCAATGAATTCTATCTTAAGTTTTCTCAAATCAGAGGAAACAAATGCCCATCCTGATATAAGAGACGTTTACAACACCAAACGAAGAAGACCAGAAAACAACAACAACCTCCTCCAAAACAAAAAACAAACAAACAAATGAAGAAGACCAGAAAACAAGAACCTCCTCCAAGACAAACAACAAACAAACAAACTCTCTATGTAATATTATAGTTAAGCTATATAAACCAAGAATGCATATAGAAAGCAATGAGATAGGTACAGGATGTTACATATAAAGGAAAATCCATAAGAATCATACCATATATTTCTAAACAGAAAGTTTAAAAACCTAGAGGGCTTGAAAGAATATATTTCAAATTCTAAAAGAGCACAGCTGCCAAACCAGAATACGATACCTAGCCAAACTATTTGTCAAAATTGAAGAGAGAACTTCTTTACATAATTAAAAACAGTTTGAAGAAATTAATGAACTCTAAACCATGTCTACAGAAAATACCTGAAAGGAATCCTTTGAAATGAAGCTAAACAGTAAGCAAAGGAGGACTAGGAAAATATTAAACACAAAATCAATTAAACATAAGAATTAATATACAATTATCAATAATAGCTCCAAATATGAATGATGTCAATTTTACAATAAATAGACATAGATTATCATATTAAATTAAAACCAAACAAATGAAAACTCCAGGCTCTATCTAATTAATGCTTTCAAAGAATTTTTTTTTACCATCAAAGACAAACATAAGAAACAAGCATGTACTATTGTTAATACCTCACAAAATAAGTTCTAACCAAAATAAATCAAATGAGATAAATATGTTCACTTTATAATGGAATATAGAAGGACATAATTTTAAATATGTACACTCCAATTATGGAAAAATCCAATTTAATAAATACTATACAGATTAACACCAACACAAGACTAGTGTGTGATTTACTTACTACTCCTCTCTTACTAATAAATACGCCATTTTTCAAAAAAATACACATCAAACGTAAGTGATGTCATAGATCAAATCAACCAAAGTGACATGCAGGGAACATTCTATCCACATACTATAACATACGTGGTCTTTTCAGCAGACCATGAAGTAGATCATAAACTAGGACACAAAACAAGTTTCTTAGAGAAACAGATATAGGAACATTGAATAATGTCTACTATTGTTTTTATTGCCATGGAATAAGTCTAGAAATGAACAGCAAGAGAAGCTATAGAAAACCCACAAACTCATGGAGACTAAGCAGCCACAATATCACATGAAGATGAGCAATCAAGCAATCAAGAAGGAAATAAAACAAAATGCTGGAAATGAACGAGAATGAAAATGTATACGCTGCACTAAAAGCAGCTCCAACAGGGATGCTTATAGCTCTGAGTGCCTACATCAAAAGCTCAGAGAAAACTCAGACACCCAAGGAAACTGGGGCCCAGTTAGGGCCTTAGTGAACCAAGAACAAGCCAAATCCCAAACTTAGTAGCTAGAAACACTTAAGGCCAGGGCAGAAATAGATATTAGTAAACAACACAATGAAGGCTTTGTATGAGAAACAGTTCTGACATTATGGTAAATGGGGAAGAGTTCCACGCCTTTCTGCTGAGATTAGCATAAGTGTCTACTCTATCCATTCTTTCAATGCAGTGCTTGAAGTCTTAGCTAGAGCAATAAGACAAGAGAAAGAAATGAAATGGATACAACAGCAAAGCAAGAACTAAAGGGCACTTATTTTCAGATGATGTGAAAGACCTTTAAGACTCTGCTAGAAAATGCTTAGATTTAATATACTCTTTTAGCAAAGTGACAGAATACAAAACAAACACACAAAGCCCAGAAGTTTTATTATATACTAATAGTCAAAATGTTTGAAAGTAAATCTCATTCCCGTTTACCCTCAAAAGACAGTAAGACATATTAAACCCACAATCTAATTTGAAATGAATCTTTCCTAAATCAAGCACGAAAGTCCTCTACAATAAAACTGTAAACCACTATCGAGGGGAATTCAGAAGTGTACTATAAGACAGAACAATCTCAATACTCAGAGATTAGAAGCGAAAGCATTGTGAAATTGCTATACTACTAAAAATCTACCAAAATTCAATTCAAAATTCCAATGCCATTCTTCACAGAAACAGGAAAAAAAAATCTTTAAATTCGTGTAGAAGTATGACACGCCCTGCATAGCAAAAGCAGTCCTGGGGAAAAGTAAATATGCTGGAGGTTTTGCCATGCTTGTCTCCAAGTTACTAGACAGTCACCGAAAGAAAAACAGAGTGATGCTGGTACCAAAGCAGACCCCAGGTCAGTAGACTAGAGTGCAGGGCCCAGCGGACTGTGACCTGGGATGTGGAAGCCAGTCTACCCTTTCCTCCTGACGCTGTTTTTAGTCATGTCCTTTATTACAGCAATAGAAACCAAACTAAGATGGTGGATCCTTGGTTGTATTTTATTTCAGATTCATTGTTGGGGTATGTTACTGTTCAGACCATTCTTTTTTCTCAGTCCCAAACTGAGGAGGTATTTTTCTATTTTTCTTTTTCTTTTTTTCTTTTCTTTTCTTTTTTCTTTTTTTCTTTTTCTTTTTCTTTCTTTCTTTTTTTTTTTTGTCTAAGTTTGTGGTATCAAATGGAATCAAATGACATCTCTAGGATGGGGGTGTGATCTCATAGTGAGTGAGTCTCTGGATGATACAGAACAGGCATAAGTTTTTCCAAGAGTATGGAGGCACGAGATCGCTGTGTTTCCAAATACCTATTTGTAAAGTCACCTTGAGCTAATGATGCATGCCACCTCAAAAGTTTGAATTCAGAAGCTCTGCGTGGCTTATGCAAAGGTCTTGCCTTTTTTCTTTGCCTGTCCTAGAGGATGACCTGATGTCCAGTTCCAAGTAAAGAACATTGAACACAGGAGTTCTAAAGAGCTTTCCTGGTAGACAGCCCTTCACTGTGTTGTCAGGGTTCAGTGTTAGAGGCGTATGTCTTTCTGACTTCATAGACGTTTTGACCTGGTTTCTGCTGTCTGTACCCTTTTTATCTTCTATTTTTTTTAAATGTCCTTTTGATGTAAGTAAGAAACCATAGCCATGACTATAAGTGTCCTGTAAATTCTAGTAAGCTTTCGGATCGTATCAAATTAGGGGTTCCTGGGGACCCCTGACACTATATGAATGAGGAAAAATTGAGAGCTTCAATTTCGCCAGGAAAATGAGGAGATCTTGAAGTGGTCCTCATGTAGATGATACACATTTGCCTTTAACAGCCGTAGCGAGTGGGGCTGTATGCCTTTGAAAGTAACAAGGGAGAAAGATTAGGTTGCAATTGTCTGGCTGAGCTTTCTGATTACCACTGAAAACGAGAGTCAGCACTTCTGGCCTCCTTTCAAGAAACAGAAAGTGAATGTGGTGTGAAAGCAAGACACAGGACACAATTTAAAGGAGGCAGCTATATATACCGGAAACATTAGAGCCTGAAGTCTGCTGAGCTTCCCAGGGACAGATATGTAAGGGTGACAAGTTACTCTGTTGTCAGTCCTGTCCCTGTCCTTCATTTTCATTTCCCAGTCTGAACCAAGACACCAGTGGGATTTCTTCCGGTTTTTCCTTGTGCCCTTGACACCAATCTCCTACAAAAGCTCCCCTAACCTTCAGTCCTGGCCCTCTCTGTGCTGCCTACCAATGGAATTGCATCCACTTTTTTGGTGCTCCAGCTGTGTCATCCTCTCCTGCTACATAGTCACTGTCTTTCTAGGTCCTAAGACTATAATAGAGTTTGTCTTCTAGAACCTCCACCATGGCCCCTCCATGCTGCCTTTGACTGGCCATCATGTGAAGGAATATTGAACAGTGTCAATGATGACATTGTTTTTTTTTTTCATGTCTAATTTCCAACATATGAAAAGTACTTCCGAAGTCCTGTGCTGGACATAATACCAAGTGTTGGAGAAAACACCAAGAAAAGTCCAAGGGAGATGTGCCTATTTTATCTGCATTCCTTACCTAAAGACTACACTGTGCCTGCGTGGCTGAAACATTAGGAGTTAATTTTCTCCCAGCTCTTTAGACTAGAAGTCTGAAGTTAAAGCTAAAGGATCTTCCCCTTGGCTGGAGGTCACAGTATTTCCTATGCCTTGGATGACATTTGTCCTGTGCTTTCTGGGGCTAGGGGTGGGGATATCTGTGATGTCCCCTCCTCTGTTTCTAAGGACACTCGTTCTGCTATACTGAGCTTTGCCCTTCAAAGCTGTACCTCCAACTCAGTAACATAGCAGGCTGTGTGAGTATGAAGGTGTCAGGATCCGGGTTTGGGGAATAGCGTTGCCCACCTTGGAGAAGTCCAAGCACCATGGTTTTGGTTTATTTCCTGTAATGATGGGGGTACAGCTGTGTGCAGCATCACTCTGTCAGCAGGCATCATGCCCTGAGCCCTCTATGCTTTCCTTCTTTCAGAAGCCTTCTGAAATGCCTACCTTCTTTTAATATATATTATTATTATCATATTATGTGTGTGTGTAATGTGTATACAAATGTGGATGTACATGTGTGCATGTGTGTGTATGCCCATGAGTATGAGTGTCTATACTTGTGTGTGCACATATGAGTATATATGTGTGGGTGTGCACATGAGTATATTCATGTGTATGTACACATGTACGTTCATGTGTATGTGTATGTGCATGTGTGTGTATGTGTGTGTGCATGTTTGTCTGTGTATTCATATGTGCATGTGTATGTGCAGGTGTGTGTGTTATATGAATGTGCACCTTCCATACACGTTTGTCCATCCACATTTCTTACTTCTTAAAGTTTTTTCTTTCTGAAGCTTTTTAAACTCTGTACTCACTAGGTTTATGTCAATGTCACAGTCTTCCTTTTATTATCCCTCCCCGACTACTTTTTAAAAACTTTAATTAAGAAAACATAAAAAATGAGAAAAAATATCAAAGGTTGATTTTTTTCTACCTTATCATGTTATATTCCATTTTTCCATTGATATCCCCTCCTAAGATTTGTTTTTAGGCAAGTTATGGACTACATACAATTTGAACATAAAGGTATCATAATTTTCTCTTAAATATAATGGCTTACAAAATTATAGCCACAGTTCCATTACCACACCTAACATGATTAACAGCAATCACTTACTATCATTCAACATCCAGAGAGTGCTTAAAACTTGATAGTCTCATAAATCCTTTGATGTAGCTAGTGCGTTCACATCATGATCCTAATAAAACCAGAACACAGGCAGGTTGAAAGTACAATTCCGGCATCTTTTAAACTATAGATGCTTCCTGTCTCTCATTATCTTTCTCATGATCTTCATTTGGTGAAGGCCACAGCTTGTTTGTTGGAGTCTCTCAAGTCGGGGTTCAGTTGATTGCATTCCCTGATGTCAACCCTGGGAACTAGTAAAAAAGATCTGGAGAGACTAGAGTAGATTCAAGTGCCTCCTCCTCCTTGCTTCAGTCTCAGACTATGATGACATCTGTTGGCTGTTCCTTTTGCTTGATCTCAGGCTGGTGTCCCAAACGTCCCCCATCTCTAGGCCTTAGTTCTTCCACCTGTGCTGTTGAGGAGCAGTAACCTACCCTTGCATCTTACCGATCATTTCTGAATGTGTGTTTGAATGGTAGTGAGTGTCCCTGAGATCCTCGGATGGAAGAAACCTCAGTCTAGTCAAGGTGAAGCTTCTGGGGGTGTGTTCAACTCTAATACTGAAAGGCAGTTTCTTAACAGGGTAATGGTGTTTTGGAGAGAAAGGACAGGGATCAAAAGACAGAGAAGAAGGAAGAGAGTGAATGTTCTCTAAATGTAGCATACCATGGAACTACCCTGCTTAGGATGACATCTATCTATCTATCTATCTATCTATCTATCTATCTATCTATCTATCTATCTATCTACCTATCATCTATCTATCTTTCTATTATCTGTCTTTCTTCTTTTCTTCTTTCTTTCTTTCCTTTTTGTTCCCAAGACAGGGTTTCTCTGTATAGCCCTGGCTGTCCTGAAACTCACTCTGTAGACCAGGCTGGCCTTGAACTCAAAAATCTGCCTGCCTCTGCCTCCCAAGTCCTGAGATTAAAGGCATGCACCACCACTGCCTGGCATCTATCTTTCTATCTATCTATCTGTCTGTCTGTCTGTCTGTCTGTCTGTCTATCTATGTATTTATCTATCTATCATCTATCTTTCTCCCCTTTTCTCTCTCTCTTTCTCTCTCTTTCCTTCTATTTATCACCTGTCATCTATTTATCATCTCTCCAGAAATTTAAATTGGTTCTTAGAAGTACAAAGGGATGCTTTAATAGCAAAATGAAGAAATATTGACTCTTAGTAAATTTCCAGAAACCAAACAGGCTTATATTCAGCAGCATTTTTAATCTCTAGCTTTTACATTCCTTTGACTTGCTCTATTGTTGTTAGCTCTATTCTTTGAGTTAATATTTATTGAATATGCTGTGGGCTCTGTGTTTCAATGACAGACATGCCATGCTTTTGATGTTGGGGAGGGGGGCTGTGGGGAGTCATCAGTCACACAGACAGATCACAGTGGCCCTGTGCCTCACATACACTGGTGCTTGATGGAAGATACTATGGGAACATGTGGGCAGTTTTATTCTCATTAACCATGTTGCTCATAAGTCATCTGAGGTTCTTGGGACTTGAGGCAGTCTCTCCTACTTTTCTTCCCTCTGGGCAGCCTAAAATAGTGCCAGGGAAAATGCTAGGCCTTAGCACCAACATGTCTCTGTGTGTTGAATGATAGAGAATCTAACCCTGCACCTCACACATGGACAACAGAAGATCTGTCCTGGAGCTTGAAGGCTTTCTGTAGCTGTGTTCTAGAAAGCACACACCCTTGACCTTGAGATCTGGTACATGTTCAGCTAACTCTCTCATATTACTTTCTTCCTTCTGTAAGTAAAAAGCCCTAGGATGGAAACTTAGTGAAGTTTATTGCAGTTTTGCAGTACCAAGTCTGGGAAGAACAAAATACCATGTGACCACTTGCCAGAATTTCCCTTGTGATAACCAAACCAGATGCCACCGCACAAGGCCTCTTGCACATCTGGAATGGATTCATCTTGTAATATGGGGGTGTGCATAGCTTTTGTAAGCAAGGGAAGCTCCAGATTTGAGAACAAGATAAAGATTATTTAATCTCTTCAGGAAAAATTACTCACAGCTAAGAGGGTCTTTGCTCTGGCTGTGGTCACATAGGAAGTTCACAGATGGTCAAAGAATATGCTTATTGGCTTCTCTGAATCCTGCTATCTAATTGGAGGAGTTGTGTTGTTCTTCAGCCCTTGACTGAGTCACAGTCTAAAGTTAGATCAGAGCATGTCCCTGTCCTGGTATAAGAGCCTGAGTGGCTTTTGTTCCCAGTATGGAAAGCAATTTGTTTATGCCAAATCCTAGAAGCAGAGCAGTGAGTTGTACTCTAGATCGAAGGGATTGTCTTAAATGGTTACAAGGAGAAGCAACCCAATCCTCAACTTGCATAAAATAAAGCTTCCTCTTTTGACAAAACTCAAAGAGTTCTGAATTTGTCTTCATGAATTGCTGCACAAAACAAATTACTGATACAGTATAATTTCTGGGAGAAATAGATTATAGAATTTCCAGGATCCTTTTGTCTCATCCTTTGTAGCCTCCTGATTTATCTCTGGTTACTGTCCTGGAACTGACTCTGCAGACATGGGTGGCCTTGAACTCAGAGATCCATCTGCCTCTGTCTCCAGAGTGTTGGGATTAAATGCATGTGCCATCACCGCCAGCCGGTTGATATAGCAATACTCATCATTTCTTTTGGGCCAAATATAGCATGTTGCCAAGTAATATTTGATTGTAAGGGAGTTTCACAATAAGTTTGAAAGAAAAGAAGAGGGAATGACAATACCAATATTCAACACAGGAAAAAAATAGAGATCTCAATTCCATGTGAGTTTTGTAGATGTCACCTCTAGGACCAAGAAGAACTCAAGTTTAACTTTTATCTCAGATTTCATTGTCTCTTCTCAGCATACTTCCCTATGTTTACTGGATGGGCGCCATTCAAGCATGTGATGCTCACAGTTGGCATGTGAGGGACACTTGAGTGTACTTACCTAAAGGTAATGGAATAATCCCTCAGAAGGACTGACCCAAATAGACACATCCCTCTGCCGTGTAAGCAGCAGGTGAGAATATGGGCCTCAAGCCTAGAATGTGTCTCCTCCCAGGCAGATGGATAGGAATCTCTCTGGAGACTGGCCAGGAGGCCAGAAGGTTTCCCACAGGGGAAAGGGTCTGCCAGGAGAAAGCCACAATGATTCTATTTTAGGCTTAAAGTGCATTATGGCCACAGCAGGGGTGTGGAGTCCTGTATCCGATGCTGACACATAATCCCACACATGAGCTTCTAATGCAGACAGATGATGTCTTGCTGTAAAGGCTGACTCCGAAGTTCCTAGTTTCAGCTTTAGGTCAAGCCTCACTATAAACTCGTCAGCAGAGCCTGTGGGATGACAGATACCGGCCCATCTTTGCTGATGACAGTGGCTGGATAATTAATTTGGGTATAAGTCATGCTTGAATTGTTCTGCCAGGACATGCTAAGATTTTTCCCCTGACTGATTGTGGCAGAGAGACTGTTAATTTCCTCTTCAGTGTGCTTCCCCAGTCATAGAACCATGGTTTTTCAGAGGAGAGCCAGGGGACAGCTATAATACCATTCCTATACTTTTGCCCTGTTCGGAGTGGCTTTGTTGCTGTATGATGGTCAAAAAAAGGGTAGTAGAAATAAAGAGTGATGTTTAGGACTTTTTTTTTTTAAGAGAATTGACTTGACCTCCTTTTCTGCTGTATGGGATTTAGGTGTGATGTCTCAATTTTAGAAGCCAACTTGTGACCTTGGCTGAAGGAGGATATCCTGGAATTGGGGTAGAGATGACAGGAAGGAGCTGAAGTCATCAAAGACACAGTGGGGCTTGCTTACAGTGCTGGTCAATTGACTGCTATGCTTACTTTAATTGTAGGAGAAATAAACTGTTATCTTACAGAAGCCCCTATTGTCTGGGTGCTGTTATTCTGTAGTTGCAACCTCACCTTCAGTGTTAAATAGCTGGAGGATAGAAGAGACCTACAAATGGGTGAAAATGTAGCTGAAGAATGATTTTAAATGTATGAAAGAATAAATAACTTCATGTAGTCCAGTAAAAATGTCACTGGGTGATATTTCACTCTGTGGTTCCCTTAAATCTTTCTGTTCTACCTGTTGGCCTGAGCACCTAAGCATCACTATCTACAAAGAGATCAAGGTAAAGGAATAAAGAGTGATGTTCTTAGTTTCTAAAAGTGTTTGTAACTTATACAAGTGTAGAAAAGGCTCCTTTTTAAAAGAATATGAAATTTATTATTGTGTTTTCATTGTCAAAATCTATGCTCTTATAATCTTGGTTTTTCTTTCTTTCCTTGTCCAAGGGCCCAAAGAGACCTGATGGTTTCTTTAGCAACCTTAAAACAGACTCCAGGAACATCACCTATAGCACATTTTTGAACAAATCCACCAACCAGAACTTTGTTGTTTTCCATAGTGAAGCTCAAGCAACCATCACTGGGCATAAACACGTCTTGTCTTGCCTTTCTTAATGAATTATCTTCATGTTTTGCCTGACACACTTCCCAATAGCAAAATTTGGCTGTTTTGTTTCAACCTCTACTTTTTCCAGAACAATTCCCATTTCATAAGGAGGGCTTCTCCTCTTCTAAGATTGACAAATCACTTATAGGTATCATGAAGATTCAATTTTGATTATAAAGAAGTACATGGCTGGAAACTTCTGGACCTCTTTCTGTTTCTGACTAAGTAAAAAGTCTTTACTGCCACTGTTAAGAGTTTCTCCACCTATATCCTGAGTGCATGTGTGTCAAGAGGGCGCCAAGTCATCTACAATGTATGGAGGAAGCCGTTGGATTTATTCGTGTTATTTTAAAGATTCTCATGTGGATCATCTTGCATTTCCCTAGGCTCTCCTGCATGCATACCTTGCTTCCCTATACATATATACTCCAGATAAGAGATTAATAACTACAACAATATATTATAAAATGGCCAGCACAAGGATCTTAGCATTTTTGAGTTGATCCATACATTACAATATCCCTCTGATAACCAACACAGCTATTAGGTCAGATGGCAGGAAGATTAGATAGCTTACATGACAGACTAGGGAACATTCACCTTCTGGTTGTGAAAGTGTGGAATGGGACAAGAGTTTTCTTATGCTTCTCAGAAGAAGATTCTGTGTACAACTTATGAATGATTTATTTCTACTGCTTTCCTTTTAGAACCAAGAGTAACTGAAACACAACTTGATCAGTAGATGAGTGTAGCATATGTCACATTGTGTTCAGTAGAAACCAACCTACCATAAGATGGTGAGTAGGGATAGTTTGGGGGAATCCCTTCCTAACTCTTCCACTGTGTTGTCATTAGGCTTGGTACCCACAGTTCTCTGACTGTATGATCCTTGAATGACCACAGGCCTACATTAACCGAGAAAAAAATGTCCTTGAGTTTTAAAAATTTTGTTCTGTATTGACAGTGATTGAGCACTCTTATGTCTGGTAGTATACCTGGGAACATGCAACACACTGGTGGGCATGATTTTAGCTTTCAGGAAAAAAGCTATTAGGTAGAAAACGAAGCAAAGAAGAAGAACATCCAGATTCAGCTCCTGGTAATTCTAAACCTTTTCCCATCACTTTCCTAATGACTGGGATATGCTGGAAAACAAAGATAACTTTTGGCATAAACTCTACCTAACTTTAAATTGTAACTCACCAGTGAGGCTAGTCAGTGAAATACAAGCCCAACCCATGCATATATATACACTAAAAACTAAAAGGGAACATGCTGTTTGCTATGAAGAAATATAGCACAGCCCCTCCTTTTACTTGAGAAAAAAATATAGGTAAACGAAGAACTCCTGTTTTTTTTTCCTTACACTTTGAGAAAGATTCTTCTGTTTGACTATGAAGCCCATGGTGTGCTCACTTCTCAAAGCTTGGTCACTTCGGCATACTGTAATAGACAGCATTCCTTGTGTGAAGATTCCAAGTGTAAAGATAGAGATTCATGGCTCTTTTGAGAAACTTCACTTCTACAACCAAGGCTGCCAATTCTCCACGGGTCCCATCTTAGTCATTTTAAATCTTCTTAAAGGACAGAATTTTGATACTGGGGAGCTGAAACCTCCACTTGGGGGTACAGAACCCATCATGCTCAAACCCTCTTGACTGGCTTAACTTCCAATTTTGTGGGGCTGTAGCAGAGTTGCTTAGATAAACATTGGATACTAGTTGTGGCAGGATGATGCTAAAATCTCAGAATAAAGGATCAGCCTGTAACTATCCACCCATGTCTCCAGTTCTACAGGTTAAAGTATCTACTGTCTGTTTGGTTTCCTTTCTCTAGAAACAAATGTCATGCCTTGAACTTAAACTTCAGTCATCAGGAGGCTGAAACACATATTTTTCTCCCTGCCCTTTGCACTCATGTTCATGTTCTATTGTTTGTAATTCCAGCAGCTGGCCATTCCTGACATCAAATGGAGGTCAAGTACCACGTTATTCAGCAAGGCAAGCATACTTTATAATTACCAGGTAAGAAGAATGGAGGAAAGAAAAAGCCCAGGGAGGCATCTCCTTCCAGCAGGGCAGTGGAACTCTTTCAGTAGTTCTACGCTCTATGGTCAGGAAAATGTTGCTGGCATGACATGCTAAGTCATCACCATACATTTTTATGGTTCCCACTTTGGAAAACCACCATGTCTAGTATATAATTTCTCCCTTTTCTCCTGACATGTGAGAAAGTATCTAAGACTGGCCAGGTTTAATTATCCCCATCAGGTTATTTTAGACGTCAGTGTCTACAATTCATTCACAAATGGGCAGAGGGAAGAAACAAGTTCGCCTAGCAGAGCCAAGCTTGGGTGGAGTGGAGAAGCACACTGACTCTCTTCCTTCATGCCCACAGTGGTGAGAGAATGTGTCCTGGGTGTTTGCTTTCTGAGCTCATGGCTTAAGTTTAGAAGGGCCATCAGCTGACTGGATGTTTGGGACTTTAAATAATCTTTTAAAAATGTGACCCCATGCAATATTCATGTTCTAGTCAGAGTTAATAAGACGGCAATGCTATAATTGTCCTGAGCTCACCATTTGCTCTTGTTATTTTCTTTGTGGCACTGTCTTGCCCTTGTGTCTGAATGCTCCTGTATTCTGATTCTATGACCTCATCTGAATGTGGCAGTTGGACAAGTGGAATTTGTCCTTTTTATATTTTGCAGTGTGTTTATTTGACACACCCTGGACAGTAGATGTGTTCTGAATGCCCTACATTTAGGTATTTATGATAATTAGCATAAACCTTTAATTACTATTTTATCATAGATACAGATTTTTTTTTAAAAGAGCATAGTATGGGCATAGAATGACATAACCATATAGTTGAATATTCTGATATCAAAACATGAGATATTTATACAGTATTAAATTGTATTGTATAACATGTTATTTGATTTAGTGAGATTATGAAAGATATGTTCTATAGAACATTATAATTCTGGAAATGTTACTCTTTACAAGTTATCTGTCATCTTAACAAGCATTAGGCCCTAGATGAGACAGAAGAGGTCTTTTTGGCTCACAGAAATGACAGTAACCATGGTTTTAACATTCTCCCTAGTTTCCTAAACCTCCGTGAGTATCTATGGAGCTACACAGAGAGCACCAGATACCTGCAGTCATAGTGGGCTGCGTTATGGTGGAGATCCCAGAGTCTTTTATAATGGGAATTATGTATGGAAAACAGATCAATATTGCCCTTTTCCCATGGGAGATAAACGCTGCATTTCCCAAACCTTTCCTATATAAACAATCTTTTAAAATATTTTTTAAAATTCTCCATAAGCATTCTTGAAAATCTAGCTCAGAAAAAATTTGGAAGATTGCTCCACTTTCAAGATGTCAAAAGCAATGAGACAGCAGTTTATTCATGGAGTGGTGCACTGAACTGTGTTCTCTATTTCTCTGCAATTGAGCTAAACTTAACTTTGTAAGATCTTTTTCTTCCTGGTGTAAAACTTCGACTGCTAAAGGTTTACTAAGTAACTGCATTTAAAATATACTTTAAAATTAAAACATTTATTTATTTTTATATCATTTTCACACATGTGTGCCTGTGTGTGTGTGTGTGTGTGTGTGTGTGTGTGTGTGCAAGTGTATACATGATACCAGGAGTCATAAAGCAACTTGCAGGAGCTCATTCCTTTCATTGTGGCTGCCAGGATTTGAACTCAGGTCATTGGGTTTGTGCAACAAGCACTTTTTACCCATTGAGCCATCTCATCAGCTCTGAAGTATATTTCTGATGTTATACATTTAAGATCACTTTGTATTCTCGACTCTTTCTATGTATTCCTTTAAGGCAAAGCAATATAACATGGTAGTAGTAAATGTCAAACTGTATTTACACTAGCCATGTGATAATAATCTTAACATTTTATAGATGTTAACTTAATCATATAAGTGGACCGTATGTCATTTCCAATATATATGTTGGAATTAATATATAAGAATATATAAATATATGTATATATTATTCTATAAAATAAATTATATGTATGTTCCTATATCTATATTATATAAACTAAAACATAAGGAAGCTATGTGGCTGTAAGTCACCTGAACAGTAGGTCTGGGATTCTGACCTAGGAGTCTCTAGTGGAGGGTGTTTCCAATCCACACACTATTTCCTCTCTCATTTCGCAGTCCTCTGGGCTCCTTATATCACAGAGGGCTCATGTGCTCTCTATGCGTCTTATGTATTTGCGTTCGGTACTCTGTCTTCTTCCTTCTCTTGTGGTATATTGTTCCACAGCATCGTCACAATTTTTATTCAGTCCATAGCTGGTCTTTTTTCAAACTGTATACTCTCATCCACTGAACAGATGCTCTCCATGTTCGCTGAGCCAGAGCGGGTGGGGAGGGAGAGGGCCAAAGGGTGGGGAGCACTAGCTATGGGGGGTTTCTCTTTACACATTACTATGGTTTGGGTAAATGGCCCCAAATGCCCAGCTGTAGGTTACTTGGTCACTGGCCTGTTTGAGTATTGGGAGGAAGTGGACCTTTTGGTAGGTGGGGCCAAGTGGAAGGAAGTTAGGTCAGTTGAGGCACGCCCTCAAAGGTGCTATTGTGCATCTCACGTCTTCTTTTCTTTGCTTGCTGGCTATGATGACATAGACAGTCCTCTGTCCCAGCTTGCTTCCACGATATACCACAGGCATAACAGAAATAGAGTCACGTAAGCATGGGCTGAAATCACCACCAGTCAGAATCAAAACCAAACCTTCACCCTTCTCAATTGAGACCTCAGGTATTTAGTTATCGGGATGGACAACTGGCTAAAGCATTCCCCCAATCTCCTTCACCTGGGAGATGCTATGCTCCAAACACAGCTTTAAACCTTATTCCCACTCCTGCATTCAGCAATGTACTTTTTCTCTATTTCTATTTCTGCATCTTACCTCTGGACTTGAGAGAATATCCGGTACTTTTCAAAGGGCTGACATAAAGATTAAGTGAATTAATTTGTACTCAACAGAAAATATGGATGTGGTAATAGTGGCAATAAGTAAGACAGAAAGAAAAATTTCCCCATCTTATCTCAAAATGTGTCACCTACTTTATGTAAAATGTTTTAGGCTCTTAAGAAATTTGGCATGTGTTTTAGAAAGCCAGTGTTGCTAGACTATTAAAACTAGGCTTAAGGGATGAGAATGAAGAATTTAGAAAATGCCTCCAGCTAGATAATCAAGAAAATCCAATTTTGCTGTGGACACATGCACGTGAATACACACACACACACACACACACACACACACACACACATCCAATATATAAATTATAATAAAACCCACAATTTTCTGTCACTGTTCCAGCTAGTTGTGACATTGGCTGATCTCAGAATTCTTTTCCTTACTGTTTTTGAGAGAATGGTTAATGTGCATGGTGACTGGCTTCCAACTAAAGCGAAAGTTCTTTCCTTTCATTTGTAGGTTGTGATTAGTTTCTGTTCAGTGTAGTCTTTCCTAAGAGAGGTGGTGGCACACACCTTTAATCCCACCACTTGGGAGGCAGAGGCAGGCAAATTTCTGAGTTTGAGGCCAGCCTGGTCTACAGAGTGAGTTCCAGGACAGCCAGGGCTATACAGAGAAACCCTGTCTAGAAAAAAACAAAACAAAACAAAACAAAAAAAGAAAAGAAAAAAAAAGAGCAAAGATTATCAGTTTTTCTGTGAAGATCTGTTTCTACTCTTTGTTTTATGAAACCTCTGCAGTTATTCTCCCTTCCTTCCTTCCTTCCTTCTTCCCTCTCCCCCTTCCTTCCTTCCTTCCTTCCTTCCTTCCTTCTTCCCTTCCTTCCTTCCTTCCTTCCTTCCTTCCTTCCTCCCTTCTTCCCTTCCTTCCTTCCTTCCTTCCTCCCTTCCTTCCTTCCTTTTTCTTTTCTTTTTTCCATTTTGTTTTTGAGACAAGGTTTCTCTCTGTAGCCCTGGCTGTCCTGGAACTTGCTCTGTATGCCAGACAGTCCAGGAACTTAGCAATCTGTCTGCCCCTGTCTCCCAAGTGCTGGGATTAAAAAGCATGTACCACCATTGCCTGGAAAGGATAATTATTTTTTTCAATTTCTCTCTATTTCCTGAAGATTATGTAACAAATGTAAAATGGTTTTTATCCTTTACAGTAATAGGAATAAAAAAAGCTTTCCTTGAAAAGATAGTAAAAGTTACAGGACTTTCTTGCTAAGATAGAAAAAACCTGGGCTGAGACGAGAGCTCAGTGGATAAGAACATTGGGTACTCCAACAAGAGCACCCATGTTTGAATCCTCACAGCGAATGAAAAAGCCAGGCATTCCTGCATGTGGCTGTGGCCCTAGAGTTGGATAGCGGGCAGATGGTAGGAACCAGCTGGCCAGACATACTAGCCGTAAGAACGAGCTTTAGGTTCATCAAGAGACCCTGTCTCAAAAACTAAGGTAGAGACAAATAGAGGGAATCATCCACTTAGTTCCGGGTAATTTCTTCTAGCCTTAAGGTGCATACATAGGTGGGGACACTCACAGGTATGTAGATACACCATGCATGCACACACACACACACACACACACACACACAAAACAACCAAATTAAACTAAGCAAACACTGGACCAGTGTAATGCCAAAAGCATAATACACGGCAGAGAAAGTTGTAGTGACATTCTACCATTTCTTTGAAACTGAAATACAATCTAGTGTCAATTACAAAAATGTGGCTTCAAGCTGGAGTGTATCACTGCTCCTTTCTTAGCTTGGGTTCTGTGAGAATATGAAAGATGATATATCACTTTGGGTCACAAGCAAGAACCAGTGAGATCAGAAACTCTGACACTAAAACAAAACAGACAAGACTGGTATTATCAATAGGAAATGACTTTTCTTGTCACCTTGACCTCAGAGGCCAAGCCTGAGGGCATCTGGAGGTGTCTTAAGCAAGGACTGCAGGAAGAGACTGAGTCACCTCTAGATGGGTTCAGTCTTACTATGACCCTATTAATCTAAAGGCTCTCTGATGTTCTTCCTGATAGACAGAGCATAGACAGAGGATAGAGGCTCCTCCCACCTCCCACTTGTAATAAAAAAGCCCCACAACCCCCCAGGATCGTCAGAGACTGCTTTTAAGAGCATTTTGATAGATGGCCTTTTCTGGAGCATTCATTGTGGGAGGTGGGGGAGGAGAATCCATTTGCTGCACAGGCAGTTTTTGTTGCAGTAACAAGACTCCTCCACCCCCTTCAAGCCTGACGCTGCTGGACAGAGTACACACGCTGGCTTGTTACCACTCGCCTTCTGTGGCCTGTGGGATTCCTTTCCTCAGCTGGGTCTCTCTATCCTCTGGCTCTCTCTAAGGCAGAAGTACTCAAACCAGCGGGGCAATGGCAAAGAACCAAGCCTGTGCTGTCTGTGGAACACAGGGAGCTAGTGTCCACACTCCTGGGGTAGGCATGCTGCCTGCAGTGAAAGGTGTCACTATAGAGATCCTTGCTTTCCGAACCCCGCCCCCCGCCCCGATCCCTCAAAATAGATTACTGAGAGCAAAGTTGCCCAAATGCCTGTCCTTGACAAACACAAATCCCCACAAAAGCAAATCTAGAGTGGGTTCTCATGATGGAAACATCAATGGTTTGCCTCCCTCAACCCCTAACCCCAACCCTGCAGGAAGGGTTTATAAAACACACAATTAAGTACAAATGCTATGGAAAAAGTTTTCGTCTTTATTTTTCTCATTGACCAGGGCATTTCAGGGTAATGAAGGTGAGGTTTTTGTGGCTATTCTCATGATCTAATTATGTCATCATCATCATCATCATCATCATCATCATGATTTTATTTTTATTTATTCATTTATTTATTTATTTATTTATTTTACAAAAAAAACGAATGGCCAAGTTCAGTGTGTTTACTAACTTCAGGCATAAATTTCTTTAGTGTATTTCAAAGCGAATCAATACCCTTCAACACATTGAAAGGGCTCATTTTGAACACCATCTTCCGGCAAAGCACATGTACACCCTCATTATACCTCATGATACCTGGATATGTTGTGCCTGGATTGTGTGGAAAGAGTCCTGGAAAGCAAAATATAGATAAATTTCCAAAACAGAGCTCCCTGTGATCTTCAAGGCTCAAAGAGATAGCAGTCACCCCCTGGCTGAAGGGGTGTCTGTTCAGTTGTAGATGCATCCTTTCAGTTGCTCAGAACAAATGGAGCTTTTTACTGGCCTATTTGGTGTCTTCTTGCCTTGTGCATGGAACCAAGTGAATTTTCCCCAAGGTAAGTATGGATTTTTTCTCTCTGCTAAGTTGCCGCATACTGTGAGCAATTCACCCAGGGAAGATCTGTGCAGTCCTCAGGCCAATCCTGGACGGCTTGGTTCTGAGAAAATGACAGGAAACTCGCTGAGCACTCCTAGCCAAATCATGGGACTCTCATCCACTCTGAATTTTCTTCTTTTCCTTCCAAGAAGAGATTGGTATTCATGGTGAGGACACTTGCTCGAGGGAGCGAGGCACTTCTAGAACAGTAGGTTGGAGAGGAAATAGTTTCCTGCCCTATATTTTAAGAATATTCTCTTTTGGCAGTCTATAATCTCTTAAAAATGATCTTGCTTTCAGATAGCTATAGATATGTCATTTAGTGCTATGGATATGAACGCAGGGCTGATAGATTGAGATACCCAGGATGGATTGCAGGGCTTTCATGACCATAAATCCCTTGTCAAATCCTCAGCATGATAGAAGCTCTTTGGTAGATAACGTAAACTCATTAATCACCACGCTCTTAAACTAAGTACCACAGAAGGAATTCTAAATGTTCCGTGTTCCAACACCACCCTCCCCCTTTAAAAATGCCCTTCTTTATTAATTCATGCTGTTCAAGATAGCTTAAGTTACCTCCATGAAAAGAGACTAGTGTACCAAGGGAAAGAAAGGGCTAGAATCTGGAGGAGGACGGGGAAGGGAGGCAAAAAGATTAAATTCTGTCTCCAAGCCAAAGGAGATCACGTGTTAGCCTCCCTGTCCCCATTCTCTGCCCAGAGAATGTTGGCAGACCTCCAGTTTGTTAAAACAATGATCCACAGCTGATCTTCCCTCCGAATACACAAATGCAAAGACGACTTCTTGACTCAAACGGAACTGTTCACTGAAGAATAAAAGCAAGAATGCGTTTTTTTTTTTAAAGGAGTGGTTGCTACTGACCACTGCACAAAATAATATTGATCAGGAGGTTTAAAAAAAAAAAAAAAGAGCATCCACCTTGCTGAGACTCTGACAGCTCAGGGAAGGTGGCTGACCCTTGCTTAGATTCAACACAGGTATGCTTTTCTGTTTTAAGGTTTTCCTACCTACCCAGCAGCGGCATACCAGAAACAGCTTTCTCTCAGGAATGTCCTCCTAACCCCTGAAAGAAAATAATGTTTCACAGTGTTGGTTTCGTGCTGGGCTTTCTGCCTACATTTACCATCCAGAGAGGAGCCTCTAAGACTCAACTTCCTTGGCATAAGCAACTGTCGAACTGAAGTTTCTCTGTTCACACATTCGTTGCCAATACGTGGGTGTTTATAAAGAGAAAATCCTGCATGCCCAGACCTATAAGGAGGATGAGGTGTGTCTTTTGTCACATAAAATTGTATCATTGAAACAATTCTCCCCCCCACCCCCAAAAGGTTAAAAGTTCTGTTGAGTATCTGAAGGGTAGTGACAACTGTCAGTCTCAGACTTCTCACCAGGAGCCCTGTCTAAAGCCACAGAGCCAGTCTGGGGTAGGAGGTTTGCTAAGAGGCCTTTGTTTCCAGGTAGCATTTTGTAAATCCAAATCTTTGATAAGAACACAGTGCAGTGAATGGTGTCTGTGACTGGAGAGTTGTTGGACTTTTAAGATATGATTTGGCTCACCATGGTGAGAACACAGTACAATAACATTAAACACCAGATGGGATTTCAAAGCCCATCAGATATGCATTAACAAAGGATAGGCAAAGCTTCACTTCTCAAAAA
>NW_022196895.1:51012457-51016949 GCF_008632895.1 Mastomys coucha
AAAAAAAAAAAAAAAAAAAAAAAAAAGAGAGAGGGGAGAAAGAAGGAAGGAAGGAAAGAAAGATAGGAAGAAAGGCAGACAGGAAGGGAGAGAGAGACAGAGAGAGAGAGATAGAGAGAGAGAGACAGAGCCAGAGAGAGAGAGAGATTGAGAGAGAGAGAGAAGCACATTAAGATAAATGGGTTGATTTGGCTTTGTCTTGCCTGACTGTTATAGGAAAGCCACCTGAATGGGTCAAATTACAACCTAGCCTCCAGATCAAAGGATAACCACTGCTGAGGTAGGTCAAGCTGATCTGAACTGTGTCAGCCAGATCAGCATGAAATCCTAAACTATGGGCCCAGAAAACACGTCTCTCTCAACTGTGACCTGACTGGACCAATTAACCAAAGTATTTGCCTTTTTTTGCCTCAGAGGAAATCTGAGATGGTTTCGTTGGCCAAGGTAGTGTGCTGGAACACATGCGTGCATGAGTGCACACACACACACACACACACACACACACACACACACACACACAGAGAGAGAGAGAGAGAGAGAGAGAGAGAGAGACTGAATTCCTGTAGTATAGCTTTGCTCATGAGTTTAAAATGTAACTATCCACAAAAACCATCACTGAGTAGCTATTCACTGTAAGAAAGGTCTGGAATGTAGGTTGAACACATTATAAAACACACAGAACAACAACAACAAAAAAATACACACACACAGAACATACAAAATGGATACCTGGCTGTGTGTGATTTTAGCTCGTGGATGGTGTCCTGGCAGAGGAAATGATGGTAAGTGGTATGTGTCTGTCTGTCTGTCTGCCTGGCCATGGTTTCCACGAATTACTTAAGGCTGCTCATTCTGTTCACCTTTTTATTTTTATTTTTTATTTGAAGGAGATTAAAAATTTTAATCTGCGAACCTGGAGTAAAACGAACCGTCCTTCTTAATGTGCATGGGTGTGGATGGGCCTCTTCTAAGCAGACGAAAGCTTTTATAGATGGAAAACCTTCCCTGAGAAAGAAAGGCTATTCCCAGCAGATGGCTTCTGGACTGGAACGGCTGCTCTTCAGCGTCAACTTTCCTTCTACCCCTTCAGAGTTTGGATTTGTCAAGCTCCGTGATGGTTTGAGCCAGCCAAACTCAATCTATTTTACACACACACACACACACACACACACAAACACACACACACAGTGACTATACTAAATGCCACAGAATCATTCACTTTTAAAATACTTCATTTATGGTGTGTTATTTCAGTTTTGTTTTTGTCTTTTTTTTTTTTTTTTTTTTTTTTTTTTTTTTTTTTTTTTTTGAATCGGATGCCCTTGGTATACAGCAGGCATAGATTATTCTGTCGCATATCTAGAGATGATTGTTGGTATATGTAGCCTGTAGTAAATCTACACATTTAGTCTCAAGTGAACAAGACAAAGAAAGGGTCTCTCCACCACTCTATGAGAAGTCTTGTTTCCATGTGATTCCTTAGGGATGCCCCCAGGTACTACCCTGGGTCAAACAGCTCTGAGACACAGAGTTGCCCCCTATCCATGCCTTCTGTGTGCTCTCCCTTTGACATGGTTTATCTTGTTAAGACCTGACCAGCTTTCTGTTCTGACCACTCCTTTCATTCACGAACGTTCTTTCATCCCTTGACTTACTGATGGATTTGACTTCTTAGAATGCAAGAGGTGCCTGCCTGCTTTTATGTTAGATTGCAGCAGGCTGTGCAAGCATTTACGGTTTGTCTGTGGGAGCCAATGGCCTAGTTTGAGATGAATAATCAGCTTTTACTTCATGCTATATCTCTTTTAAGTTGTAAACATTTGCTATCCTTTTTTTTTTTCCTTCCCAGAGTTATCTTATAGTGAAAAGGTACTTTAGGAAAGCTGCAAGTGTCCGAACCCCTGGAGGGACACATCACATAGTCACAATTCAAATAATGAAAAAGAACAACACTCTGGAGTACAGACCAGGGGGTTCTCTCCTAGGGCATAACAGCAAACGGTGTAACCTCCGCGCCTCCATAAGCCTCCGCGCCTCCATAAACCAGGGCTTCAGAGCGGGTTTCCAGACTGAGCTCAGGTTTGAAATTCTATAGCGTCAGGTGAGGGAGAAGGTGAGCAAGGGGAAGAATTAATGAGGGGCTGCAGGCCACACCAACTGCCACACTAGACCGAGAAGCCACTGATTGTCGCCTCTAGGATTAGACTTTTATAACTTAAAACAAGCCCCTTGAACAAATCGGCAGCAGGCAACATGTCAACACTTCGTTGGTTTCAGTAGAATTAGTTTTCTAAATGTTCTTTTCTGAAGCAATTTTTTTTTTTTAGTTGAAAATGCATTACAAGGAACGTTTACTATAGCTTCAGTAAGGGAATCCAGTGTCTGGAGTGTAGGGTTTTAATCAGCACAGCTGCGCAGGACGTCGCTCAACATCGCCGCACCCCCTGCGCCCCCCCACCCCCGCCCCTCACTTCAGCATGAGGGACTTAAGGATATTTTGTTCAGTATTTACTGTAAATAATAGCCTGGACTTTAATTGTTTCCACCCAAAATGAACACGGCTAATAGCCTTGCAAGGATGCCTGGGCAGGTTGTGATGTAACAGCCTTATATAACTCAGTCTTACATATGCCCCATGCCAAAGAAACCGTGGGATCATTCTGCTAGCTGGCTGATAACACGCCAGGGCTGCACCAAAGTCAGGAAGCCACAAGTCTACCCTGGAGGACAGACTCAAACACAGCCAGACCCAGCCGGAGTTGCTGAAAACTCAGTGCTCCCCAACGTATAACTTGTTCTGTGGGTCAACGTCCTGGTACTACGAATCATCCACATGAGCACCACCAGAATCTGCCCAGTGAAAAACCCCATTTCCTGTGTATACTTTTCCCATTAATCCTAGCTTCCTACCTCCTTGTTGGTTTGTTTGTTGCTTGCCACGCCCCCCCCGCCCCCCACCGACTTCTCTATTAAGGAAATAAAGAACAGAGTCTTTCAAGTGCTCTGATAATGAGCGATTACGGGTCCTAATATAAAAAGCCATTAAACCGCATTTGACTTGTTTCACATCTCTGGGCATGACCGGAATCCAGGTGGAATTAGTATCATTAGTGTGACTAGTGTTTGCAAAGGGAGAATGAGTGACAGGGAGATGGAGCTCTCCCGTGAATGCATGCGAACGTGCCCCAGGTGTGCTCTCTTCAACCTACAAGCAGTAAGTAGAGACATATGGTCTTGCTCTCACTTTCTCCTAAGAGACGTCTTGCTTACTTGTCTGCCTTCTCTCTTACTAGAGTCTGTAGGATGTAGAGGGCATAATGTGAATTGTGAGCATGGGTTTGGGGCCACGTGTGCCTGGGGTGAGATCCTAGCCATGTTGCTTCTGCTAACTGTATACACTTAATCTGATGATGTAAATCCTCCCAATCTCGACTTACTTATCTATAAAATAAACATAGAGTCTAAATTGTCCATCATTATGGAGGTTACAAGTAACAGTGCCAACTGTTCAGGAGAGGAGATAAAACCTGCTGGCTGATGTCATTATTCTTGGGATGATTCCAATGAGAGACACACTGTGTAGCCAACATTGAAGATCAAGTACTTATTAGGTGGTATCTGAAGTCAGAATTTGGTTCCTGTTGGAGCGAATTTCAGAGACCTGTTGGGAAGGTAGACAAGCATGCATACGATCTCTGTCAAAAGCATCATCCAGTGCCAGTATCTCCTAGTAGCTACACTTGAATGGAAAGGTCAGTGTGAACATGTTCAACCTCAGAGACCCCTGTAGTAGAAAAAAAAAGAGAGATCCAAAACCCTCTTCTGCCTTCTGGGGCAACGGCACACAAGTGTCTATACAAACAAATAAAAATAAAATACTTTTTAAAACAAATTTTCTTTATAAATTAATTTTTAACAAATTCAGGAAGTTAATTCAGTGGCTACTCTCTGTCTTCTACTTAATGTTTATTGTTATCTATTTGGGCTAAAGAATTTGGTACATAAATTACAATGGTACATTTGTCCTGAATCCATACCACAGAGGGACATCTTTCGATTACTAAATACAACATTTCACAAGGTCGAAACTATCTTTTGTTATCTTATCACTCAATTTTTGTCCTTCTATGTTTGACCCATTTGACGTCCCTAAGATCAGTTTTGAAAAAAAACAATAGACCAAATCAAATTTGGGGTGATGTCATAGTGAATGGCACACTCCTTCGGTGGCTTCTTGCCTTTCTCAACCTTTCAACACCCTGGGAAGAATGTAAGCAGTGGAATCAGACTTGATTTCCGACTACCTATTATTTTCTGCATTTGAAGGGAGAGTCCAGCTGTGATGAACAGTATTGGTAATTGGGTAGTTTTGAAGCTAATTTGTAGTATAGAATAAAAACAAATGCATCAGTAAGGTTTAGCTGGATTCATTTAGACTCAGAATGATGATCTTTTGACATAGGTAGAATTTGTCATTACTTTCCTTTATTCT
>NW_022196895.1:51016959-51024459 GCF_008632895.1 Mastomys coucha
TGACAAAGCCTCACTATCATCTACCTATACATCCATCCATCCATATCTATCTATCTATCTATCTACCTACCTACCTACCTATCTATGGAAGGGAGGAGATTCATAAAAGTAACTGTAGTGATCAAAATGCATGTGAGTACACTGTCACTCTCTTTAGACACACAAGAAGATGGTATCAGATCTCATTGCAGATGGTTGTGAGCTACCATGTGCTTGCTGGGAATTGAACTCAGGACCTTTGGAAGAGCAGTCAGTACTTTTAACTGATGAGCCATCTCTCCAATCCCAAGTCTCACTATTTTGCTCTGGCTGACATCAAACTCTTTATGTAGACCAGGCTAGCTCCAAGAGATTCATCTGCTTTTGCCTCCAGAGTGCTTGGATTAAAGGCATGTGCCTCTGTTCTTTCATTCAGCTGATTCTGTATGATATTGCAAAAAAAAGAAGGAAATTTTGTATGTTTTCTTTGGTTTATTTCCTTCCTCCTGTGAAAACTATGCTGACATTAATGGTCCTAGGAAGAAAGCAAAGAGCTTTCTTTGGTTCAGAAAAATGGTTTGGTAAAAGCATCAGCAAGATGGAACACAGTAGATTCATAAAAGTAACTGTAGTGATCAAAATGCTAACGGCCCCAGCCTCTGTGGTTTGATATCCCTAACACCCAGGGGCCTGGAGCTGGGTCAAATGTCTCCTGGAGGCTTTTTTGATCAAATTCTTATTACCAACTTGTACCAACTTGAGATTTTTTTTTCTCATTAAATACTCATAAGTCTTCCTTAAAAGACACTTTTAAGTTAAAGCAAGAGGATTACATTGGACATTATAAAAGTAAAAAAAATAAAAATAAAAGAAGAAGAAGTAGAAAAAGTATAACCATCTAGTCTGGTACTCTAAATCCTTTACTCTGTGATTCATTTCTTGTGCACATCTTCCTTGGCCATTCTATCAACCATTTCGCCCCCATCTCTGCCCACTTCTTTTTCTCAACAGTAGCCTATGGACTTACACATTCTCTGCTTCTCTCCCTCAATCGTCTGTTATGTTGTCCTTTTGTTTATTGATGAGGCTCTAGCTCTTAGAGTAGAAGTTCCCTTTGACACCTTGAGCCCCCGAATGTCAAGGTTTGTTGGGTGAATGAGCACCCTGAAGATTTACTGGCTGTAAAAGGCAAAGCTCAGGGAAGGGTCCTACACAAAGGGTGGAAAGAACAATTTTGATCCCTTTGCAGATTTAACTTAACATTTTCAATGGGAGTTCCCAAGAGTAGCAAGACTAGGGAGGACACAGTAACAGAGTTGATTTTTTTTTCTTTGAGAACTGAGGGGAACCCCTGGTTGGGAGTAGGGGATGGGAAATGGTGTCCGTGAAGAACCTAGTCTTAAAGAAAGGAATTTATCAGACAGCCCCGTGATTTCATTTAAGGAATTTAAACCAAGAAAATTAACAAAGAACAAAACTATCACTTTCTTGCTTTACTCAATGGAACTGACCGGTTATCTTCAGAGTGCATGTTTTTGAAGCATGCCTTGTCCTTATCTCCCCAGATGCTCTGCACAATGTACCTGCTTTTTGTCTCTACATTTGTGCTTTTAGAGAACAACTCCAATTGCTCTTATTGGGTTATCAAGGCCAGATGTAACTATTTAAAAAAGCAGCTGTTGGAAAACTATACAGCCAAAGAGATAGAGGCTTGAGGATCTAAAAAAGTGTCCTCCCTAGCTCTGCAATTTTCAGTGTGTTTTAAAATATGACTTGACATTGTTCATGGATGTTACATGGATGTCTGTCTCTCTGTCTCTCAGTCTCTGTCTCTCCCTCTCCTTTGTTTCTGAATGTGCGTGGGTAAGTGGATAGGACAGGAGATCTTACAGGAGTCACTTCTCTCATTTCATAACCTGAATCTCAGGGACTGAACTCAGGTCATAACATTTGGCAGCAAGGGCCTTTTTTCTACCATGCCAGCTCTCCTACCCTGCAAGTCACCATATTTAAATGACTGTATTCATCTTACCACCACCATTCTGAACTCTGGGAGAAAAATCCCAAGTGGCATATGACTCTAAAGGGTGCTTCCTCCTGCCACGATGACACTCAGTAATGCTGATGTGCTTAGCCATTCTCGCTGAGACTTTGTCATTTGCCAGATCATACTGAAAATAAAAAAAAAAAGTCTTGAAGAACATCTCGTTCACTCAAACTTCTCTCTTTTTGGCTCTCTGGATAAGAAGATAGTGAGTGAAAGAAAGTTGTATGAACCTTTTGAATTTGTCTTACCAGAGAGGAATCACTTCAAATAATGACTGTCTGGAGATTTCAGGGGCTTGCATTCCCACAATTCCGTAGAGAAGTTAACAGGCTCCTTCCTGCTTCCAACCCTGACCTTCTCAGAGTGAGTCAGCAATGCTCTTCAGTTCACTCTCTGAGCTTCTTAAACACATTTAAAACACTGCCAGTGTCTAGGTCTTTTGCATCTTGAACAATGAATCGGATAAGACCCAGAGGAACAGAACTGAGTCCATTCACTGAAGGGAGGGTGAACCCACACAATATACTCTACAGCACGAGCAAGCATATGGCTGCTCAACAGCTCTGAGCTATTTGAGGGTTCTACTTATGGGTTTGAGAGGAGAATGGGACTGGTTCTCGGGGGCCAGAAACAGGGTAGGTTACTTACTCTGATTGACAGGTGTGTTGTTTTAACTTTGGGACATCTATAGTGTGCTGACTGCATACTCCATGATTTTAAGCTTGTGTATGATCTCTCAGGTATACGTATGCAATGATATTCCATGGTTTTACCTTGACGGGTTGTTGGAAGGGCAATTTCTCTGACTGTGCTTCTCAATATTGATTTAAGCAAGATTTGTCTCTCTCCTTTTTTCTTTCAGGAACTATCTAACCCAAAATTCCCCACAGCAGTGGAGGTTCTGTATTGTCTTATCCAGAAGGGCCAAAGATGCTTTACCAGGAGAGTTGTCCTGGGTTGTGTCCTGTTGCTGTACTATGCAAATCAGTGTTCCTTTAGGATGCTTGCTTCAGCCAGTGCTCAAATCCCCTGGAGGCAGACACAACTATTTTCTCCTATTTTTACCAACGTTGCCTTTGCCTGGAAGATTAACTAGTTGAGCCAAAGAATAGTTAGGGTACTTTTAACAGCATCTTGGCCTTTAGGTAGCACCAAGTCACAGAACACAAAGGCAGTAACCCAGGGTTCCTATGTGATGACAGAAATCTGTATGTCAAGAAAGGAACATAGTGTTAAGTAGGGTTCTCACTGTGGGACCTGGTAATCAGAACAACCATGAAGACAAGCGAATGGGACAGGGCCAGATGATGGGAAACAGAATGCTTTGGGAACAGGTACACTTTGTGTGCCAGTGGGCTAGCTAATATCTGGATGCCATCAATAAAATCGATAGTGTTTTCATCGCCGTCACAACTCTTATTTTGGTGAGAGGTTGGACCACCACAGGCTGGGAATTTCTGGGGTTTGTTTTCTATTGTGACTTGTCTCATGCTTATCAGATTTTCCTGCCCAAAACAAGGCATCTGTAATTTAAGGATATGAGGAGTCACTCTTCCAAACCAACATCAGATTTAGAAATGTATGATTTTCAGAGCCTGAGCTCTAACACCCCCCAGATGTGTGTAAGCTGTGGTGGCAAATCCACCCAGATGTCTCTGATTGTGTCTCTAGCTGGTCTTAGCATTTTCCCTCTTGTGTGTTCCCTTCATTTAATCTGCTGTAAATCAGTACGGCTTTGATTATTTATTTATTTATTTTATCTTATGAAAAGGAAGTTTGAGGAAATTCAATGAAGTGGGTGTGGAAAGAGTTGACTTTATAAAGTTATTCTGAGGTCCCAAAATAAATCAGGGAGTATCAGAGAATCAGAGGAAGTTGAAGGCTGACGCATTTAGCTATTCTTTTTCTGCCTCATCCATTTTTCCCTTGCAGGGGATCACTTCTAGCAAGTCAAAAATAGAACCCTATTTCTTCCATTTAAAACAGAAACAAATAAAATCTTCACTTGACCCTATGTCTCCTCTACCCACCACCCTTATATTCTGCTCTCCTTTAAAGCAAATCCTGTTTGTTTGGTGAATTTTTCCTAGAGCCAAATTCTTCCTTGAATTTCAGTAAAACTTTGTTTTTTGAGGGTGTCCCTAGTCATTCCTGTGACTTTTATGCCAATTGTATCTTACCTCTTAAATTTTGATACAGACTACTTAGGGGAATTCCTTGAAGCATCTGTCTTCTTGATTTATTCTGTTGGTTATCTCACTTAATACTCTTCTTAAAGTTTAAATTTCACAAAGGTTAAATCATTACTTTCATGCAATTATATAATGAGTACATGGCCAATATTTATTATACCTATTAATCAAGGAGGGGACCAGAAAGATATTAAAACCACGTCCAAAGAACAGTTGAACAGTTGAAGAGTTATGTATTTGTAGGCACTTCAGGAAAAGAGTCTATTGTAGAGTAAAATATCTGCCTGGCCTTGGTCTCTGGTTTGAGAAAGGAAATTCTATGTCTTCTGAATGTCTTGAGTAAAAGGAGAGTCTTTCATATGTCTGATGACTCCTAGGATCACACTCGAATTTCTAGTCAGGAAATGACTCATGTCAAGCCAATAGTAATTTCAAATGGCTGGACCATTGGAAACATCAACCCTATGATTAGGCTTCAGACCACATGATATTAACCTGGCCTAAGCAGAAGGAAGCTGGAAGTTGATTTCTTGCCTATGTAATAAAACATCAGCAAAACTCTAAACACTGCTAGTTAGCTGAGCTTTCCCTGTCATTGACACACACCGATGTACTACCAAAATGTTGACTCAGCTTGAGCTTGAGGCATGCAACTGCAGTCCAGTTCACCAAGTAGCCCAGACTGACGGAGGTCTTATGTCCCTTCATCTTGTTCATAGTTTCATAAATAACTGTAAGAATCTGTTCAGAACATGTAACCCTAAAGCAGAGATGGGTTGGTCAGCCTAGCCTAGCCTTTACCAGCAATGGAATGTTGTTTGGAGTACAAATCCAAACGTACTCACTTTTTTCAGATGACCTCAGTGTGAAGTATGTGAGACCAATGTAGAATTCAGAAAAGCTTCCGTCTTGTATGGACTGGCTTCGTGAGCCTTGGAGAACTCTAAGGTTGCTGTGTTCCCTTGCTGCCTGTTAGTAATAAATCTGCTTTATGGAATTTTATGTGACCATTATGTTCACTAGATCCCAGCAACTTTGCAAGGGGTGTACAGTGAGCCTGTTTCATGCCTAAGGTTCTTTTCATTTCTTTAGCCCTAAATTATTATGAGAAAGCCATCTTTCATAATAAAAAACATAATTGTACATGGAGTGTTTTCTTTTTGAACTCCATGGAGAATCTTGGTAAATTATCAAGTGTAAGAAGCTCCTGGAACTCTGGCATTTGTGTTTAAAGTGAGGTGATTTCTGAAAGGACTGTGCTCTGGACCTGTCAGTCTCTATCTACTCTTTTCATGTGACTAGTGTCAGGTGTCAGAATTGTTTTCGACTGTCAGAAATTATTTGTCTCACTGCCAGACAAAATTCTTTAAGTGCACTTGTGACCACACTATGCCTGGGATCTTAAAATCTCTACACTCTTTAGAATCATGGTCCTAAGCACTTTTACTTAGCTTTAATCCTAGTTCCAATCTTTAGACAAGGAAGTGCTATTTTGTTGTCAAAGAGCATGAAAACAGTCATACTGGAATGAATCCCAAGCTTATTTCACCCAGTATTCTCAACACACAGTTTTATGTTGCTCTGAATGGCCTATTGATCCTTCCCATGGCTCATCTTTGGGTCCTTTCTTCCTATTTCACTTAAAATCCCACCTGGTACCAAGTTCTGCTGAATTCTGTCATCTAATTTCATCCTCAGCTTGGTCAGTTTTCATCACCTCCCCTGCTAACCTGTTGGTCCGATGCATGCTTATCTTCTTGTTAGATGAATCTGTCCAACTTCCAGTGAGTTTCCCTGTGGTTCACACCAGTTAGTATGTTTTCAACACAACAACTATAATGATCCCATTAAAGCCAATCAGATCAATCAGATCATATCAAGCTCTGGAAAGTCTTCTCATCTCACCAGAAAAAAAAAAAAAAAAAAAAAAAAAAAAAAGAACTATCAAATCCTCAGAGAGGGCAGCTTCCACTGGTCTTCACCTGGCATCCTGATCTCCAGTCCTGCTGCTCTTTCTTGCCCTTTTGATGCCAGTCATTTGGCCTTTTTGATGACTTCACTTTACCACCTGCCTACATCTACTGAAGTGTTTCTGTCTCTTCACAGTCTGTAATTTCCCTCTTCTCCATCTTTAGCTGTTTCCTGGGGAGATAGTCTCTGGTCAACCTTCTAGAATTCTATCAATCACCACTATCCTCCTGTTCTCAACTTTTATCTTCATAGAACTTATTACCACTGACTATTATCTATGATGTATTTATTTTCTCTATCATTATTTCCATGAAGGAGGAGGCAAGCTCCATGGGTATAGCATTTTTTTTTCATTTGTTTGTTTGTTTCTTAGTTCGTTCTGAAAGGGGTCTTACTCCATAGCTTAGCTTGGTCTCAAAATCAAAATCTCCCCACCTCAGCACCCCAACTGCTGAGTACTGGGATGCAGACCTGCAGCATCATGCCTGGCTTGGGTGAGCATTTCTGCTGTTTTTTTTCCCCTTTCCTATCTGTCATATTCACTGAAGTATTCTAATGCTCAGAAAAAAATTGGACACATAAGAATTTAATAAACATTTATTGGGTAATAAGTTGTTATATATTTAAATTGCTGGGAAGTAAAGACACATATCACTAGCAATTTTATATGCAAACAAAAGCTGTTGAGCATAGTGTTTTGGTGGCTTGGTAATTATTTCCAGGGTTTAGAATTGATTTAGGAGCCAGCTTGCAAGTCATTAATAATGTCAATTTAATTACTTTACAGTTACAGCTCATTTTGGACCCTAAACTGAATCACCCATCTCGAACACCACCTTATACATCAGGCTTAGCTCTGGTGATGATGTAGTGAAACTGCTATTTATTATTTTCCACAATATTTTCACATAGTCAATAGTTTTTCATTTGCAAGTAGTTCATCCACACTTGAACTATTAACATGATCCTGTTTGTTAACTATGTTAATTTACTTTATGCTTTTGTTGTGTTGTTTCCTTATGCAGTCTAGAAAAGAAGTATTGTAGGCGTTGTTTCCCTTGTCCTGGCATGAATGAATTGCAGGGACACAGTAGGGTGAATGAGAGATGCAGGAGAAAAGGAAGGCGGTGCCCCTGATCAGAGAGAGAAGACAGGAAATAAGAGGTGCCAGAGGGGTTCTTTTTTTCCCTTTCTTTCTGAAAACTAAAGAAATATCTATACTTGGAGAGCATTGAACACATAATTGCGGTCACTGTGGTGTCCCTCAAGAATGTGACTTAGAAGACAATGTCTGTGTAGTGCATTATGGGC
>NW_022196895.1:51029459-51159107 GCF_008632895.1 Mastomys coucha
TTATACTTCAGCATTCTCCAACTCAATGTCATTTGAGTGCAGTCACCACAGAAACATTCTCTTGGACAGGCAGGAGCAGGGTGGGGACCTCCACCCCTGTCTGTGTTCTGGAGAGCTCCGTGGAAATATTGCAGGTCAGGGTCAAGAGAAGCCCGCTCAGGCCAAGGATGCTCGGTTTGGTTTTGTTTTGCTTTTTTTTTTTTTTTTTAACCTCTATAAAATGATTTCCCCTCTTTTAGTATGAGAAACCTGGCTTGGAATAGCCATGATTGGTCTACCTATAGGTTTGTGTCTCCTCTCAGCCTAATCTAATAGTGAACAATTAGGATGGAAGAAAACATTTTGCATTTATGTTGAGGAAATGAGACATTTGTCTTGAGATATAAATACATACATACACACACACACACACACACACACACACACACACATGTCTTATAGCCAAGTAGAACGTGAGGTTATTTTTGATACTTAATTTTATAGAAGAAAATTCATATATATAAAGTGAAGACTTTCCATATTTAATCCATTTAGGGGAGAAACTCTTCTGTGCACAGTAGCTTGAGATCTGGGTGCTTGGCTGAGGCTTAGGAGATTGCTAGTGCCAATTCCAATTTGCTTAGTTCATTTACTTTGCACCTAAGTTGTAAATTAATCATTGCTAGTAACATCAATTTAGTTGTAATTAATCATAGAGGAAGGAGGAAGGCAGTCACACTGGAGCCAGCCATATTAACTGCCTTATCTGATTGCTCTTGTGTAATTTTCCAGCACTTTGATGAATACCCAAGGCAGGAAATACTTCAGGGGCTTTGGAGGAATTGAATGATGAAGGGGGAGAGCCAGAGTCAAACCCAGACTTCCATTTGGAAATGCATATGAATGCACTATAAGTAGTTGATTACTGTACACACACATAAATACACATACACATATATAGTTGTTGTGACATAGCTAACCTTCACAGGTGTGTGTTACATATGTAATTTACACACACACACACACACACACACACACACACACACACACACACACACACGCACACACACACTTGACTTGCATTAGATAAATGGCCTGTTGATGTTTCCACAACAATGTAAACTAAAAACAGAGATTTTATTGGAGTTTTGGTTGAATGGCCCAAGTCAAACCAAAGTACATTAAAAACTAAGAGCAAGCAAAGACAATGCCATTTTGCATAGGGTGAGTGTTGAGATGCCTTTCAGGCTGCCCCAAGGTAATGAGACACAGCCTGGAAGGTAGGCTTTTGCATTAGTTCTAAGGCAAACCAAAGCAAAGTCGGTAACTTCCTGCCTTCTGGCCCCTTCCTTTTTTTATATGGAAAAGTGGCTGGTCTAATCTGGTGCTAGCATTCTGGATGCTCAACAGTCCTCCTGTGCTCTTTTCATGCACAGCTCCTGCCTTGAGTTTGGCCATGCTTGGTCATAGTGTTTGGCTTCCTCGGCAACATCTCCATTTTCTTCATACCCTTACGTTTACTCTCACTTTTCTGTCCTTCTTTGAGAACATATAGGAAGACCTGGATCTTGCACATGCAGTGACCAAGCAAGAAGAGGCTATCATGTTATTGTAAGAATACCTGCTACAACAAAACTGTTTCTTAGTCAAGGGACAACAAACAGGGGCAGAATTTTTCTAATAAGTCTGAAACTTACTCAGACAGTGCTCCAAGAACCCAACCAAAGAAGACAAAACAAAACCAGAAATTGTTCTTGATCCTGTTTGGGGATTTTATAGTTGCACTTGGTTTTGACCCCAATAGCAAAAAGTGAATTACCTTTGACATATCACTGTTTCCTTTTCTCTTTCTCCACAATTATCTAGGCGGAAAATGTCCCTCCTGTTGATTCCTGTCTAGGAGAAATTGTCTCTGAAAAACATTGTGATGGACATCCCTAGCCTGGCAATTCATATGCAGAGGCAATTTCTTTTTAGAATTTGGCAAAAATTTCTGTCACTCTTCTCTGAATCAGACCGTAAGCTGGAAGCTGAGCTGTTTTACAATTTGAATGGGAGACGTCCTCCAGATTTGGAGGTTGTAGAACTTTTGGGATATGGCTTGGCAGATACAGGACCTTAGGAGGTGGACTGGTAGATCATAAGCTAGTTGGTTTCCCTGGATACCTTTGGTTTAATAAGCGAACTGTAAGCTCTCACTTCCATGGATGGAGCCCTACCCAACATACCTTTGTCACCACATTGGACTGTATCCTTTTAAACTGTGGACTCAAATGAATCCTTTCTTCTTTAAGTTGCTTCTTTTGCATCAGGTAATTTTTTAATTCCCAGGGAAAGGACACTCCACAAGGTGACAGATGGGAGGAAAGCAGAAAATTTTACATCAGTTGAATCCAAGTTAGCCAAAATTTTATGAGTTTTATTGTGACATTGTGATACTACATACACCCTGATTCTCATTTATCTTCCACTGGATCTCCATGCTTCTTTCATTTTCTGACTGTTATGGTACAGTGAACATGATATATTCTGGTGCACTGACTTAAAGTCCTTTGTGTGCACACCTAGGATTGGTACAAGTGGGTTATATGGTAAGACTCTCTTTTTTATTTTCCCATTTTCTCTATGTGTATGTGTGTGTGTCTCTGTGTGTGTGTGTGTGTGTGTGTGTGTGTGTGTTGTGCATGCACGTGAGTAGGTGGGTTTGTGTCCTTCTGCATCCACATGAAGAGACCAGTACTGGATCTTAGTTGTCTTCTCCTAGAGCTGTCTGCTTTATTGTCTTGAACCAAGGGCTCTTTCTAAACCAGCTTACTGTTTCAGCTAGCCTGACTTGCCATCAAGCTATCAGATCTGCAGGTCTCTGCCTCCCAAGGCTGGGGTTGAAGGAACAAGTGGGTATTCTATATTTGTATGTAGATGCTAGAGATCTGAACTCAGTTCTTAATGCATGTAGAGCAAAATTTCTGATCCACTTAGTCATATCCCCAAGCCTAATAGTTCTATTTTTAGGTTTTGTCTTGTTTTTTGTTAGTTTGTTTGTTTTTCGAGGAGATTCCGTACTAATTTCTATATCAACTGCTCCATTTTACATGACTACCTCCAGCATATAAGGGCTTCTCTTCTTCCAGATACTGGCCAGTATTTATTGTCACTTTTTTTCTTGATGGTAATTGTTGTGATCAGGGTGAGAGAACATCTCAAAGCAGTTTTATTTTGAATTATCCTGATCGATATTTGGTAGCCATTAATAATTCTTGTTTTCTTTCTTTTCATTTTATTTTATGTTTTGAGATATGGTCTGAATATGTAACCAGTACCTCCTGGCTTGGAACTTGGTATGTGAACCAAGACAGTTTTCAACTTGCAGAGATCTATCTGTTTCTACCTTCCCTGTGCTAGGATTAAAGATGTGCACCATCACATCCAGCCATTGGAGTTTGTATTTCTCACTCAGATATCTGCCTACTCAACTCAGTAGCCCATTTATTGACTGGGTGATTTTTGGCTGTTTGTATATTCTAGATAGTCATGTCCTATCATATGCACAACCAACAAAGATTTCCTCCCACTCTACAGACTGTCTCTCTACTCTCCTGCTTATTCCCCTTCCTGGGCAGACCCTTTAACAAATTGTCAACTCTTAGGATTTTCTGTGTTACCAGAGTCCTTTGCATGAAGCCCTTGCTTCTACGTTGATGTGCTTTGCTTATGTTCTCCTCTGGCAGATATAAGACTTTCAGGCACTGGACCCATTTTGAGTTAATATTCATGCAGGACAAGAGACATGCAGATCTAAGTTTCTTTCTTTTACAGAAGGATGTTTAATTTCCCAGCATCACTTGTTGCAGAGATGGAAAGGATATGACCTCACCCTGCTTGCTTGTGTCTCCTAGGTACTCAGCTACTCTACAGAGAGCATCTGTGTTGCTAATCTCATGACTTTCTTCCCAGAGGTCTTCTACTCCCGTATACTCCTGCACAGGGACACTTTCTTTTAAGGACGATTTACAGTACTATCCTCTGTTTTTCACCTTTTTATTGATGACACATTTATCAGAGTGTATCAGCAATCATACCATAGAACTGGTACTGTTCTTAGGATGGAAGCATAGTGTTCAAAGAGAAGAAAATAACATGACTTAATTAATCCTTTCTCCCATTAGGTTGTCTCTAGTATAATTTGTAAACAATGCAAAAATAAACATTTCTCAACAAATATCACATATCATATAATCTATTATCATTTAATTTGGATGTTTATTTCTGAATAATTATCTCTGTTTATGTCTAGCCATTTTTTGGCCAGCTTGCATATATGATAGAACTCTAAATATTTACATAATTAGAATAGTTTAATAGTTAGAATGTGTAAGGTTGAATTTTTGTTCATGGTATTGGATCTTGAACTGAAGTGATTAAAAAAAAAATCTCATTAACTTGAACAAATCATATATCTTCCTGAAAGAAAAATTACGAATGACAGCAATATACTTTAAGTATAAAATTATACTATTGAATCCATAGAAATTAGTCTTGTACGAATATGTCGCAATTAAACATTAAGTATGACTTACGTCAGGACTCATAAGAGCAGTGTGACAAATGTCAGTGTCTCAAGTGACATGTAAGGAGACAGAGGCACTGTAACTGGAATGCAGTTTCAACAGATACAATTACAGAAAGGACATACCTTATGTTGACTTTTCTACCTGGTAATGTGACTTAACATAGTAGTTTTAAAGATTAGACTGATCCAGGGATTAAGTTAATGGAACAACTTAGCACCTATATTAATCCCGTCTGAAGAATACTAGCCTGAGCCTGAACTGCCGGGTTCAAATAATGAGGTCAAATTCAGTAGAAAATTGCTATATCAGCAAGGTAAGAATATGGCAGTCTTATGACCTAGAGTAACAATATTAACACTATAGGCTATCTTGTAATCAGTTCATTTTTATTAGTTCATGTTTTATGGCATTTTTAATGTACAAAATTGTTGTAGCATTTTCTCTGTCCAATCACATTAGGACAGTGACAGGACTGTGATTGGACAGGAATAGAGAGGTGGAGCTAGAGTTTGAGGAGGGGAGAGGAGTGTATAAAACATTGTATGTAAGTGAGATGATGATGTTGCTAGCTGGGAGAAGATTGCAAGAGCCAGCCAGGACAGAGTGTTGTGGCCGGCCAGTACTAGCACTAGAATGTGGTCTGGTGGGAAAGAGAGTTTTCGGTGTGGATTCTTTTTTAAATTTCCCACAACACAAAATGATATGTACACATGCAAATTCACACAGCCCAAATTTAGAGTAAGCCCGACTGTCCTTCTCAAAGCCAGGAACAGGAGAAGTGCTGTGTGCACCTCAGAGTGCACCGTTCAGAATGGGCCTTGCTGAGAGCTTTGTCTTTGTCTTGGTCTACTGTGTCTCTTGCTTTTATTACTTCATTTTTAGTGAGTTTCTTCTTGAGACAGTATATGCCTTGACTCAGTCTTTTTTAGGAGTTGTGTGCCATTTACCATTGGCTATGCTTTGTTTGTAAAGTGCATTATCATTTTTACAGACATGAATTTATTTTCAAAACTCATACAAAACTGAAGTTATTGGAATGGAAAATTATTTTGGAAAGTTTCTAGTTATTAATCATTTCTCAGCAGTTCAAAAAGAATATGGAGGCATGTATATCTTCACAGATTTCTATCTTTCATAAGTTGTTTATTCACAACATTCATCTGATCCATCCTAATTTTGAGAATCAAAATTGCAGCAATCTGAGTTCCCGAATGAATGCAGAGGCATGTGGTCAAGGATTTCAATGAGAAAGCTCTTCAGTGTGGATAGAAGAGGGTATCTGCTGCACAATGATTGTATCACAGACTAAAAGGATCTAGGATGCTGTGGAGGTTAGAATGAGAATTTCCTCTAGAAGCTCATGCATTTGAACACTTGTCTTAGTTGGTGGTGTTTAGGGAGGTTCAAGAGGTATGTCCATCGTGGAGGAGGTGTGTCACTATGGGGCAAGCTTTGACAATTTAAAGACTCACAATACTTCTAGTTCACTAGATTCTATTGTGATTTCTCAGATCCAGATGCCCCACCTGCTGCCTTCTGCCATGTCCTCGCTGTCATGGACTGTAATCCTCTGGAACCAGAAACCCAGCTCAACCCTTCTGTAAGCTGTCTTAGTTGTGGTATTTTGCCACCACAACAGAAAACTAACTAATACACAGATTCAGCATGTTTGTAAAAGGTGTATTTGAGTCAGATATGATTGGGACAGTGAGACAGGAAGATTGCTACCTCAAGGCTAGTCCGGGTGGCACAGTGAGGTTGTGTGATTCAAAAAGACAGCAAAACCAATTAACTAGAGAAGAATAAGATATATGTGAGTGACAGCTACTGATATTCAAGGGATTTTCAGAATAAACTTTCAAAGGAGAATAACAAGTGGGGAAAATGTGGTGTAGTATAAACTTATTTTTCAAAGAAAGACAGGAAGAATCACCCATATATACCCATAGGAAAAGAGGTTTGAAAGCACACACGGCCTTCTGGCTTTGCCTTTGTCAGCAGGTATATGATTCACAGTGACACGGTCAGGCAATGGGATTATAGTTTTCTTTAGAGTGTATGTAACAAGGCACACAATTATGTATTACTTTCATCACTTAGAAAGTAGACTAAAGAACACGTCAAATTGAAGAACACATGATTGGAAGAACAAATTTTACAGAATATGCATCCTTATTGTCCTGTAAGGCTTAATGAATTTAAAAAGAGAGACCTCAAGGTCCAAATATCAGAAACAATAACACTGGGTTGCCATTAGGTGTTGTTGGGTAATATGACGTCATTGTTTTTTATTTTTCCCTGCAGGAATTTAGAACTCTCGCTTCAAACTAATTTTCCTTTCTTCTCGTAAAAACTCCAAAGCAAGACAAACAAAACAAAACAAAACAAAACAACAACTTGCTAAACAGAGATAAGGAGACAATCACATCGTTGTCAGCTGGGCCTACACAGCAGTGGATGACCTCTGTACCCACCTCAGCAGCCATCGACTTTCTTTTTGCCTAATCCTTTGAACAGTCGTTCTCAACCTAGAGGATATGACCACAGCGGTTGTCTAAGGCCACCAGAAAACACTGATATTTACATATCAATTCATAACAGTATCAAAATTACAGTTATGAAGTAGTGACAAAAATAATTTTATGATTGGGGTCCCAGCATTAGGTAGGTTGAGAACCAGTGCTCTAGAGGCCTAGAGAATAGAATCAGAGCAGACTAACCCTCTTACCTCTTAGAAGATGAGCTTCGTCCCCTGGATGTCCACTTATCCTAGAGTCAGAAGAAGATGAGGAAGAAAACCCTGCTTGTTAGAAGATCAAGGTTAAAAACTAAACAAACAAACAAACATAAAGGGCTATCGTCTCAAAACCTGAAGCAACACTTGGAAAGGGAAGAACATTAACGTTCAACTACTTTTTTAAACTTTGGGGGTTCATAAAAATAAAAGCCATATTTTTTCCATGCATTTCTGGCTTTTTCAAACCATCTGTGTTTCAAGGAATGTTCAGGCCATGTGTTTTTAGTTAATTTACACTTAACTCATCAAAATGTTGACTTGTTATTCCACCATTTGATGTCTCAGAAATCTTACGTGCACTTTAATATACGTTCAAAAGTCTTTCCTGCATTTGGATGGGAAGTCATCATTAGTGAGTAGTAAACAGAACTGAGCGGAGCTTAAGCCCGATTCTGAATTCGGAAACAAGGAAATACCGAGTCTTTCTTTCTTTCTTTCTTTCTTCCTTCCTTCTTTCTTTCTTTCCTTCCTTCCTTCCTTCTTTCTTTCCTTCCTTCCTTCCTTCCTTTCTTTCTCTCTCTTTCTTTCTTTGTTTCTTTCTTTTTTCTTTCTTCCTTCTTTCCTTTGCCTTTCTTTTTCTTTTCTTTTCTAAGTTAACAAACTATTTTCACACATGGTCACAAAATCCTTAAAATGATAAAACAGGAGGGATAACCAAAAGACATTAAAATCATAATGAGAAGAAGCGGAGAGTTGAGAAAGGGTGTTTCTTAAATGAAGGAACTTCTGAGGTTGTGCAAAAGCCCACCCCGCCCCTTCAGTCCCCTCCACCACACTGATTGTCTTCACTGTAAAGAATCCATTATGCAATTTCCCTCAGGAAAAGGGAACAGGGAAAAGGGATAAATGATATTCTTTGAGGTTTTAGTGACACTTTCTTTTAAGGAAGAAACCAAAGCAAAACAACAGCAAAAAAAAAAAAATAAAAATAAAAAAAAAAAATAAACCCACTTAACACATACTACAAGAAATCTCCCGTGGCTTTTGTGTTGGAAAGAAATATTTTATTCTTTCTCATGATATGTATGTAAGTTTTTGACCAGAATACTTGGCTGAAAGCAGGCAAGCTTAGTGTCTGCTTACACACCACATGACAATAAATCCCCTGGATATGTGGCCTCAGACTTCGAAGAGCTGTTTGATCAGGGAGCAGCCTTTTGTGACTGGAAACAGGAAGGGGTTTGAGAGACCAAAAAAACAGTGAATGATTTTTTGGGACCCAAACTTATGCTGAGATGGAAGGAGCCAGTTCATGTCAGAGTGTCAATTTTAGACAGGAGACTCCTGACACTGAACCACAGACCAAATAGGACCTGGAACGGAAGCAAGTCAATGGGAGGACAAAGCAAGTGAATAAATAGGAGTGAGAAGCTGGGGAAACTGAGGAGGCTAGATAATTACAAAATATTGTTGGTAAAGTGTAGAGACGAAGCTGGAGGTCAGTCATATGAGGGTGAGTCACATGGTCACAGGTTCCCTTGCTCATCTGGCTTGCTTTATTTACTCTTCAGGCATCAACCTATAAAGCATCCTTTATCAACATGTGGGCTGAGACAACTTTGGGGGTCGAATATCAGATACCCGACATAGCAGATATGTACAGGCATAACAGTAGCAAAGTTACAGTTATAAAGGAGCAATGTAAGCAATTTTATGGTTGGTGGGGTCACCACAGCATGTGGGACTGTATTAAATGGTGGCAGCTTTAGGAAGGTTGAAAACAACTGCTATCAAGTAATGAGATATCAGCGACAGAAGTGTACATCGTAATCAGTTCAGCCGACACTCCCAATTTGGACCATTTTCTACTTGTTATTGTTTGTTTGTTTGTTTGCTTGTTTTTATAAATGAGAGGTTTGTGACTCAAAGTGGGAGAGTAATATGTTCCCTCAGCTATACGTTAGCTAGTAGCAGAATATTAAGGGACAATTCTAGAAAGATCCAGTCAGCACTTCCTGCATCCCATCCTTTCCTTGTCCCTTCCTTCTCCTGGAAATTCCTGCTTCCTTGTTTGCTTTTCCTTTGTTTTATTCACTCCTGTTCTAACTCTATCTCTGGGTGGAAACAAAAATGACATAATGTCACCCCCAAAGCTTAACCGGAGTTATTTTTAGAGAGGGTCATGGAGCACTTTTGTTTTGTAAAGTTTCAGGCTTATTCTTAGCACATGAGTTCAAGCGCTGTGTACTAACCTTGAACCTTGAGCCGTGAGTCAACATGATGGAACGAAATAAAAGAGAAATCGGGCTCTGAAGACTCACTCGTCGGCAGCTCTTGGTTCTTTTACTCTTTTCTTTCCTTTCTTTTTCTTTTCTTTTTTTTTTAAAGAACATTTCGATGAGTTAAGTGTAAATGAATCAGAAACACAAGGATTTTATTTCCCTCGCCACATGCACGAGTTTAAACATTAATGGGAAAAAAATGCTTAGCACAACGTGTTTTGAATTTTCTATGTCCTTTTCCTCTTATGATCCCTGGAAGATGGAAGCTGAAGAATGTTGAAGACAATGTAATCAAAAGCAAGCATGAGCCTTCCATGTTTATGTACCATATGTAGCTTTGTTAGGCTGGCTGGTGCAGAGCGTCCCTTCTGAAAGGCAGACAGTATTTTTAGTCTTTGACCTAATTATATTACAGAAAGAAACTTAGGAACAGACTTGGATCTGAATATATGGTGCAGGAAGAGGGCAGCAGGCTGCGAGACATCATTTTAATACATGAACTTGAGGAAAGTTTGCAACTGGGCAAAGGAACAGAAAAAAAATAGTAAACAGCCTCATTAAAACTTTTAAGACTTAATAAAAATAGCACAACTTATCTGATTGTGAATGACCCTGTGTATGACCCTACCCTGCATATATCTTGTTTTATAAGTTAACATTGATTTACTTTGTAGAGCTTGAGTAGAATGTTTTTAGAATATTTCTACTAAGAAAATTACAGCCATTTTTTTTTTAAGATTCCTGGCATCTAGTTTGACTTCCACTCTTGATGGACAGTTCGATGGGGAGGCATTTCACACGGCTGATCTTAGTTAAAATTTTCTGTCTAGTTCTAGGAAGACTAATAATTAGCTAAATAAGCATCAGATATTCTCTTTAGTCAGTGCCTGCAAACGAATCTTTTACTCAAACTTGTATCCATTTCCTAGTTTACTAAGAAGCTTCTAAGAGAGCATGCAAGTTGAAATAAACCCTCTCTGGTTAACCTGTGGTTTGGCTTTTGGGCACCCTCAAATCATTGAAATCAAATCGGTTCAGATGCTAGCGTTCATGAACACACAACAAAGCCGCCCTGGCTATTTTACTAAAATGATAAGTTGGTTGGAACACAGCTACTCAGTTCTATGGAACGCCAAGAGAGTGTTGCCAGCATCTCAGTGCTGGCACTGGCCTGTGTCACCCAGGAGAAGGACACACGAGTCACTGTCACATCTGTTGTTAACTCTGTCATCAGTCTTACATGTTGCCCCGTGTATTTAAATAGAAGGAAAACTGGGCTCCATTTCAAACTCTTGAGTATGGTACATGAAAAAGCAGGGCTCACATTTAATTAAATTACAGTCTAGGTGCCATATGTGTAATCAGACCTTACCTCTATCCCACATGGAGGTGAAGAGTAGGAATGTGGGATAAAGGTTCCCTTTTGCCTCCTGACAGCACGGGCTGAAATGATTTTTCTAAGGAACACCATCCCAGTGACAAACTCCTTTGCCAACTGCTGTGGCAGAGCCCTGAAATGATCACTCTGTGGCTCATTAAGTCCCAGCGCTGTAAAAATGGCCCCTGTGAAGAGAGGTGACCTCCTTACCTCCAGAAGGTAAGATTTCAGCTATTTTCACTTCTGGTGGTTGGAATTCCTATGGTGCTCAGAGCCCCACCTTTGTAAAAAACCTTCCAGCTTAGAAAACAGAGAAGAGCTTCTCATTCGTCTCAACATGTAAACTTAGGTTAAGGAAATTTCAGTGTAATGACTAATGCGACTTTAACTGAAAACAGTGAACTCCACAGTGGGCTCTCTGATCCTGAAACACAGAATACACTTTGTTCAACCCTGAAGTGTATGTGCCTTGGGCAGGGGCTGGGAGGGAAGAGGCATTTTTCCATCCGAAACCAACACGTGTTTTTCTTTCCTCTGCTGCTCGGCAGTTTTGGGGATTTTTTTTTTTTTTTCTGTATTTTCTGAGCTTCACATCTCTAATCAGTTTGGTGGGAGTGTGGATTTAAAGACATTTATTTTGGAAAACATGCTCTACTAAAACGTAGTAATAGAAGCCATTTAATTCTAAAATTGGCAGCTGAAGCTAACAGTGAGTTCGCTTAAGCAGCTACTGAAATGCTTCCTTCAGTCGAAAGCATTTGAGAGCACAACCGGCTGAGACGTTCTTGCTCTTCCTAATGTCCTTTCAAAACAGGCTAGAGTGGAGCAGGAGCCCACCTCCAAGGTCAGGCACATGGAGCTGGAGATAAACTCTCCCTGCATTGCCTGTCTGTGCTATTTGCCATGTATGCAGACTGTTCCTCATTTGGGAAGGATGATATGATTGTTGTCCTGCGGACTCTAACTGGGGAGACATGTACAAACTTTCTACTCAGTGCAGATAGGGTACCAACGGCAGAAACGATCGGTTCCATCTTTGTGCACCACCCAATGAGGTTAGAGGGGGTTGCATGAACAACTTGGGGGTAGCTACCTCATGGAGGATCAGCCTGTTTCCCAGCTGTCAATAATCGCTTATATATTTTAAGGGAGGAGCAGGCCTTGTTTACCCCACCCCCAGGATGGAAAATTAACAGGCCCATTCCTACACAGGTACCCTGTGCTAATCTCAGCAGCTGAGAATTCAAGAGAACAGTGGCCATGTCCACCCAGGTACCTGGAGGACAGCAGTCCACAATTGGAATCCTACTGCTCAGGCTTAGAGAGGAAGGTCCTAAAATTGAGGTCAAGCTTGGGCTACAAAACAAAAATCATACTTTTTCTTTTTAAAAATTTAGCTTTGTTTGTGCAGATGTAAATTCCATATGTCTAGGCACACACAAAGGACCCAGAGAGGCTGTCATATACCTTGGGACTGGAGTTAGAGGCATTGGGAACCAACCAAAGTGGGTGCATTAACTAAACTCAGGTCCTCCAGGACAGCATCAAGAGGCCTTGGTCTCTAAACAGCTAGGGAGACCATTAAAAAAAAAAAGCTATATTTTATTTTCTCTTTTGTTTTTTGTTTTTATTAATTTTTTTAAGAAAAATAATGGAAAATAGAGGAAATATAGGGATAAGTGTTCTTGGCTTTGGAAGTAGTCTTGGGGTGTGTGCCTGCATGTATGTGTGCATGTGGGTGTGTGTATTTGTGTGTGTGTGTGTGTGTGTGTGTGTGTGTGTACTCTGTAATTTTTACAAGGACACAGTTGGCTCAAACTAGAATGATGTTCTCTCTTTGTTCTCCCCGAACGCTGGAGCCAGAGAATTCCCTCTACTTAGGTGTTCTCCAGCTTCAGCCACAGTCTGACTCCTACACCAGACTTTGTGAGTCACTAAGATACCCGACCTGGGAGGGACAGGAGCACAGCGCCTACATAAACACACAAAAGAATTTGCTAATCATACATTAGCAAGTGGGCGTGGCTGAGACCAAAACAATGGCATCTGATCCCTTTCTCTCTTTTCCACATTATGATGGAGATTAAGTGATGGATTAAGATGCAACCTGGAAGGAGAGGAAGAAAGTGCATGTGAGAATGAATGGAATTCAGGGATACCTGAATCTCAGGCTTATCTTGCTTCTGGTTAGGCCATGATTGTCCTGAATCCTTAACATTGGATAACGAACAAATAAAGATTTACAGTGTCCTCATAGTTGACAATGACTATAAGTACACCCTTTCTGAGATGACATAGATAGATATCTATGGACTCTTTTTGGAATAGAATATGGAGTCCTGGTCAGTCTTACCCTCCCCTTCACTTGCTGTGACTCATTTTGCCCTGTCTTGGTACTTTTGTATTTATCCATATAAACCTAAACAGCTGTTTTGCTATCCAGGGCCTGCAAAGTCACCCTTCACACTGGGATGTCCCTTTCCAACACTGCTCAAGTCTTTGTTTGCATTTGTCCACTTCTCCTAAGTATGTACTGCATCTGGTTACCCTTTGCCATTCCCGACATCAGACCATCAGTACCCAGGCTTCTCTGGAATGTGACTCCCAACTTCTGACCCTTTCCTTAGAAGCTGGAACTTATTTCTAGGTTTTTAGAGCTGGGAATTAGGTATGGGGCTTCACATATGATGTGTTAGATTGGTGTTCCATATATACATATACATACATATGTGTGTGTGTGTGTGTGTGTGTGTGTGTGATGACATGGTGGTCACAGGTAAAAGTGGGAGGTTAGCCCAATGGATTTTGGGAATATGGTGGCTGTTGCCTTGGCAACAGGTCTGTGAGGCCCGCTATGGGTTTCAGAGGCCCTGATGCCAACAACACATACAAGCAAGAGTTCTACCACTGTGTGCTTTATTAGTCCATATCTTATCCCATACTGTGCTGCTTGAAATCCTCCAGAGACCATAGAATTGAGAAAAGACTCATGTGTAAGACCTGTGTTGATGTGGCCATGTCTCTCAGTCTCATTTTCTATGACTCCCTTCTCCTGTCTTTGACTCAGGCACATCCACTTTCTCATACTAATCACAGCCTTGCCCTCTGTGTGTTCTCTGCAAATGCTCTTTAGTCTGACTGACTACAATGCTGTCTTTCAAACCTCTCCCTTCTTCCATCATGTCTCCTTTAACTCATGCTTTAGCTAATTCAGCATCTCCCTTCCCTGGGGTCAAGAGGTCATCTTTCTCTATTCCCACTCTACTAATCTCTTTCCACATCAAACCCTAATGATGAGATTCTTTCCTGTGGTGAGATAAATTCTATGAGGGCATGGCTTTGTCTGTCTTGCTTGCTAACTTATATGCATTGCAGAGAATGGTGTTTGTAGCATATTAGATACCAAATGCATCTCTGTTAAGTAGCCCATGAGTACACCTCTCTTCTATAAGCTTCAGGTAGAAAAGCATAGTCATCTTAAATCTCTGACAATAGTTCTGCCACCATGTCCATTTTCTTACAGTCCCTAGTGACATAATAATGAGTTTACCAAATATATAGATTATGCATATGTTCACACTCCCTAGCTATTAGGAAGCTTCTCGTCATACAATAATGAACCCTTTTCTTCTAGGCAAACTAGGGAGTTCTAAGATGGAGTTAGATGACCCAGGTACCTCTTGTTTTGCTGAGGGATCTTCAGAGAAACAGGATCAGCAAGATATACTCATGACATTTATAATTCCAAATGTAGATGTTGCAGCTTTACAAATACAAAATACTTAAGGGAAGGAATCGGCTCCTGCAGTTGTGGAGGCTGAGAGGTCTCACCGTCCGCCGTCTGCCAACTGAAGAGCAAGGAAAGTTGGGAGTGCAGCTTGAAGGTCTGAGATCCAGGGAATCCATGGTGTAGCAACCAGTCTCTATCTAAAGACCCATAAGCTATGTGTGTTACGAACAGGAACCAGTAGATGTGCCATTTTTAATAGGTAAGCAGGAAGTAAATTCAGCCTTCCTTTTCTTTTTGTTCCATTCAGACCCTGAATGGAATGATAGATGCTCCTTCACCAAGGCTGGGAAGGACCTCTGGTTTACTTGGCTTACCAATTCAAGTGTAGCCCTGTCAAGTTTTCTTATAGGTGTAATCTTCAAGTCTTTATAGCCGGGTCTTTGTCTTTTGTATCTCAGGAACATTTCCATGTGTCAGGATCCTATGAATCGGCAATTTCTATGTCCTCTCAAACGTGCAGCTCATTTGTGTGGCCCCAGTTGTAGTTCTCATGGAAGTTACTCAATAGTGAAGAGATATCATTGACATTTTTGAAGAAATACTACAGACACATTTTTCTGTGTCATATTTCACATGTGCCACTTAAAGTTACTACCACCATTCTAAGAGAAATACAAAAAATAAAAGAAATGTAAGTTGCTGCAATTGCCAGGCTTTCTAAAATGTTATAAATGTAATTCAGTGATTTTTAAAAAGTTGCTAGTTATCGTATAAATTGAGATAATATTTCTATTCCTTTACCTATCAGGGATCTATTAATGCAGTGTGCGTGTGTGCGTGTGTGTGTGTGTGTGTGTGTGTGTGTTTATATGTATGGGTGTGTGTGTTTGCATGCATGCATTTGTTTTTACTATGGACTTTTAAAATAAGCTGTGTTTAATTAGTTTAGCTGTATGTTTATTATTATTCTTTCTTCTTTTAGATTTATTTTGTCATTTTATTTATGAATAATACATATTTGTGACTGTACATATGTGTGCCAACATGTATTTGGGTAACTGCAGAGGCCAGATGAAAATATCAATATTCTGAAGTGGACATTGTAGACATTATGGACTACATGAAATAGGGGCTGGAAACTGTACTCCTGATATCTGAGAGAACATCAAGTGCTCTTAATCAATGAACCATTTCTCTAGACTTGTATTCTTATTCTTTGAGATCACATTAAAATACTATTGTATAAATAAGAGATAGCAAATACTATTAGCAATGGAAGACATGGGGAGTACTACACATGAAATTGTTCCCTGATTAAAAAATAATAATACAATTGAAAATGGAAACAATTAAAATGTTGTGCTTGGATCTATAAATTGTTTGCTTAATACTTGTTGTAACAGTTAGCATTGTGTCAAGTAACTTTTAAGTTACTTGAGAGAAGTAACATAAAAGTAAAACAATATATTTTGGCTCACAGTTTCAAAGTGAATGGTCTCTATTGTTCCTGGGCCTGCGGTGAGGCATGACATCATCTCAGATGTTTGTGGTGGAGTAGAGCTGATCCCGACATGGCATCTTGCAGAACTGGTGAGCAACAAGATCTATCCTTCAGGAATATGTCCTACCTTCATTCTATTCAAATTATAAGTCATTCAGTGGAAGGAAGCCTTGACTAGATTAGACTCCACAGTCTCAGAAAACATCCTAACACACATACTCAGAAATATGCCTTACTCACGTCTCAGGTACCCCCTCAATCTAATCAAAGTGACCATCTATATCCTGTAGGGATAATCTTGTGTGTACAGTATGGGAGAATCATCTGTCAATAAATGGCCAATAAGCTAAGGCAGAATGAGAAGGCAGGACTTCTCGCTGGGAAAGCATGAGATGAAGAGAGGGGGCAGGTTAGGAGACCAACCAAGTAGCTTTCAGCAGGTCAGAATAAATGGGAAAATAAGTCCTTAGTTGGTAATGAGTCTAGCTCATGGTCTAGGCATTTGTTACTAATTTTAAGCCTCTCAGTTTTATTTTGGAACTGGGGCACTGGTGGAGAAGCTTGTGGTTATAAGATCCGCTATTCCTCGTGGTGTATAAGTTCTGGTACTTTGCTCTAGCAGCCCCAGTATAGCAAAAACCTAACCAAAATTGTCTCCTTTTTTCCCCTGAAGGAAGACTGATGGATGGAATCACTCTGTTAACTTCTCTTAATTTTACCCTTCCGCCTATTGCTAACAAAGCTTTTGTGCCTCGTCTGGGCTTGTCACACCCAGAGTTCTAGTCCAGGATAAATGCTCCTCTTCTAACATATGCAATTTTTTTCTCACACAAAGTTGAAGAGGAAATGTTGTTACTATTATTATAAGTGAAAATAGAAAAAAAAGTTAGACATTTTAGCCTTTTGATTTCTTCTAAGCCCGCATAACTTCTGACACGTGCAAAACACAGTAAAATTTAAGCAGATCCCCTCAGCTAGGTCTATTGCTGCCATTTTAGCCTCTGAGCTTGTGACTCTTTGTAACTGAAACACATAGAGAGCCAAGTCCTGTGCATTTGCTGCTAGTGTGAACTCTGTTCATATCTCAGGCATAGGTGACACTCCATACACCTCTATTTTCTCTGTGTTCTAGGGTGCTAGTCCATCTTCCGGGATCTGGCAGAATGAGGACTACTCTTGGACTCCTCCATGTTCTCAATACTGCTTCCTCGATACTGCTGCATGACATGTGCATCAGGAGCTTACAGTAATATTGAAGGTTAAGATCCCTCTGCTTAGGCACCTTCTAGTCCTCAGTCACCAGTCGCCAGTAAATAAGCCAATTGCTTATTTTTCCTACTTTTGAGGCTTCTTTTATGATTATATGGCACAAGTGGTGCTTAGTCATGACATGGGACATTTTCCACGCTCTCTTCCCAGCCTGGCCAATGAAGAAATCCGGCTTTTGGAAAGCATTTGGCAACCAAGCACTGTTTTCGATTTTCTCGTATAACTCTGTACCATAGTCATCAGACTGTTTTCCTCTTCTAAAGTGAGGAAATTTAATTTTATGCCAGCCTCAGGCCTGCGGACACAAACTGTAAAACAGCACAGCCTTTTAGAGGTCCCAGGATTGTGTTGTGTGTTGTTTTCAATTGAATGACTACAATAAGCAGAGGAATACAGATGACCTTGGCGGCAAAGTACAGTATTGCTTAGGGAAGAAAGTCCTATGAGGCCCAGCTGTTCTCTCTCCTCCCACAGTCAAGACTCCCCACATTTTCTCTCTTCTTCTTCTTCTTCTTCTTCTTCTTCTTCTTCTTCTTCTTCTTCTTCTTCTCTTCCTCCTTCTTCATCTTCTTCTTCTTCTTCTTCTTCTTCTTCTCTTCTTCCTTCTTCTTCATCTTCTTCTTCTTCTCTCTCTTCTCTTGCTCCTCCTCCTCCTCTTCCTTTTTCTTCTACCTTTCTTTTCCTCTGTCTACTTTCTTGTGCTTTTCTCCAGTTTTGGTACAAGCACCAGTCTTTCTCACCCTGTAGAGCCAAGGCTACCCAGCCCTAAAACACATTTGCTGTCCTTGTCAATCAAAACCAGTGTACTCACAAGGGAGAAAGGCTACTCCTTTCACAAGGGCCAGTAGGTCACTCTGAGCCTGAATGTTAACTAAATATGTCATAATGAACTTCTCGGGAGTAAGTATAGTTTTCATGAGGCACCGAGCTACTCACTGAGATAGCAAGACATTTTCATAAAGAGAACTGAAACTCTGAGTGACAGCTCAGTGAGCAGGAATTACTGATGTTTTATTAAAACTTTAATTTTTCCTAGGGTGGGGATTATCTTTACTTTTAAGACATTGAAACCTAAAATCCTAGTCCTTACATGTCCAATTATCTTTCATGGCCATACGTGTAGAATAATCACATTTAAAAATTACACAGAGAGCTCAGTTATAAAAGTAATTGCAATGATAAACATAGTAGGAATTCAGATCTTGCTTATCAGGACAGGCTTTATCATCTCAAGTGGGTCTTTGTGGAGTTCTACCTCCTTTCTTACAAAGGTGTTTACTTCTGGCTTTATATGAAAAGATTCCTATCCTTGAAAGTTTATTTTTATTTTTCCCAGTATGGTGGCACATACCCTGAATGTCAGGACTCATGAGAAAGACATATAGATCTCTGTAAGTTCAAGGCCAATCATTAAGGTCTATTAGTGAATAGCCAGGTCTCATTTGGAGCAATGGATTCCTAGTTATCACAGACTGCAACATATTTCTTAGCAGCACCATCCATAAATGAGAGAGCTATCATTGAGATGTAGGAGCACATGGCAGCTTGGCAAATGGGAAAACAGCATATGTCAGCACCTCACTTTACTTTGCACTGAACTTTCCTTTCATCTCTGCTGCATTCTCTGTACTGTGCTCCAATTAGAGACAGAGTATGTGAGCAGGAAGGGACATGGTCTCAGCAGGAAGGGAGAACACAAAAACAAAAGATGAGATACCTGAATCCTCAATCCTCAAGAGAAAGAAACTGTGATGAATGTGTTGATAATAAAGACCCAGAGGAAGACTGGGTCTTTAGATCCTGTGCCAAGGGTATGTTGGACAGAGAAGGAAGAGGAAGGCTTCAGAGGAGGATCTCAAATGATGAACTGAATGTGAATGAGTGGATGAGAAAGCAAAATCCTTTAAGGGGCTGGCATAATTGTGGGAAGGATCCTGGCTTTCATGGGTAGTTAGTTGTCTTAGCTTGGATTTCTTTGCTGTGAAGAGATACCATTACCACGGCAACTTTTATAAAGCAAAACATTTAATTAGGGCTGCCTTACAGCTCTAGAGGTTTAGTACATCATCATCACGGTAGGGAGCATTGCAGTGTGCAGGTAGACATGGCGCTGGAGAAGTTTTACATTCTTGATCTGAAGGCAGCAGAAGGAGACCCCATGGTACCCTGGGTATAGCTGGAACATAGGATGACCTCAAACCCTGCGCCCACAGTGACATACTTCCTCCAAGACCACACCCATTCCAACAAGTCTTTCCTCCTAATAGTGCCACTCCCTATGGACCAATCATTCAAACACATTAGTCCTTGGGGGTCATTTCTGTTCAAACCACATTCCTGGCCCCCATAGGGCTTGTAGCCAGATCATAATGCAGAAATGCATTCGGTCCAACTGCAAAAGTCTATGTAGCCTGTAACAGTCTCAAACTTGCTTGAAAGTCCAAAGTTCAAAGTCTTTTCTGAGATTCACGCAATCTCTTAACTGTAATACCCTGTAAAAATCAAAATGAAAATGCAGATCATATACTTCCAACATACAGTGGCACAGGATCTACAGTGCCATTCTAAAACAGAGTGCAGTGATGAACTAATGGACCAAATCAAGACTGAGAACCAGTTGGGTAAACTCCAAACTCTTCATCACCATATGTGATGTCAAAAATGTCCTTTATATCTCCAGTTCCTTCCAGTTTTATTGACTGCAATGTAATTCTTTCTCTTGGGCTGGTTCCACTCCCTGTTACCAGCTTTTCTCAGCAGGTATCCCAGGACTCTGGCATCTCTAACCTCTTCTTGTCTCCAAGGCAATCCAGACTTCACCTTCAAGGCTTCACACAGTAGCCTCTCCCCCTGATATATGGCTGGTCACAGCAGCTTTCCTTAGAGAGAGATTCTATAATGACTTTCTTCGGTCCTTGACTCTAAAGCCAGAACCATTGGATGAAGCTGCCACATTCTACTGCTTGCTGGGGCAGGGACATGGCACCCTTATTCAATTACATCTTCACCAGCTTTCTGATTTTGATGGTTCCTTTCACTTCCTAGACTTGGCTATTCTGGATATTGCTCTGACCTTGAACTCAGCCTGGTCTACAGAGATCTGCATGCCTCTGTCTCCTGAGTGCTGGGATTAAAGGTGTGAACCACTACTCCTGGACCTAACCTGCTCTTTAATTTCTTTTCACAGGATGGAAATTCAGTGGTGGGATCTTGCCCTTAAGTCACCACTCCCCTTATTCCAATTAATATCCATAAACTATTTATCTCTGAGAACATAGAATGTGGCTCCATTATACTTCCTGGTCCTCCTTTTCTCCTTGAATTATACATTGTTTTTGCCCCTCATCTTGCTCCTTTTCATCACAATGGTCTTCATAAAAGTGAACATGTATAACCAGATGAAAGAGTTTATTCTAGGCTGTTTTGGAATTTCCTTAGCCAATGTACTTAATCAAAAAAACTCTTCACTCTAGCCTTTGGCAGTCTTTTAAGAAAAGGGCAAACATCAGCCACATTCTTTGCCAAACTATCACAAGAATAGTACACACATTAAAATTCTTCTCCTCTGAAAACATTTCTACAATTCAAATCAATCACCCTCAGCACCACTGTCTTCCATGATCCTAGTAGAATGGCCCATTAAGCTGTGCTTAAAGCACTCCATTGATTTCCTAACCCAGTCTCTGAATCCATATTTCTCTAAACAAAAAATGGTCAGACCTATCACAGCAATACCACAGTCCCTGGTACCAACTTCTGTCTTAGTTTTTGTTTTATTGCTGTGAACATTTTAATTGAGATTAGCTTATAGTTTCAGAGGTTTAGTTCATTAATATCATGATGAGAACATGGTAGCATGAAGGTAGACATGGTTCTGGAAAGGGAACTGAGAGTTCTACATCTTGATCTGAAGCACACCCAGTGTAGTTTGAGCATAGGAAAGCTCAAAGCTTGCCACCACAGTGACACACTTCTTTCAACAAGATCCCACATACTTCAACAAGGTTCACCTCCTAATAGTGTCATTCCCTATGGACTAAGCATTCAAACACATGAGTTTGTGAGGGCCATTCCTGGTCAAAGTGCCATACCTCTGTAAGGGAAAGAAGAGACTACCTACAATTCTAATAAGTCAATCTGGGGAGGAAAGCTGAGGTATGATGGTTGGGGGAGAGAACCACTTCATGAAATGCCAGGTGCATTAGTGTAGACAGGAACCAATCAGAGCAGCCAATTTGGTACAGAGAATTTGAGACATATTATGGAACTCACAGGCTCAGCATGCCTCAGAGGTCAGTACAGAAACTGGAAAGTTGCAAAGACTGGGAAGAACACAGGCTGAGGAGAAGGGAAAACAAATCAATGTTTGTGAGAAGTTTCTAATAGACATCACTAGGTCTCTGATGAGTAAGTGGAAACAGACAAAAAAAAAAAAAAAAAGGATGACTTTGTAATATCAAGTTCAGGTTCCAGGCCAAACAAGAATCATTTGGACTGCAGTTACAGGAGACATAATTTTATATTGACCATGTTTTTCTTATCAACATCACTTCTTACTATACTATAGGCATTTATATGAGTATCTTTCCTTAGGAATGATGTTAGATTCATCTTTGTTTCCTCAATGGCATCAAGTTTGGTGTTTTACACAGAGGTGATGCAAATTTGTTAACTGAAGTTAATATGGTAAACTGATTCAAGGACTTAGCTAAACTTGGCAACTTCCTAATACGCTTATTATGTGTTTACCTGTTAGGGATAGAATACCAGTGGGGTGGTACTGTCAGTACTGGGCTGCTACTTCATTATTCAAAAAACCCTTAACTATCATGTCTCTTTTTCTTAGAACTAAGCATCTTTCTATGAAATGAACTGCATGGCAAAAAAATTGGAGGTGGCTCTCTCAACATGCTCAGGAAATGTCCTAGAAGAGGGGTTGGAAGATTAAAGAGCCAGAGGTAAGGGAAGTACTGGGAAAACTAGTGCCCTCTGGACATGGCAGGGCACCTGCACTAATGAACTCACAGCAGTTGTGGTTGTCTGTGTAAGACCTGCACAAGATCAAGCCAGTCAGTATTCTAGCATGGATGTAGAAGGGTTCTCTAACTCCAACCCTTAGCTGATACATTATGTTAATTAATTAATTAATTAATTAATTAATTAATTAACTTTGCAACCTGATGGCAGCTTTTTCTTCCTCTTCTCTCAGTTATTCCCCATCCACTCCTCATCCCTTCCTCATTAGAAAAGGGGAGAACTCCTATAGGCATCCAAGGGCCTTGTCATATCAATTTGCAGTAAGACTAGGAAGATCTTTTCCTATTGAGGCTAGAAGAGGCAGCCCTAGCTGAAGCAGTACTGACAATTGATGGTTATTGTGGGAGGGGTGGTTTTCTCTATGGGTGTGGTCCCTGGTAGGTTGACCATGCTCCATGGATGATACCACACTTAGGTGTATATGGACAGCACAGAATAAACTCCTTGGGTTACTTTTTAAAACAAGACATGAAGTTGGAATACTGGTGGGTGGCAAAAGGTAGATATGAGAGGATATGAGAGAAATGGGTAGGCATATATATTTAAATTACATAGCACACGTTTGAAATTCTCATTTTAATAAAAATGTATTTTTAATAATCAAAAGAAGTAAACATCTATGTCTAATCTCATATAAGCTTATAGTTCACAGTTAGTTTTTTATTAACTTGATACAGGATCTTCTAAGAAGGGGGGAGCTTAATTGAGAGAATGTTCTCATCAGATTGGCCTGTAAGTAATTCTGTGGGTATTTTCTTGATTAATAATTGATGTGTGAGTGCCCAGTTCAGTATGGGGAATTCCTGGGGTATATAAGAAAGTAGTCTGTGTAAGCCTTGGGGATCAAGCCAGTAAGTAGTGGTTCTGTCATGGTCTTTGTTTCAGTTTCTGCCTCTAGGTTTCTGCTTTGAGTTCCTGTTTGAGCTTCTCTCAGTCATGGACCTTAATCAGAATATGTAAGTCAAATAAACCCTTTCTTTGGCATGTTGCTTTTGGTCATGGTGTTTTAACTAAGTAATAAAAGAAAGCAAATGAAGACATGTTCTATCTATCTATCTATCTATCTATCTATCTATCTATCTATCTATCTACCTATCTACCTATATATATGTTATAGTATCAGAAGTCTCCCACTCATGGTTTTAAGATTCATGATGTTTTCTTTAGTTTGAATAAATTTTAGATTTCTGTGATATTATGGAACTCTTCTGAATTCCAAGGTTCTCCTAGGTTTTGACTTACTTACAAAGTAGTGCAACAACAGACGGCAGTTACATAAATGATTAAAAACTTCAACAGTGTTATTCTCAAATGTGGCCTTCAGATCACTGTAGTCATCATCACCATCACTTGAGAATTTAAAGACACAAATTCTTGGCAGCACTCTGGATCTTTGGAATCAGTGATAATGCTTAGCGGGCATCATTTTCAACAAGTCGTCCAGATGATTCACATCTTCCAGCTTTTCAGAATTATTAGTGAATGGTGCAGGCCCCCTAAATGACTCCCTTGAACATTTGATCATTAGACTTGAGCTTACCTAAGAATCTCCTGGAAGATCTGTTAAAGCACTAACTACTGCCCCACACTGCTCCCACTGATGCTTTGATTCTTGCCTTCCATAGCCAGAGAGTTTTTAATTTTAGTAGTTATTTCTGAGGGACTCTGGTACCAGTGACTCACGTTCCAAGCCCTCGATGAAGATCCTCTCAAACTGCTCCTGAAATTGCTTGCTAGAAGAGCTGTAAAAATTGTGTTGAGTCTATAGATGCTGGATGCACAAAGGCTCCATCTGATGAAGTGTGTAGTCTTGTGAAATATCAAAACCATTTACTGGGGACTCTTGGTAAAACTAGCCAGAGGGCATGCCATGGAAGAGTTCCCCTCCTGCCTGACAAGTGCTGATTCATGGTAAGTTGCAAAATGAAGCTGAAGCAAAAGTAAGCAAATCAGACTAAAAAAAAAAAAAATCCCTCCTGAATTTTGGATTCAGTTTAATACAACAGTGCACGCAGCAGCACAGTGCCGAAATTTGCTTCTGGATGCCAATATGTGGGCTGCTGGAGATCACATCAGTGAAGAAACTGTCCTTATCAGAAGAGACTAATTGGAAGCTACAATTAGCCGGGCACTTAATGCTAGGGATTCTGATTCACTGTTGTAAAGTGACTTTCCTTTGACTTCCTAATGCATGGCGATAGTGATAATCACAGAGAAAAGGAGATGGGCTTCTTTGCCTGCAGAAAATGTGTTCCTTTTGTCCAATCCACACGCACTCTTTGCTAAAGCTCAGGAATGCTAACATGGGAGATGGTGGGGAACGACAGGTGTTAAACCATTGGCTTTGTTTTATCACATCCCCATGATTAATAGCCGTGGGTTGGATCATAAGTGCCCCTCCCCCAAAGGTCACTGTGTTAAAGGCGCCATCCCAGAATAGTTATCTTGTGAAGTAGTTTTACCTTTTGGGAAATGATGGACACTCCCTGCACAGGTCCCCAGATAAGTATGAACCCTTAATTCCTCATGAGAGGCCAGGGCTAGAAGTATATCTTTTCCTGTCATCCCATGTATGGCAGGGGAAACTACAGTAGAGAATGTGGCTCTTTTGGAGACTTAAGAACCATCTGTGATGTGCTGTATTGTCTTTAAGGGACGCTCTTTTAGAGCAGCAACTAGAGATGAGAAAAGCTGCATTTCAGAAATGCTGTCAGAGTGGTTTTTAGCACATTTTACCCTAATTACTGGTGCTATTTTGTAGAAGAAGAATAACCTTGACACATTTGGGGACTTTTAAATATAATACACTTTGAAAGAACCTCAGACTTCTATTTTTAAGTGTAACATTTCTTTGCAACTTTTTTTTTTTTTTTAAAAACTGGAGCCATGTCACAAGTCTGAGTAAAATGGAGCTTGTTTCAACAATTTGCTGATGTCTATGCAGAAAGACAAAGATACCTAGAGCTCTTTTACTTTTCTGTTTAATTAAAATTGTATTTCTCTATTAAGGAAATGAAATAATTGGTGCAAAGGAGATGAAGGGGAAAGATGTTAACCACCTTAATTCAAGAATGTAGCAGAATTTGTGTAAACAGTGTTTTTTATCAGGTATTGGGGGAGAATTAAAACATTTTCACAAAGATTTTACAAGGTGGGAGAGAGGAAAAGATTTGAATTCCTTGTCATAAACACACATTTTACAGGTATTGATAGAAAAAAACATATATCTAATATTCTCTATATTCTTGGACAGGAAAATTCATTTAGAAGTCACCAGAGTGGCTTTGGTGAAAGTGGGTTGTCCGCCACCCTAGGTCTCCCCAGTCAAACTCAATGAGTTGAAAAAGGTTCATTTAACGAATCCACATGGGAACGTAACAAACTCTGAGTCAAATTCAATGTTTCTGTTGGTAAGGTGAGTGCCGTAATTATTTTTGTTGAGATGATGGAAGTCTGGTCTACTTCCATCTGATGTAGCTCAATATACCATCATTATACAGGGTCACTGAATTTTTAAACCTGATTTAAGTGTTCAGTGTCCCCTGTCTCCCAGCCTCTACCCCTAACTGCCTTTAAGAGGGTACCTTTTAATGTGACAAAATAAAAAAAAAATGGTATTGCAGGTATTGAAGGGGGGGTCTCTGGGCGGAGTTGGGGTACAAAAGGGAAAGAAGAATGGGATGTCATTCTATTTACTTAAAATATGTTTTTAAATGTTAACAAATTCAGATAAACTGAAATTATGTATTTTTTCTCATCATAATGCAATAAAACTTAAATCAGTTAAAAAAAAAGAAAGAAGATGTAGAGAAAAAAAAAGAGAGTATCTTTTATGAGGAAATGCTGACTATCCAGGATTTTCATAGACACCCTCTTATTTGACACTTCTGTGTTATTACAATGCAATTTATTTGTGTGTTTGTTATTCACTTGCTCACACATTTATTCCGCAAAGTATTAATGAAGCACTCAACCCATTTCTGGCCCTTTTCACAGGAAGGAAGAGGAAGAGATGCCTCTGTCACTCTCTGATTGTCACACATGGTGGATGCTGTGGTCATTCTTCATACTTGAAGGCTGGTTTTGGTATCTCTGTCTTCTTACAGATGAATTTTTACCATTTAAATTGGAAAAATAAGCAATTTGAAAGTTGCTATTCATTTTTGCTTCCAATTCAGAAAACATTTGTTTTTATATTTATCTTTTGTTTTTGCTAAAGTACCAACATTTGTTGTTTTTTTTTTTAACTAAAAAAACATAATTTTTTAAAGCTATTACAGAATGACAATGTCAATCACTTTTCTAGATCCCAAGGATCAATTAGTGAACAAGACTGACAAGATCCTTGCTCTGTCAAAAAAATCACATTCCAGATAGGGGAGAGAAATCCCACTGATACGGGGTCAGCATTTTAGCATGTTAGGAGGTAATGCATAACAAGGATAAAGGGACACAAAGATTGGCAGGGGTCAGAGAGCTGGAGGGCATGTCAGAGTTCTCCGTGCACAGCAAATAGTCTCACACTGTTTTTGAACAAATTCTGGTGTCTTTCTCACACTAAAAGCAGACATTTCTCTCTGAAATGTTATCTATAGCATAGAAGAGTGGATATTTCTTCAGCTATAGAGGTTAGACTGGAATCACCTGGAATGTACCATCTGCCTTTTAGGTCCTGCCACTTCTGTAGGAAACATGTCCTCTTCCTCCCATGGACGGTCTGTGGTGATGGAAGGATGACTTAGTGGTTAAGAGCACTGGCTGCTCTTCCAGAGGACCATTGATTCTCAGCACCTACATGGAAGATTATACCTGTCTGTAACTCTAGTCCCAAGAGATCCTGTGCTGTTTTTTGACCTCCACGGGTATTGCATGAAATTGGTGCATAAAAAGTACATATGAGCAAAACAACTGTACACATAAAAAAAAGAAAAGAAAAGAAAGGAGGGAGAGACAGAGAGACAGGGACAGAGAGACAGAGATGCAGGGACAGAGTCAGAAAGAGAGAGAGAGAGAGAGAGAGAGAGAGAGAGAGAGAGAGAGAGAGAGAGAGAGAGAGAGAGAGAGAGAGCTTGAACAGGGCATTAAGTCTGGAGTGATTCTGCCCCAAAAGTCCTAGAGCTTGGGACTGTGGGGCTATGGGACTCTGGAACTGTGGGTCTGTGACTCTGTAGATCTGTGGGGCTGCAGAGATTCTCTCTATTAGTTAAAGTCAGGATCACACTTTCCTTTGAAAAGATTGAAAACTTCTCCCTTGCTCAGGAACTGGGAGGGTCTTTTGTCGGTGGGTGGGAAGGGCCATTTTCCTTTCAAGGCAGCCAATAGGCAGAGCCAGCAAGTGATATTTTAGGGATACCTTGTTTCATGTAGTGGTTATTTTTGACTGTAAATCTAGCAACAGAAGAGTAGACTTTTCATTTTGCAACAGGACCCAGTTCTAACTGGTGTCAATGTACTAATTAGACACTCGAGAGACTGTTTTAGCTAGAGTAAAGTCTGACTGCTCGTTACATCAGTGTTGCTTGTTATAACTCTAGAAGTTCTGACCTACACTAATAAGACAGAAAACATGAGGAGAAGTGCAACTATCACAAGAAAAGATTATTACTTAGAAATGTCAAAATAATCAGCTGAAAGACCTTCATAATTCAGAGCACTCAGCTACATGCATGAATACTAGGTACTCCTTAAAGACCTAGGAAATTATACTACACTAATGTGCAACTTGAAAATGTATTGTGCTAAGAAAAAAATTCCATTGGTGAAATAAAATTGTAAAGCTTTTTAGCAATCAATACACTCAGAAATATTTAGAACTTCTATATTGAAAATGTCAAATGCTTTCTAGATGGTAGATGGGAATCCAAGCTGTACAGAGGGGTTTCAGGAAACAGGGTTGTAAATTATGTGAATCTTCCAGCTTACCTCTCATTATTTTTAGGTGGATAACAATTAAATTTAGGAAATGGGTATGTTAACATTGTTTTTGATTTGTTTAGTTTTATTTTGTATGTGTTCTTGTTTCTTCAGCATGCATATCTGTGCACCACATGCATGCAGTGCCCTGAGAGGCCAGAAGAGAACATCAGATTCCATGGAACTGGAGTAACAGATAATATAAGCTGTCATGTGGGTGCTGTGAATGGGACTCAGTTTCTTTGAGAAAGTTGCCAGTGCCATCTCTCCAGTCCCTGAGTTAACATTTTGCTACCTTCGTAGCACCCAAAACAGTTAAGGATTTAAAATAAGATCTGAAGTCAGTGTGAGTTAGTTATAGTTTTATGAGGGAGAGAGTAGGAGGCAAACTATAAACTGAAGGCATGCATAGTTTTCAATACCACACATGCCTATTTCTGCTTTTCTTCCATTATCCTTTCTCCTTGGCAATGTCAAATTTACTTTGGCCAGCTCCACCCTCCTTTCTCACAGTGCCTTGGATGTTCTCCGTGAAATGAGGTCGGACTTAGCCATCCCATAGACGTCATCATTTATTTGATGCCACTGTGATAACATATCTTAGCCTGCATTTTTATGACAACATCTGAAAAATCTTTGCCTGAAGCATACGAGGTGATGGTGCAGATGTGATAAGGACTTAAGAGAATGTTTATGAATGGGGAAGACGTAGGGAGGAGTGGAGGAAGTAGAAAAACATAAATCAGGATTCGAGTAACACTCGAGTCTTTTCCAAGGATTGTTAAGCTGCCTTTACTAAAGGCAACCTGATATGTCTTCATTTACGGGCAGTTAGTCAGCAGCTCTTCAATATGAAAACCTGTCTTCAACTGTGGCCAAAGCAAAAACAAGGAAGTGGCTGAGAAATGGATTCAAAGAGTCTATTGCAATGAGGGCTGGCATAAAGTGAGTGTTAGAAGAACTTCATTAACAATGGATTGATTGCCTTCAATTGCTAGCTACCAATTGAGAAGGCAAAGAATAGGTGATAGATTTGGTCGGCAGCGGCGCGTCCACAAATACCAGATACATGCAGCTCTGCGTTTTTGGAGGTTTAATTAGGAGAAGGAGGGGGAGCGAGGACCGCGGCGCGTGAAGGGAGGGAGAGGAGAGAGGGAGAGAGAGAGAGATGGAGGGAACTACCCACATATTTATATGTGGGGTGACGTAGTAATCTAGGTAAAGGTGGGAGCTGAACCCAATGAATTCTGGGAATATGGTGGTCGTTGTCCTGGCGACAGCTCTGTGGACCCGCCCACATATCTGCTGCGGGCAGATTCTGGATGCTAACAATAGGCATCTTTCAAGATTTGTGGAAAATCAAACTTTGATAAGGCAATTACAAAAATTAAATTAAGTCTCTCTCTTAAAGACAGACAATGATTCCTATGCCTCATTGTCTTTGATGGTGTGCATGGGAAAAAGTATTCTTTCCTTTTGCTGTACAAGGTAAAGCATTATGGGTAGTACCTCGCTGTGGCTTCATCTTTCCATACTCTAAGGCATGAACTCCCCACATGTAACATATAGAGTTTGCCTGGCATGGTAGCATAGGCCTGATATCTCTATACTCAGGACACTAAATCTGCAGAATCACAAGTTCAAGGCCTAGGTCGGCTGAAAAGACCTAGTCTCAAAAGAAAAAAAAATTAAAAAAAAAAGAAAGAAAAGCATGCAACACAACCAAATCCAACTAAACTATGACACAGAACCAACCAACCAACTAACCAACCAACCAACAAACCAACTAAACAACCAACCAACCAACTAAACAACCAACCAACCAACCAACTAACCAACCAACAAATCAACCAACTAAACAACCAACCAACCAACCAACTAACCAACCAACCAACCAACTAACCAACCAACCAACTAAACAACCAAACAGACAAACAAACAAACATCTCCAATCTATTTGGGAGCCAGGAAGAGAGGGCAGTATCACTAAATAGATAAGAGACCAAGAGACAACATAGGATGAAATGGAATACCAAAGTTCATGTTTAATACTCTCTAATAGCTGAAACTGCTCTTTATTAGGCATTCTCCGTGTGCTTTGTACTACCTCAGTCCCCTTTTTCATAGAAATCTCTTTGCCTTTTGTAACTGTGGGGTAACAAAACCCCCATTTTACCCAAAGAGACCATTGCTTGTAGAAGTTGAGCACACATGTGAGCTTAAATTCAGATTTCAAGCAAGCCTATTTGAAGGTTCTTCTTTTCTTCTGCACACTGGAGGCAAGCATAGCTTTGGTGATGTAGATTTATTACTGCTTTCATCCCAGACAGAAGTTTTCTGAATGGGAGCTTTCTTTGATCCTGCAAGAATGCAATGCCAGAGATGGGAGGCGGCAGGAGGAGAGACAGTTGTAATATTCAATGGTCTGCAACCAATGCTCCAGGAGTTGCCGTCTTTCATCCAGACTGTGTGGACACATTTTAAAAATGACATCTATTACCACATTAGAAGCGGCCCATAATAGTCTCTTATAGAATGTTTGTCTCAATTGTGGTTCTTTAATGGCGTTATACCAAATTTCAAAGGGCTCTTATGGTAAACAGACATAGTTCTCAAAGTCTGGGTCTCTCTCTCTCTCTCTCTCTCTCTCTCTCTCTCTCTCTCTCTCCTTCCCTCCCTCTTGCCCTTTCTCCATCTTTCCCTCTGTAATTTATTTTCTTCAGTCTCTAATTTTCTGGTCTTAAGAGTTTTCTCTCTAAAGAAGAGAGTTACATAAATTCTATGATTAGCACAAGTAAGACTTAAGTGTCAATGACATTGTTATTATGAAGAGGGAAAAATACATAAATCCATTTGATCCTGGCATCTGTGCAAATGCACAGTAATGTTCCCCAGGTTAAAAACTCCATGTTAAGCTCTGACTCGGGGCAAATTTGAAAGCTGAGCTAAAGCCATGAATAAAGCCAGACTGGAGTTGGTGACAGCCCTGGTCTTCAGCCATACATGTAGGTATTAAGTGGGATGGAACAAGCCTCAGGGGACAGTGACGTGCATACTGCTGCAGGTCCTGAGCCTTTAACAGGAGCAGAGGACTATCCTATTTCACACTGTGGTTACATCTGTGGTTTCTAAGTGTTTCTTACCCTCCTTTCTCTCCTCTTTGAGCACAGGGCATGGTTATAATGATATGTAAACAAAATAAAAAATAATGAGCAATATCTTTTACGGTTTTAATTTAACATTATTAAAACAACACAATATTGCCTCAGAAGAAAGTGGTAAAGGGCAAATGCTGTTAAACAGAAATTAAGTACCAATATGCTGGCTTGTTATTGTCTACACGCTTGGCTAGATTGCGCTTTGTATCGCTGCCACAGGCGAGCTATGCCTATGAGAAGATAAAAGAAATCTAGAAAAATGTCTGACATTTTCTGAACTGTTTTGACACTTTTAAGAGCTGAAAGCAGAAGAATTTCAAGTACACTGAGCCTTTCCCAAGGCAGACACTCCACATTTGCTGCCAAGGATTCCAGGTAAGTGAACCAATCAAAATACCCAAGTGGGTTCTTAAAAGGACCATTCACAGGAACGTGAACCAATTCTAAATATTGACAGATGTTGACTTTGGGATTCGGTGTCAAAAACATGTCAGCAACTTCAGCAAAGGAAAGAAAGAAAGGAACAAACAAAATAAGTGTAACAGTCTTGAATATTTGTTGGACCTGGGGCTGCAGAGATTTACTGTCCTATGATTTCTAGCCTGTATGCTTTTGACATTTTTAGTGGGAGACTTCATTTTGAGGAGTCATCACCTCAAGAATGGCTTATTTGATGAGTTCGTCACCTTCCTTTGTGCCCTGGCATGGATATATGTATTTTGTTGGACTGTTGTCAACAAAACGTCCCTACCCTTTCCACTGCCATTGAAGTTTTTTGCATTGCATATAGGATGAAAGAGAGTGTTGGGGGATTCTTTCTAGAATGGCAATATTTATATAGTTCTGGGATTTGCCAAGTTTTGATTATGGCCTTTGCAAAGAATAGTACCTTGCCGACAGAGCTCCCATCTGTACGTGAGCAACTGGGACATTTCTTGAGCGGTGGGATCCTTAGAGTTGTCAACACATTTTGAAAGCTGTGCTGCACACATTGAGTTGCCTCAGACATGAGCTAAGCAGTACAGCTAGTACAGTGGGAACAGTATAGCTAACAGATGGGAAAGAAGCTAGAGAGATGGCGACTGAGAAACAGCTGCAAGCCGGCAAACACTACTGAGGCCTCCATGGCCCTCTGCAGGATCCCTGGGTTGAATCTTAACTGGGAATGGATTCTCTTCAGGTCGCTGTAGTCATCTTTAGTTTCTCTCTCTTCAGTGTTTGACACTACCCCATCCCACACAAAACAAGCTCACAGAAATAAAATTTCAGGTCTTGGAAAGTTTCCTGGGTCTTCTCCTGGGCCAGGAAGAAAGCCATGTACATTGTACAGCTTGTGTAATTATTATGTTGCTTCTGTGAATGTGCCCACTCCTCTAGATGCCAGAGTCTCTCATTTATATTTCTTACGTTCTGTCATTGAATCTCTCAGATAGTCAACTGCCTTCCTAGGCCTCATGGCCCTAGATGAGGGTTCTTTTCCTATCAAGATAGATGTTTGGGGAACATCATGCCCCTACTCATTTCTACTTTGTCTATCAGAAGAGATCCTGGCTAGCTCTACCAGATTGGAATCTCTTTTTTTTTCTAGTTTTTTTTTCAAACATGCTTTGGTACTTGTTTATTTATGCCGATGTCGTTACCGTCTCTCTTGGAGGACCTTTGGTTTGGTTTGGTTTCCAGCTTGCCTTCTGTGGAGCACCTCATCCTCCTGCCAACAGATGGTCCTTTCTTTCTATCACAAGGATCCAGGGCATTAAATGTAGGTCACCAGGCCTTGCAGAATAGCACCTTTGCCTGCTGAATCACATCATCAGCTCCTAACTAAATTTAAACACAGTCCATCAGCTCCTATCTAACTTTATAAGTGTGTTAGCTTCTGTTTTCAGTTGAAAAAAAAAGTGATGTATTTGAATAAAAAGTTGATGCAAAGGTGGAAGTCTCTAGTTTTGCAATTACACAGATGTGTACAACAGAATGCTGCAAGCAGAAGGTTGAGTGCCTTTGGACTGAGAATTGTCATATGTCACTTTCCCTCTTTCAACTTTCTAAGGACTTAGCTTTCAAGTCAGTTCTCCAAAATTGCCTGTGGACTTGTTTTGTGAAGATGTGGAGAAGTTGCAGCAATTTTACCTGTCAGTAATAAACAGAACATGGGATCCATCCATATTTCAGAAATGGCTCCAGCCATTTTCTAAGGTGCTGACCCATTGAAATCAGTGATTGCAACTGAAGACAGTGTGGCTTTGGTCTTTAAGAGACTGCTGATCTGTGCTCAGGGAATGATTGTAGCAGGTTCTTGTGACCTTGAGTCTGAAGACCGCCCTCCCTCCCACACATGGCTGAGACATACAGAGTAATGCTTTTGATATCTCTCTTCCATTTGCTAACATTTATTACTTCTCTGGATCAGAGTAATGATCTGCCTAATTCATGAGCTTTCTAGTCTGTGTTGAGCAATGAGGTAAAGAATATCCACACATTTTCTCTAGGTCCTATGTCTGCAAAAGATAACCATGTTGAAAATTATCATGTGGGTAAAGATAAAAAAAAGATAAAAGATAAAGATAAAGTCTGGCTTTTTTTGTCAATGCAATAGATTTATTTTTCAATTTACTACCCACCCATCTGGAGAGCCAAGTTGGCATCACCCTGGGGCTGAGTTTGGGTATCTTTAAGGTTGTCTTCTTAACATTGATTTTCTATCATAGTGGTCCTCAACCTTCCTAACGCTGTGGCCTTATAGTACAGTCCGTCATGTGGTGGTGACCCGTCCCTCAATCATAAAATTATTTCATTGCTCCTTCATAACTGTAATTTTGCTACTGTTTTAAATTATAATGCAAATAAATATTGGACAGGCAGGAAATCTGATATGCAACTCTCAAAGGGGTCACAACCCAAAGGTTGAAAGCCACTGCCTATGACTATGTTCCAGGCTCAGAGTGGAAGACATATTGCAGCCTTATTTTTTGTGGACTTCTTACATCCATACATGTTCTATAAATAGAAGCACAAGATTACTAACTCGGTCAGGCTCACTCATTCATTTCCTGGCAGGTGAAGTGCAACTTGCCAGGTTTCTAGCTATAAGGCTGACAGATGTACTCCTTGGGAACGTACATCCTAGAAGATAAAACTTTCAGAGAAAGGAAGAATCAGAGAGTTACCTTGCTTTGCTTCCTTCTCCTCAACTTTTGCTGGAAGAGGTCTCCATGAGTCCATATTTCTTTGGAAGTATCAAAATATAAGTACTTTATGGGTTTAATAATTCTTAAAGATTCAATTTAAAGTAATTGTATCCAATAAACATTCACCACTAACAATGGTTTTTCACTTTCTTACATTAACTAATAGTCCTCATATTTATTTATAAATTCAAGAACTTATTTGCCACAGTCTTGAAATGATCACAGTCATCCATATGTAATAACTGATGTTGCAATTAATGGGGAGCAAGCGATGTGCTTTTTTAGTCTGCTGGTTCCCCTGTAATGTAATGTCAAGGACTAGGCAATTTATAAACAACAGAAAGCAATTTTCTTTTAATTCTGGAGGCTGGAATTTTAAGGAGATGAAGGGTTTAGTGTTTGGTGAGGTGCCAGGCTCTCTGTGTCCAAAATGGCAGCTTGCAAGAGACACATTCAAGACATAGCATGATGTTAACAATTGTTAATCCAGTCATTAGTAAATCTTGAGTGATCGCTGTGTGTTAAGTTCTGTGTGGCAGCAGTTATGGATAAGAATTAAGTGTGATAAGGATAATGTAAACTAGCTTACCGGGGCTGAAGTGAGTCTCATTAGGGGGAAACCTCAGAGAGCAAGGACATCCCATTCATAGTAATAGGAGCAAGTTGATGGAATCTGAGATTGAATTCCTGACACAAAGTATAATCAATATACAATGATGTGAAGTGGAATGTGCATCAAATGAGAACGTATGTGTGAAGTGTTTGATGTGGGAAATCTAGTGTGTGACTCCGAATTCTGCAGGTAATATGTGGAAGATATTCCAATTGATTTCAACCAACCATGATAGACCATGAAATAGGAAAAATAGTTAAGCGAGCAAGGTTAAACAGATCCCCTGTGTCTCTCCTTCAGGCAGTTATTTCCCCTTCGGAATTCAGAAAGGAATACAGAACAGTTTTTTTTCAGCATCACTTGGGATGCTTGTAACAGGGAAAATTATAAATGCCTATGAAAAAATTGGCTTTGTATGAAAAAAAATCATGACTATCACATAGACATAAAAATAAACATTAAACACTGGTGGAACTAGGTAGATGTTTTAGTTGGCTTGAGAAATCTTAAGAATGAATGCATCTATTTGTAGATAGAAGATTTGAAATGTATGGGCAAATGCAATGTAGGAAGTTTTGGGAGGGAAGCCAGTCAGTTGCCATGGGACACGATTTGCATAGCTATAGGTAAGAGTTGCCTTTGTAGTTTCTCAAGTTTTAAAAATACTTCTGTGGAGTTTTCATCTGTGGGGGGAATCATCTTGAATCTCTAAGGTAGCTTTTTTACTAAAGTACAAATGCCTTCCTGTGCTTTTAAACAAGAAACCAGAATGTATTTCTCAACCCCTGCTTAGTGTTCATTGGATAAAAATTTAACCAACTTTTGAAGATTAAGAAATTCACTAAAATGTTAGCATAGGTCTAAAAGGTAAGTTCATAGTATTTTTTGTTTGTTTGTTTATTTTGTTTTGTTTGAGACAACATCTTACTTCACAGGCTAGTCTGGAACTTGGTAGGTAGCACAGGCTAGAGTTACCCTCTTAGTCCCATGCCTGGCATGTTTTCTACTTCGAATAGAAGTTATTAGTGTCCACCACTGTGTGGTTGATGTGTACCTCACATTTCCCTTAAGCACATTTCTTGAGAACTCATGGTGACCATTGTTAAGCATTTACAATAACCCTCTAGTCATTGTGAGAAATAAACAACTTGGTTTTGTCTCTAAGACATCCTGCTTCTAAATATACAAACTTAGATACCTAGGTGACTGTAAAAGTTCAAAGGTCAACTCTTAGAGTTGGCATTTCAGGTGTGAGCATGGAGCCATTCAAACACCTCTTCCATTTTCCTTCCCAGGGGATAGACAAGGTAGGTTTACTAGGCTGGACACCAAAATAAGCAGGAAGATGAATTAGAGCTTACAATCTCAGATTACTCTAATGAAACAGCTGTGTAGTGTGAGCCTCAAAAGTTCACCCAGTGTCAGCTGGCATTAAAAATACAGATGTACTTAAAAGAAAATACTTTTATTATGAATTACACGCACGTGTGTGTGCACACATAAAACTTCTAGCACAGATGCCCAAAACTACAAGGACATTGGATTCCCTGGGAGGTGGAGTTACTGGTGGTTGTAAGCTGCCTAATGTGGGAACTGGGACCAAATTCAGGTCCTCCGAAAGAGCAGTAAGCTCTCCTAACCACTGAGCCATTATCTCTCCAGCCTCACAAACACACTTGCAATTTAGTGTTATTTTGGTAATCTGCCATTTTGGGTCTTCGCAAAATGAGATGCGTTACAACTGTTAGGATTTCTAGAAGCAATTCATACATCATGTTTAGAAAACACTTGGCATAAAGAAATGTATCTATACTTAAAACTGCAAAAACATCTGTGAGTCTGCCTTTTATTTAATTAAGGCATATAATAGGATGGATCTAGTTTGTCTTCTCCAAAACACGTTATTTTAGATAAGCTAATTTAGTTGTTCAGTATACTTATTTAGTTTCAGTTTGTTGGGGCTGATAAGATGGTACAGTGATTGAGAACACTGCCTGTTTTTCTAGAGCACCTGGATTTCATTTCTAGCAGCCACATGATTTGACTCAGAATTGTCTGCAACTTCGGTTTTAGAGAATCCCATGCTCCTTTCTGGCCTCCACCGGCACCAGTCATGTATATTGTGTACAGACATACACCCAGGCAAACATTCATACACGTAATTTCCCCTTAAATCTTCAGTTTTATTCAAATTCTCAAGGCTATTATAATCAATACAGAGATTTTGCTGACATTTAACATTTTTGTTAGAAGTATTCTGAGAATTTCACAAGCCATGTACAGCTTAGGAAAATACTTGCCTAGCCCTCACTGTTAGCATCAGAGCATCCAAAGCCTGTGGTGATGCATGGGCGGGTCTACAGCCCTTTTGCCAGGGCAACAGCTACCATATTCCCAGAATCCATTGGGCTCACCTCTCACCTTTACCTGTGGCCACTAAGTCACAACCCATATATATACGGGGAACATTCCTCCATCTCTCTCTCTCTCCCTCCTCTCTTTCGGCGCTACTTCCCCCTCTTTCCCTCTCAATTAAACCTCTTACACGTGGAACTGTTTGGGCCTAGTGTGTGGTATGTACTGACACATCACTCACTAGTCACTGACATATACAGTCTGCTGTCCAGCCTCAGATAAGGTTACATGAGGTTAAGACACTTTGCACAATTGACTCAGGATCACTTAGTAAATATGGAGAAGCCAAGAAAAAGCTATGTCTGATCCCCCAGAACTGACATTATATTGTTATTTATGTAAGGAGATAAATACGTGATGAAGTAAAGTCCTAAATGTTTTCCTGGTGCACACATCTAAACTCTTAATGTCCGACCATTCTATTGCAGTATTAATTATTGAAAAGAGCATCTCTTCTTTAGTTCTAGTGAGAAAATAAGAAGAATGAAAAGAAGCATACAGCTTTGATCAAAAACACTCATGTAGCTCATAGAAGGGACATCTGCAAAATGTTAAAATAGAAAAAAGAAAATCATTGCGGGTTTCTGATTACATGAAATGGACCTAGACCTTGTCCCTTCTTCCTTTATGATGTCATGCACTTACTTTCTTGATTCATTTCTGAGGAATTTGCAGTTACCATCAATTGTGGAATAGGCACATAATTTCCCTCAAGCTATCTGGAGGAGCTACAGAAAATAAAACAATGATTTTATGTCATTGCTGTCTAATGCCCTGGGAGCTATCCAGCCCACCCACACTCTATCAAGATGCCATTATGGGAAGAATAAGCTTCTTGTAACCCAGAGCAATACAATTTCAAGTATGTGGTGCTGTGTGTGCCTCTGATCATTACAAACATATCCATTCAAGCAACTCTCAGCCATCTGAGGATTCATTGCCCACATCTAATTCTGCACTAGATCATTTGAATTTAAAAGTTTCCAAGGAAGATATTTTTGTCAGTTGAAATTGAGGAAGGGCCTTGTTTACTTATAGATTCTATATTCCGTTCCTTTCAAATCCCTGCACCAAGTGTCTCATGCTATGTGCATGCTGAAGGAAACAGATCATAGTGTGTGGCTAAACGGGTTCCTTCTTACCATCTTCCTGCTATATGTGATGACCGGGCCCCATTTCCAGTGATTCTGAATAAGTGGAGTTGAGACAAAGACGAGAACTGTGTATTTTCAATGCTTCAGATTGTATGCATACTGGTCTAAAGACCATAGAGTAGGTTAATTTCTTTCATTCTCAATTTCCTCATCTGACTTAGCAATAATAGCTCCTGAAAAATAAGGTTTGTGCCTATGTAAAATGTTATTTAGAGCAAAGTACAACACCTCTTATCCAGGCAAACTATAATCAATTGAACACACAGTACCTTTACATTTAAGCTATTTTTAAGGGTTTTTAAACATTATTGTTTTGAGAAAATTATACATATATATATCATAATCTCAAATATATATATATATATCTAAAATTACATCATTTTTTTACTTCTCCTTCTTCCCTCACAAGTTCTCCCACCAATCCCTCCTTATTACCTTTCAAATTAAAGGTTTCTTTACTCATTCTCCCTCTCTCTCTCTCTCTAACACACACACATATGTCAATTGAAATCTGACATTTGATCTATTTTCAACAAATGCTATGTGTGATAACTTGGGTTTATACTATAGACACATCTATGAAGGTGTTCCCAGAGAGTTTGATTGGGATGGAAGACTTACCTCGAATGTGGGCAGCATCATTGCATCTGTTGCAGATGTATATGAATGAAATCCTGAAAGGGGCAGAGCTGCATCACAGCACGTCTCTCTCTGCTTCCTTACTGTAGCTGCAATGTGACCAGCAGCCTCACCGTCCTGCTTCCATGTCTCCTTACTATATCCCCTCAAACTGCAAGCCCAAATAAACTCTTCCTGCCTCAAGTTATTTCTTGTCTAGTATTAATCACAGCAATTAGAGAAGTGACTAAAGAAAAAAAAGAAATTTGTCCCTTAAGAAGGGAGGCCATTGCTGACATAAACTAGACTGCTTCTTCATTGGCACAAAATACTTAACAAGTAACTCAAATCAAGCCATGAGAATCTTCCATGTTGCCTCTTTGGATCAACTTCGATTCATAACCAAGAGGATGCTCAGGTACAGCAGACTATCAATTACCTTCTAATTCTACATCCTGTGATGCTTAATTCCTAACAGTAACATGCTCTATAGGATGCAGGCTAGCACTTCACAGTGTTCCTATTCCTTGAGCACAGGATGCGATTTTAAAAGTCAATGAGACCTGTGAGCCAAAATTTCTTTGTGCACATAAAATGACATTTAGAGAGAATTAGCCTTCTTTGGCTGATGGTTATGGTTGCCTGGGAATTTTGCCATATCTCTTTATTGTAAAGGGAGCAGCCTGAGGACAGACTGGGGATGAAGAGAACAGAAAGATGGGAGGAAACCTAAGTCATTGAAATTAGATTAAACCATTGAATCAAGTGTCTTCAGAACTTCTTTCATGCTTTCTATTTATATATGGATATCCTGTAATAATTTTCCATATTCTGTAAAGCACTTTCAATTCTGTTTCCATCTACTTGCTGTTGCAGGTAACTTAACTGACACATCGATTTTATAGGCATATTCACCTTGAAATTCATCGAAATGATCAAATTGTCACTACACTGGGGTCTCATTTTAGCACAGCATTTATGGACAATATGGCTGGACAAATGATTTAAATTCTGTTGGTTTCATTTTCTTTATTAGTGTAATGGTATAGATGGGCTGGACCATCTCTAAAGTCATCCTAAGTTTCGGTGCTGGAATCTATTTAATTACATGCCATGTGAAACATATTGGTGCTTTATGCACTCAACAATGGGGTCACACACATATCCTCTAGTAGCTACAGAATATGATGACACATATGTAACATGATGACCACACATATGCTTTGATGATACTTCAATATCACTCTAGTTATATGCTCTGATTAACATAGACTATCATTACTATAATGGAGTTACTTGACAATGACAGCTCTTTAAATGATGTTGTAATTAAGAAGATATCTTGTCTCTAATATTTATAACTTTGAGGGGAGAGAAAAACAACCCAAACAATTCTTTAAACTTTTTTGACATGACCCCTCTATTTACATAAACATGGGCATGATCGTTTAAAATGCTAAGTTAGCTGTTCAGATGGGAACAAAAATCGGAGCCCTGGTTCTTTTACCCTCTAGAAGTATACATCCTTCACCTTTGTGTAGCTATGAAGGTTAGTTACATGGGGAAGTCACATGCAAATTCCATGTGTGCTGCATCAAACCTCAGCTATCATGGTAGTGACATCTTACACATACCATAAAATTGGTACCTTCAAATTTTTTTCTGAACAACCTTTTTGGTTGGATTTTTGTTTCCAATCCCCTAATGACAAAACAAGTTAAGAATATAGCAAAATAAATAAGATATCAAGGAAAACTATGCATTGTTTCAAAATGAAAAGTTACGATGAGGGATGGATCCAGCTCAGTGGTTAAGCCTTTGCCTAGCATGCATACCTTGTGGTCAGCATTGAGTAACACATGCGCTCATACACACCTACACACATGAATACATATACACACATACACAGATACACACAAACACACACACATATGCATGAACACACATAATCTAATGCCTTTGCATAAATAGTAAGCAGTTCAACATTGCCCTTTCTGTCTCTTCCATTGTCACAGGCTTATGTCGCCTTGGGGAAGAGTTTCCTGATACAGATCTGGTCATTAACACCAATCCCCAGAACTTTCTACACATAAGCATATTCTTGTACTTTTTAAAAAAAAAAAAAATAGAAATATCACAGTCTGCACCAGAAAGATGAGCAGGTTAATGTTTCAGTTGTGAATAAAATTAAATTAAAAGTAAAAATGCTAATAGAAAATTAAGTACGTGTAAAACAATGTTTTCAAATACCGTTTCTAATCTTAAAATATTATTTTTGATTAGTCCATGCAGACATAGAGTGCATTTTGGTCATTTCAACCCCATCCCCTCTCTCATGCCCTCCATGTCCTAGTGAACCTTCTCTTCCCGAGAAGTGCCTATCCTAGTTTGGCATCTTCCCTTCATGTGTGACCCAATGGGTTTAAACAAGGCCTCCCATATCAGTATGGGTGGGAGATTATTGACTTGAGAATGGGCAATTTATTGGTGGCTCTACCATTGAAGAGAATGACACCTTCTCCTCCAGCAACTGCTAACAGCTCATGGCTCCTCAGCTAGGGATGGAGGCCTCAGGAGTGCTCTCTACACCAAGATGAAATATTCCCAGGCCCAGTCTTGTGTAGTTCTTTCCTCGGTAGCCACAGCTGAAGAGAGTTCATGAGAGCAACAGTTACATGCAGAAGGATGTTTTCCTTCTGAATATCTCTGCATCTTCTGGCTGTCCCATTTTCTCTGCCCACTCTTCCACAGTACAACCCGAGCCTTGATGGGGATGTCAGAGGTGTCCTGTGTAAGATCAAGCCCTTCACTGTGACTTATTCTGGACACTTGGATCAGTGACGAGCCTTACTAACTGGCACCTGCTACAGCTATCCTTTTGTTCTTACTCCTTCAGACCCAAGAAGCTGAGATGCTGTGTCTACCTATTTTATTTCAGTTATTAGTCTATGCAATTTATTTTTGGTCTTATCTCTGGCTCCTAATTCCATAACCTTCTTAGCCAATTCCTTGTTCCTATGGGGAACAGAGGGAAAAAGTAAACACTTTTTCATTGACCTGGTGAACAACTCAGGGTGAGCTCCCGTGGTAAGAAGTCCTCTGTATTTAATCCTTCCTTTATAGTATCAGATACCTTTATCTATAAATGTGCATTTGCATTGACACAATGCCTCTGCTGTGTTCCTTCCATTTCTGGATGTGCTTAGAAAATTTGTAAGCTATGGTTAGCAAGATTCTCAGATCTCTTTCTAGTAACACGGGAATGAACTGAGAATGAACTGAGAATCTAAGCATTGTTGATTTCCTGGTGCTCTGTGGAGGTCAGTTCTCTAGTGACAACGGCCAAAGCTCTTTGGGTCCTTTATCAACTGTTCTGTCCTGGAGCTTAATTTGGAAAAGAAGACAGGGGACTTCTGACTTCAGAGTTAGATCTTTATCTGTGCACTTTGGAATCTCCCCATTCATACTTGGCTGGATGTTTAGAGCCATCTAAAGCAGAACACTATTTTGAAGTCATTTTAACCTGAACTCTATGCTAGAAACCTCTCTAGATGCAAAGTTGTATATTAGGATAAAAATCTCCTGATAAGCTTGACTTTGGCTAGTCAAGGTTACTGGACTTGCTATTTGAAATCATGAATATGTATGTGCCTTTTTCCTTCTCCTTCACTACCTTCCTTCTTCCTTTATTTCCTTTCTTTAATATATATGTATATAATATATACTTGTATAACATACAATTTAAAACTTAAAAAACTATATATAATTATATATATATCTTTATTGTTTCATTTACCTTTTCATTCACTAAGCATCCATAGGGCCATAGCTAGCCTAGATGCTGTCAGTCTGACACTGAGAAAGGAACAAAAGGCGTACACTTAGTTTAGCAACTTTATAGTCCTTTATGAAGAAAGACTGAAAACTGAAAGACAAAAAGAGTATGGCTGAAGCCACGAAGGCAGGAGTACGGAGCTACAGGTAAACATCGAAGTCATCTAGTCTAGCCAGGATGACAGGAAGTGCTTCCTAGAGAACTGCTAGAATATTGAAGAATATTCTCAGCAGGAGAGATTGTGAAAGGACCAGAAATTATAGGGAATGAAAGGAAAAGAAAACAGCTTACATTTTACTGAAGCCTAGATCCTCTGTGTCTTAAGTGAGATAAGACAGAATGATTATGGAGAGACTGCCCAGCAAAGGCCATTGAGGGCTATTTTATAAGATGCATGTCGTCTGAGGGCACTGGTCAGGGATGGCTCCTGTGGTTCAACTGTAAGTGGGCAACTAGAGACCCTATGACTACAAAACTGTTCCTTATGTTGTCTTACTAACAGTGACACTTCAGTTGTATTTAAGTACTATCATTTTGTAAGGTGTTGTCATTGATGGAAACTGCTAAGTGTTTCAGGGAGAATTAGACTTGGTAGAGAACACAAGAATCACCGCATTTAAGAGGCCACCAGGGTGTAAGGACCAGGAGTTTATGGATAGCCTGTGCTACACAGTGACTCATCTCCAAAACCAAAACATAAATAAAATACTTTCTCGGATTTCTGTGTTTTATTTCTTGCAATGGTCTCTGAATCTGTAATTATTATAATATACAAAAGTTAAATGTTTCTGTAATAGTATCTAATATATTATAATAATAAAATTAAAATAATAAATAAAATAAATAAAAACGAAATTAACTGAGGTTGTTCCTTAATCATTCAAGAAGAACAAAATTTAGAGTTCACTTAAAGACTAATCACAATTATATTTCATACAGAGTCAAAACAAGCTATCCTTTCATATCTGTCAGGGACTTTAATTAGTAAAACCAAGTCTTTCAATTTTCTATCTCTCGTAACTCTTTGAGTAATAAAACCCAACTCAAAATGGCATTTAAAGGGAGTGATGTACTCTCATGTAACTAAAACATCTGGAGGAAACCCTCAGACATACCCTGTGATAGTTTGGTCTCTCTCACTGTTTTTCTATACTTGTGTCCCTTTTGTCCCCAGTCACACATTATTTTTGTTCCCAAGGTTTGTTTCCCATGCTGTGGCAGCACTAGAGTCTCAAGTCGTGAAGCCATACCATGTGCTGTCTTCTCAGAGGGAGATTATCTTCCTCCCCAAGTTCATCATCTTATGTGTAGTTGGGCTTCACATCCTAAATTGAATCACGAATTCCATTCGTGATTGGAGACCAGAGGAACAGAAGTGCAGATTGAATGAAAGAGCTGTGCTTGAAGCCAAAGGTACATTTATCTAATGCTGTGCTCTAGCTACAGTGCCAGCTTGTGGGAGTCAGTCATTAAATCCTTGGGGATTTTGCAAGTAGTAGTTATCTACAAGAATTATTAAAAATAAAATTAGTGCTGGAGTGATGGCTTAGTAATTAAGAGTCTTTGCTGCACTTTCAAAGTATTTCTCATCAAGTGGCTCACAATCTTCTGTAATTCTAGCTTGGGAGGCTCCAACTCCTTCTTCTGGCCTTCAGGGACAACTTTGCTCACATGCACACCCACCCTCCCCCTCAGCCCTACAGAGACACATATAGAAACATGTAATAAAAATAAAATCAATCTTAAGATATTATAAAACCTATTAAACTATACTAAACACAAATAGCATGCATATGCAGAACCCACCACTTCCTAATCATTATACTAGATATATTATCAAGTACACCCATAGGGTGAAATATATCTATCTCAGTGTCATCTGACAGGAATATGATACCATATAGTCTTTTGCATTTCTTAATTGCACACCTGGTGATGCTATTTTGGTGATGTGAAAGTGGCCACTGTGAGCATGTTTATACCATGGAAAATAGCATGAAGTCATGACACAGAACAGGTCTAATGCTCATCAGAACCGATAGGGAAAATGAAGTCGACGAACACAGTGGGGTTTTATTCAACCATAAAGAATTAAATTATGTCCTTTTGAGGAAGTGGCTAGAAATACAAATCATTACAGTAAGCAAAGTGAGCCGAACTACAAAAGAACAATGTCATCTTTTTCTCCTACAGAGATGTTAGATATGCTACCACTGGATAATGTAATCTACTAAATATAATACATATGGCATGAATGGAGAACAGGGAATCCATGTGGGGGTGGGGAACAAAATGGCACAAAGGAAACGAGGAACAAGAGATGGCAAAGGGTATAAGGAAGACAAAATACAACATCCCTTCTCTCGTACGCCAACCTAAATTTAGTTATACACTTCTTTATCCACAAGACAAAAGGGGATCTTAGGAGAGGAAAGGGACAAGCCAGAGGAGAACCGACTTGAGGGGAATTGAACTGGGAATGATGGGTATAAACTAAGTATAATGAATGATATAGATGCATGAAAGCGTCACAGGGAACAGAAATCTTAACGAAAAAGTAAGACTTTAAAATAAAACAAAGCTTAACCTCCAATATTTGTTTCCTTTAGGTCCTTTAGGTCTTTGTGGGAGTGGTGAAAAACTGGTTGACACACCAGGGCCTGTGCCTGCTTCTCCTGCCATCTGGCACCTAGTCCACTAACTCTAGTGCTTCCATCTGGGATCCCCATCATTTTCTTGCCCAGAACTCAAAGCTGGGATTCTTCTCCTTGGATGATGTTGCTACCACTAATGTGAATTTAGGCAAGGGAACCAGTCTGGATTTTGAGTCTAATTTGGATTTTATAGAGATTAAGGGACAAGCTGGAAAGTAAGGTGGCTATTTTCCCAGGGTTGCTTGGCTCTGACCCCTCTTTGTCATACTCAGTGACTGATCACTTTTCCCAGGTAAGCCTATAGAGTGCCGATGAGAAGCAAGGACCTGATTTATAGCTTTGTCACTATCACTGATTAGCTACGGGTCAGGTAACATCTGGAAAGGCACCTGTTGATTGTCACTGGATATCACAGTTGACCCTCCTTGGGTTCAACCAACTATGGATGGGAAAAGTCTGAAGGGGGAAAATATCTGCCCTGAACATCTATGGATTTTTTCTTGTCATTTTCTCCTAGCAATGTAATCAGAGAAACTCTATATATAACATTTTGAATTAAGGGCTATAAAGCAATCTTAGGATGACTTAAGTAATATAGGAGATGGTATGTAAAGTGTATGGAAATAGCACGCCATTTTTATACATGGGACTTGGGTATCTGAGCAGGGTAGAGACCCTGGGATCTGTCCCATGTGGGTATCTATGGGTTGTACACAGAGATAACTGGAGTTGTGCGTCTGTGCAGTCTCCTCTATGGTGAATGTAATGTTGAGTGACTAACTGTGATAAAAGTGATCATGTGACATCTAAGGCTGGGTCTTGGGCATTATGACTTCTCCTTTTCCTTTGTGAATCATTTTCTCTTAGGGAATCCAGACAGAAGACGGAATGGGAACAGACATGAACTCTTGTGAAGAATCCCACAGGGATAGAACTGAAGGAGGTTGGTAACCACCAACAATGAAGTGTCAGCTGTAAAGATGGGCCTAAGGGCAGTCCCTACAGCTCCAAGTCAGAGTTCCAATGACTGTGATTCCAAAGGATATGTGATGTCTGATGAGAGACTATGACTTGAAATTACTTATCAAAACTGAAATTTAGAAATGAATTGCTGGGTTTTAAACCATAATGTTTTGGAGGTTTGTCATACAATATTAGACAACCACTATATGCTGTATGGTCACAGGCATCATCCATACAGGCAAGATGATATGAACCCCTACTTTACAAAATTATGGAGAGGATTGAATGGGGTATATATGTCACATGCAGGCATCAGTGTCAACACATAGCAAATGCTATGTATTTGCTCAATACTGGCTGATTTTAGGTGTGCCTATCTATACTCTATCTAGCTCTTTCCAAAACTCTAACTCCAGGTTTGACTGAGGAGCTAAGTTCCATCCTGTCCTTTGATCAGTATGCTATGACCCCAGCAACTCAATCCTTAGAATTCAGGCTATATACTCGATATGGATATAGACCATATAGATATAGATATAGACTATAGATTACACTTAGTTTTATGGAGAAAATATTAACTATCTATAAGGATATCATAGCCTATTTCCCAGTGTTGTTCTAAAAGCAGCATGCCCACAGTGACTTCTAACCCTTTGCATTGCTCTATGGGTCTCCATTACCATTTTGCTGATTTTATGCATGTGTTTTCAAAAACAAGTGAACATCCATCCCACTTCTTGTCCCCATCCTGTGCACCTTAAACTTCAAGGGTTACATGTGGAGAAGGGAAGGAGAAATGCTACTCCCAGTAGGGAACATGAGGAGAAGTGTCAGTTTTTGGTACTCAGCATTCACTTACCTCACTTTCAGGATATTGGGTGACTGCATAACTCACAGAGACTGTAAGGATCAACTAGTCTGAGAAGAAGTATGCAGTATCTCCCTTAGATGGTAGCTATGAGATACTCCAGCAACAGCAGAAGATGTCCCACAAGCCCGAGTATCATTTCATCACATGCTTAACCAACCCTTTCTTTACATTGCTATGATTGGATCAGAGGGAAGTCTATTTGCATTTTGCATCTTTCTTGCCTTCTACCCTCATTACTTGCAGCTTTCTTTTCATCTCTACTGCTCACACTCTGGAAAGAACAAGAGTGACTGGCCTCTGTCTCACTTGTCTCCTTGTCTCCCAGCAAGATTAAGTTGTCTGGTCCTTACGAATGTTCTATATCAAGTATCCTCCAACATCCTTTAAAGCCAAGAAGGCCTTTGTTGCTCATGTATTTCTGGATCAATACTAAGTGGTGTTGCATGGATATGACACATTGCAGCACTCAGGGACCTTTCCTTCCATTCTGAACTCTAGAAAGACAGGTGACTTGTTCACATGGTCTAAGACTTCCAGATATTTTGTCTGACAATTCACTGGCAGATTCTAAACGTGGCTACTTAGTGGCTCCTCCATCTGGTGATTTCCACTTGCGATGTAGAAACACCAGGTTCCAAATGGGATTGCCACAGTTAGGGGGACTGTAAGGAAAATTCTGCTGAGGTAGGAACGTACATTTGCCAGGATCACAGCTTGCATCTGGCAAAGTTTCAGTGGATGATAAAAGTCGCATGTGTGATATGACAGAGGGGATATAGGTAGGTTGCCCTTTAATGGCTAGGCCTATCACACTAAAACAGCATTGTTTTGGATATCAGAAAGCATCAAATAGAAGAGGTAATGAAACAGAAGATCAACAGAAGTACCAGCCCTGCCACGCCTTTGAGGTGTTGTTACTTCAAGTTCAAATGTCATTGTTATGATTGAATGAAACATTTTAGGATGCGGCCACATTTGGAGATGCACCAAAGCATGCTGAACAGGCTGAGAGAAATGTGCAAATGGACTCGTGGGCTGACAGCCTCATCCCCCAGAGTGCAATGTGTCAGCTCCTAGAGCATCATGCATAAACCAGACGTGGACTAGCTTCTGGTCTGCCTCACTGTGACACTGGGACACTGGGACTGTACTGTCTGGTACATTTGGGGCCACATCTGTTGGCTGCATTCTCATCTCTGATTTGTGCTGGTTGATAGCTTCAAGCCACGGTTATCTATGCCTGCGGCTCTTACTCCTTTCTTAGGATGTCTCCGGGGGAACAGAGTATGCCAAATGTAGGAGTTTTGACCTTATTAATCAATAGATGGTGTCTACATCCAGGCAGTTCCACATGTTTCAGAAGAGGCAACTTTATTAAACTTAAAATTATTTATTAAAACTTATTTATTAAAACCATTTATTAAAGCTCTAGTCTACTTTATCAATATCAAACTTTTGAAACAGATTTGTTCGCAATAAGCATGGCTGTTTCTCTTTGGCTCTTGCATGTCCTTGACTCTTGCATTATTCCATCTCTCGTGACAAACTGATTACAAAACACTGCTTCAACCCCTAAAATTTGGCTCTTGTCTCCGTAAGGCTTTAAATTTCACCATGCCTGTCTGTGCTCCAGCCTAGGGAGGCCTTTTGCATTTCATCCGTTGCTAATGTTTCATGTCTGTGTATTGAATGAAACCCTTGATTTCCTTTTGTAGACACATGTAATCTAAAGGCATGCAACATTTTGCAAATGTTGGCTCGTATATTAATTTCATAAGGTCTTATTTGGTCTGTCGACCAAGTTTTGATTACTTCCATATTGTTCTTAATTGCCCTAATATCCCCAAAGACTTTCCCATTCCGTGCATCCCTTTATCTTTGCTTCTTTTATCTCTTGCTGTGAGAGTCCAAAATTGCTGACATGTTCAGTGGGTTTAAATTCTGAGTGCTGCAGAAGAGTTTTCAAATCTGTTTCAATTTTCTATACTCAGCTGAGGGCCATGACGCATTCTGTTCTGTTAATCTGTTTTTAATCATATCTGTAAATGTTAAAGCTGTGCAGGGGAGAAATGGTGCATAAAGTGAATCTAGACCAAGCACACTTCAACATTTGTGGAACTGAATTTTTATTCTTTTCTACCTACACATTTCCCTTTTCTGGATTTGTACAGAGTTAACTTATAGAAGACGTTATGGGCCCAGAGTTATGAGACTCTATTGAAGAAGAGCTTAGGCTTCTCGTGTTTAACACGTACACTCATTATTACTATCAATGTAAGTAATAACGTCACAACATGACTAGTAGGTAGAAAGTTACTATCTCTATTTCATCTCTTATCAGCTAGGATAAATTCAGCTACAGAAAAGTAGTAACTTTAATAACAATGGCACCAGCTACTCTTCCTAAGGGCTCCAGGAGATGGATGCTTCACCCGTCTCTTTCCTGTTCAGAAGGTTATTTGTATTATACAATGCAAAAGTCTTTCCTAGATTGCAATGAGTCACACTCCCAGGTGCCAAACTTCTCAGGAGCAGGAAGAGAGGGGACAGAGGCATGTGCCTCTCCTACCATATGCCTCTTGACTTTTATCTTTCTTTCAAGGCCTGAGCTATAAGATAGCTTACCTTTATGTCTTATCTAGAATAAAGTTGGCCTACAGAGTCAGATAAGCTATTTCTCAAGGCAAGACCTCATTCCTACTGGTTTAGGCTATTCATAATCATCCTGATCCTCTATGTTCAACTCTTGAACAAGGAGTTTTTGTGAGCAAATAGGGATAAGCTGGATGAGGAGTAAGGGGGTGGAGGCGAGAGCCTCTTACCATACTTAGTAACTTAAAAGTTCATGCTCCATTGTATTTACAAGGTTTCTGCTATTGTATTTTGACCTATGAAGTCAGCTAAAATGTTTCAAAGTGCTGCCTGTTCATCCATTACTTCTTGCATTTAAAAATAGCATATCTTATTATTACATTTCCTTCTCAAGCTTAATGGACAATATAAAATATACTATTCTATTCATGTGAAAGGGGAAATAGCAAATGCCTAGAAGTAGAGAAAAATGTAACTTAACTTAGCTAGGGGGAAGGAAATGACAAAGCCCAAGTTGTTAATAATTTTTATGTGCAAAATCTCCTCTGTGGAATAAACACACAGCATGTGTTTGGCCTATCAGTGGAGAATTACTTTCTCAGAAGAAAACACTGGAACTCAGTGGGTGAAGGTTACCAGGAGTAGGACATAACTCTGCTGCAGCCTCAAGCCAGTTAGTTAAATGAATAAATACAGATGCGGAAAGCTCACATCACAGCCATTTATCTTCTGACTCCTCTAACTCTGTGGAAGTTTGGACCTTTGTGCTGAGTTAGAATAAAAATAGAAAGAGCTAGTGTGGGGTAGGAACACTTTGATTCTTAGGGCAGACTCTGAGATGTCAATTAACTCTTAGCCACCAATCGAACACTTGCAGGGGATGGGGGTGTGGGGGTGGGGGCGTGGGGTGAGGACATGGGGGTGGGGATGTGCGGGTGGGGGTGGTGCTTTCCCTTGTTTTAGCTTACAATTTAAAGGAAGTAGAATGACCTTCCTCAGGGTCCTCTTGGATATAAATGATAGAAATTCACTATATACTAATTGAAACAAAAACGTAGGAATTCCAGGTAGAATTATTTGGATAGCACAGACTCAAGTGGAGAATTCAACAACCATGACTTAGGAGGTTGTAGTATCCTGAATCAGGGACCCAGATCTAAGGTGCTTGCATCTTTTCATGTTCCGGTGTCTACTGAGCGTTTCCTGGTCTCCATGTTCTCCATGTGTCAGAACCAGCACTTCAGATAGACTCCAAGTCATATTCTTGATGTGATAAACAAATATTTTGTTTTTCCAGGAAAGTTTTGATAAAGCCCAAGTATGAACATTGGCTTTTCTGTATTGGAGTCAAAACTGTCTCATGAAGGGGGGGATGAAGAAAGCATGCTAAGCCAATAGGATAAGAATGACTGAATAGTAGGAATAGCTGACCTACTGTCATGTTCTGTTTCCATGTTTAGAAACACGTTTCCTGATGTTTGATGGGGCTCTATCCTGACAGATTCATCCGAAGTTGAAAATGGATATAATACATTAAACCCCAAATGCCATGGGTTGACAAGATAACCAACTGTATAGCATGGTTGTTTATCATCATGGTTAAGCTAGTTCATGGGACCTGTGACTCTCTGCTGCCACCCTGACTCACCAGAATAAGTAATTTAAGGCATATCACCAGCCCTAGGAAAATGTTAAAATCCAAAGTCCAAACAATGGTTTCTATAGAATACTGATTGCTTTTGTACACCATAATGACATCATAAAAATATAAGCCAAACCATTGTACACTGAGAACTGTCTGTACCAGGGTGAAGCACACTCCCTCACCAACCCTCATTGGAACCATGGCCACGAAGCAGGATTTCCAGAAGAAAGAAGCTTTTCGAAATGGAAATGTCTCCTACAACACAGACCTCACTGTTTGAGTTTCTGATTTAATAGCATGGCTACTCTCTGATGGGACAGATCAGTGATGACACCTGTTTGTGGCTTTGAAGGGCCAGTGTTGTGATTCTGTCGTGTATAATCCAAAGTCAATTTTCAGAACCATCTTGGCCTATGCAAGGAGGCAAAAACAGGTCCTTTAAGTTGTCCAGCCATGTGTCCCCAGCTCATTCTCGTCAAAGTCACTGCTGTCCACCCATTCTCATTTATTTCATTATGGAGTCACTCGAGAGACCATGCAAAAGACAGCTACTCTTGTCGACGATGCTTTCACAGAGAAACAGGAAATAATGACATAAACCAGAGAGTGGATAACCTAATTGCCACTTCTGATGAATATCATGAAGGAAATAAACAGGATATTATGGAAAAAAATGTTTGTGAAAAATGCCCATGGCAAGGTTTCCTGGCCCTTTTCCTTTCTTTTCAGAATTCTTTATAGTTCTTCTGGCATGGCTTTGTGACCAGGCTTTCCCTCTCTGGGTTTGCGTTCTTCTACCTGTTGCTGTGACATAGAAAGCTTGAGAAGAAATAATTAAAGCAATTTCCATTCTCTTTCCTTCTTTATTCAGAGAGTCTTTCCTCATGAATTTTCTTATTATTATTTCTCTTGCTCTGGATGGAAGTTATATAAGGATCCATCTTATATAAACCTCTTTCCACAAGAACTATCCCCGAGGGAAGGTGAGAAACCCCTGCTAGGAGACTTCTGATTATGGCAGAGGATGATTTTGGGGAGATCTTTCCTTCTTTGTTTTTCTGGTGCCCAAAACAACAACTTAACATCTCTAAGTAGACATGCAATGTATTAGAATAAAACAGTCCTTATTTTTTGCATAATCCATGCTTTACTTTCTATTATTATTTCTCTGCTAAAGCCACACACATATGCTTATAAACAAACACAGTCATCGTAGTTCTTCAGTGTATAACAGAAGGCAAGTGTTGGTCTCAAAGAAACATCAGTGTCCTTTAGATTGGAGAGGGTTTTCTCCCATCGCTGAAAGTTTATACCCTGCTTCCTGTAACCCCCCTGCCTTCCCAGACACATGAATGCTACGCTGCACAGCTCAGCATGTAACCAAAGTCCAGGATGTGGGCCAAATTCTTTATGTCTCAGCTGCCATGTTTTCTCTCAGAGTGAATTGATATTTGCTTCATTTCCAAATCTGTGACCACAATCTTGGTGGAGCTTCCCAGAATTCAAGCTGTGCTGCTCTGAGTTAGAAGGCTGACAGGAGTTTGTGGCTTGGCAAGGTGACATTATATTTAAAATATGCTAACAGTGTTTATAAGGCACATTTAGTACTTTTACAACATTTTAAAAATCAATGAAAATTTCTTGGTAATAAAATATGTTTTCCAGGAAAATTGTTTTGAAAGTTGTAGTCCAACAGTCTCAAAAGCAAATAATTAGATTCTTAGCTTAATAGACATCAGTGGCTCAGGAAGGGAGTCTTTTCTAACCCTACTCTTATCGACTTTTCTCAGACTGTTTTCCAATACAGTTTTATTTTATGGTCTCCTATCTGATCACACACACACACACACACACACACACACACACACACACACACACATTTTGAGTAAACTCAATTTTAGCTAATGAAGCTCCTTTATTATGATATAATTTTCTGAGTTCCTAAGACTCTTTCCCTCCCACCTCCCTCAGGTTCAGCTTAGGGATTTCTGATATTAAAGAATGAAAATTTGGAGAGTTCTTTTTTTTTTTTTTTTTAATGTTCACCACGTGCACTAAAACGGCTGAAGTAAGATACAAAGATATTTAATGGTCCATGGTCCAGCTGTAAGACGGAATATAAACACATCAAAATGATGAGGGAATTAAGATCCAGCTGACAGCAGCAGAAAGCAGCTGCAGATGGACAGCCAAGAGACATCCAGTTGGCCAGGTTGATTACAGTGCAACTGAGGAGAGAGGAGAGACGAAGAAGGCCTGGAGCAACAGCAGTTGGGAAGTGGAAGAGAGGAGATCTCCATTTTCCCACAGAGAATAATAAAGGGATTTACCCCAGGAGTTTTGTATTCAGCAGCCACCTCAAGAACAGGTTCTGGGTCTCCTGGACTCCCAACTGCTAAATCAATTTCCTGGTGTCTGTGGTGGAGTGTGAAGTTGTGCAGCTCTCTGGCCACCACTGCAGCAGTTCATTAAATCCTTTCAGGAGAACACCAAGAGGTGGCTGTGTGCATTCACATCCTTAGAGAGTTTGGTGGTTTTTAGCAATGTTTCCTTTGCCAGTTGTTGTTGTTATTCTGACTCTGTTGTGAAAAGTATCACATTTTCTGAATAGAGCAAGTGACTGCTTGCAAAATCACACACTCCAGGCAATAAACATTCCACGCTGGTGGACTGCAAACCCCTCTGATTTACAGAAGCTCTCTGTTAACTCAGAGAAATGCTAACCACCTTTTAAGTCCTCCAGCTCTATTTTCCTTCACCAGTGCCAATGTAGAAACCACAGCTCCCATCTTAAAGGGAGTAGGACGTAGTTTATTCTGAAGCCAGTAGAAGTGACCATGGCTTGTGAGCACAGAGTTAGATTACTCCCTAACTTCCATGTTCCAATGGAGAAGCAGTTTTACAGGGTTTCTATAGTTTACAGGTAAGAAAGTCACTAATCAAGGCAACTTTAAAATACATCGTTGGAAGCCAGGCCTTGGTGGCATAAGCCTTGAATATGCTGGGAGGCTAAGGCAGGCTGATCTCTATGAGCAAGTTCCAGGACACACAATAATACACAGAGAAACCCTGTCTCAAGAAACTGATATAAATTGGTGGGTACACCAAAAAGCAAATGCATGAAGATAGGAGAAGCTTTTTTTTTTTTATAGGCCTAAGGTGTTATCTGATGACTTTCTTAGCTCTTGGATTGGTGGAAGCTAGTGTTCTGTTAAGTTGATAGCTTCTAAGAGGTTTTTATTTATTACCAAGAGATGGTAGTTCAGATAGAGAGTAAGGCAAAGAAAGGCTGTTCCAGAAGGCTAAAAACTAGCCCAAGATAAAGTAATTAGCCTCCGAACCTACAAAATTCCAGTCTCCCCACAGTACTGAAATTCCAATCCACCCGTCAGTCTCTGCAGACCCAGAAGTTCCCACCGGTTATTTTTTCACAGCCAGCACAGCTTCTCTTCAGGAAATGTTGTTCACACCTGGCAAACAGATCGGCAGAATTATCCTCACAGTCAGACCAAATGCTGTCTGTGCTCTTCACTTTCTGCCGGGGAAGTTGGGTCCGGAGCACGTCGAACCTTCAGTTGTTTGTAGAAGATGATAGACATTCCTCTAAAAGTGGAAATTTCCGGTTTGGAGACAATTTGGAGACTCAGTTGTGTTATGTGATATTGTTCTGGAAATTGTCTTATCAAAGGATATCTTGCAGAAGCAGACACATGAGAGGATGTTTTGCTGAGAAGAGACACAAGGTGTTTTTCTGGAAGGGTCTGGTAAAAGGATGTGCGATGCTTTGAGCAGACACGTGAGTGGGCACGTGATGCTTGGGAAAAATGTAAGTATAACCCAACCAACACTGGACGAAGTTATTGCACTGGTTTACCTTGCAAATTTTGCTGGCTATTGTTGGGCTTTGCTGACTCTGGTCTTTGCCCATGACCTTATTGCATTGGTTCACATTGCTTTCTTCACTGATCATTGCTTGTAGTGACTTTGTAGAGAGAAAAGTACTAAAGAACTCATGATAGTCTGGTGGCTTCTCGCCACATTCACAGACTCAGGCTGTTTGGGAGAGCCTCACAATTTCTTCTGGATTGAACTGCCATTGCTGGTTCGCGAATGGTGTTTGTGCGTAGATCAAGCTACCACTGCTGATTCATGTGAACTGAACTACTGGCATCCTGACAACGCACACTGGAATCGCCCAAAGAATTATTTCTAAACAGGGACACATGCCCCTTTGCCCTATTAACCATTCCTATCCACCACCTCTGGTGGGTGGTGGGCCAGAACGGAGGTAAAAGCATTTAAGAAACCTTATTAAAGTAGGTTTTGGACCATCTAAGCCTACATTCATCTCCCTTATTGCTTTTGTTTATGCTATAGCCTTTTGTCTTGAAAGGTTCTTCACTGAACAAGCTCCTATGTTCCTTGCTATCTGATGGCAACACTTCCTGCTCAAGTCCCAGTGACATCATCCCTGACGACAGTGTGTCTTTCTGAATTCATGACTAGACTTTCTTTCTGTGCTACGACAGCCATGTAAATCATATCTTGTGTACAGAGTGAGGACATAGGATCATCATTTGCCAAAACCATACACCTTTAACAATATCTTCTGAACTTCTCAGGGCTGGTGTACTTTATTATTAAATTTATACCTCTCATCCTTAAGAGAATCAGGGCAGGTACTGGGTGTTCAAACCATATTCACATAGTATAAAACAACAAACTGCTTTTCCATAGCCTGTATTCCCTATAGGGCATCATTTTACTTTTTGTAGATTTTCTTGTTTGTTTTTTAAAATAAAGGACACTTTACCCAAATAGTATAGGAAAACATAAAATTGAAAATTTTCCAATAAATTTGAATTTGTTTTGTTCTCAAAATGTTCATGTGATGGTTAATGAATGTTTGACCCAGGGAGTGGCACTATTAGAAGGTATGGCCTTGTTGGAGTAGGTGTGTTACTGTGGGTGTGGACTTTAAGACCCTCATCCTAACTGCATGGAAGCCAGTTTTTCTCTTGTTTGCCATCAGATGAAGATGTAGAACTGCCAGTACCTCCTGTACTATGCCTACCTGGACATTACCATGTTCCCGCCTTGATGATTATGGACTGAGGCTCTGAACCTGTAAGCTAACTCCAATTAAATGCTGTCTTTATAAGACTTGCCTCGATCATGGTGTCTGTTCACATCAGTAAAACCTTAGCTAATACAGTTAACATACTACTTATATGTATCTAATTTGTATTGATAGGTTTTTTTTTTAATTTGATTCCCATGTTTTCATGCACTGGCAATTTATTGTCTTTATCAACATATACACACACATAAACAACTGTATTAAACATAGTCTCAATTCTCAGGACTGACTATTCTTTGGCAGGCCTATTAAAATATCCATAGAAGTACAGATTATGAAAGATTTAAAATAAATTGTAGTGAATAATGAGTTTGATACAATGAATTAAGGGAATGTGTATGGAAAAAAATTGATTATTTTGTGTGCTATCCTTTAGTCAAGCATTGAATTAAGCATTGTGTTTTTCTTTTCTTTTTTTCCTAACCCTAATCCTAAATATTTTTCAAAATTTATAGTCAATGTTGTAATGGCTTTTTTCTATCTCCTGGGTATTTTGTTTGTATTTATATTTACAGAAGTCTTCAGCACAAGAATTGCTGTAGGCTGGTGGTAAACCTATAGAAATGATTGCAGTGGCAATAGTAGCATGCTACTATTAGCCAGGCTGTGAAGTGCTCCAATAGCACATGATGAAATGGAAAATGTACAAATTTCATTTGTGAAATTTGCATAATGTAATATTATCAAGTATTTATTATTTCATTATTTTTATACAACATGAAATTTTGTACATATTAAAGAAAAGAAACTTTAAAGATAAACTTATGATAGGAATTCTTTTACATTAATAGAAACCATTCCTATTTTAACCCAAGTCTAACTGTGAAGAGTACAGAGTACATGATCTGTATTTTCTTCTTCTTCTTCTTCTTCTTCTTCTTCTTCTTCTTCTTCTTCTTTTTTGAGACAGGGTTTCTCTGTGTTGTCCTGGCTGTCCTGGAACTCACACTGTAGACCAGGCTGGCCTCGAACTCAGAAATCCACCTGCCTCTGCCTCCCAAGTGCTGGGATTAAAGGTATGGGCTACCACCGCCTGACCTGCATTTTCTTAAAAAAAAAAAAAATGGATGTGAGAATGGTGTTTTAGAGATGATGTCAGCAAACATTTCTGTAAAGGACAGTGACAATTGTCGTCTCATACTCTGTAGGTAGGGAGATGTTTTTGTTGTGTAATATCTTTAGGGTTTTTTGTTTGTTTGTTTTCTTTCCTATTTTTTGTTTGTTTTTGGTTTTTTGTAGTTTGGTTTCTCAACTCTTTACAAATTTGAAAATTCTTCTCAGTTCAAGAAATAAAGAAGAACAAACAATACATCATTGGCCTATGGTCCATAAGCGAAGCCCTCTGTTCTATACAAGAAAGGTGTAGCAACCAAGTAAAGATGGCAAGCCTTGCTTATATCCTACTGAAAAACAGAACAATTGCAAAGTTATTTGGGGACTAAAAGCCAACTGAAATGTGGTCTGTATATTAGAGGATACCTCCAAGTGTCACTGTTACACTGGAAGAGTCCTCGATGATGTGGAGACACTCTGAAGACAAGTATTAGGATGCTTTTCAAGTTAGACTCAAATATTTTAGGAGAAAAATAGAAGTAAAAGAAAATGGGAAGCAATGACTGCTCTTCCTATTTTTTTAATGTTTATTATCATTTGTGTGTGTGTGTGTATATGTGTGTGTGGTGGCATATATAAAGGTCACAGGACACCTTGTGGGAATTAGTTCTCTTTATAGATTTATTCATTTGTGTGTGTCATGGAGTGTGTGCAGATGTAATAGGACACCTTATTGAACTTCATTCTCTCTTTTTAACAAGAGGATTGAGGGGATAGGAGTCAGGTTTTCCGGCTTAATAGCAGGTGAATTCCCAGGGCCCCCAATGAGTGTTATTAAATGGCTGAATGGAAGTACATTAAATTGACTCATTCTTTTGCAAATATATTCAGAAAGATGAAATATCCCAAAGCTCAATTACCAGATTCTATACAGAAATAGATAAAAATCAAACTTCTGCAATATAGTCCAGATTTGAAATATTAGTACTTTAAATTCTGAGTCATAGGAGAGTGGCCAGAGAAAGAAACCTGATTAGCTTTAGAAGTATAAAAAAGAAATACTAAGAGAAAGGATGATAAATTATTTTTTATTTCAAATGTGATATTGGATTGTAAGGGTCCCTAGAGATTTTTACTCAGATCTGTTCATTATCCAAACAGGAACACCACTGCCTAGATCACTTTGTTCTATATCCAAACTTATCATCAAACATTTGTATAAACATGGACCAACAACACACTGTACACTGTTTTTTTTTTTCCTCCTGAGCCACAACTACTTCAGATAGCTCATGTTACAAAATGGGATAGAGCCCTCATTCATCTGAATTTGTCAGATTAGCTTTCCTTCCATCTCGACAAAATGTTAAGTGTGTGTGTGTGTGTGTGTGTGTGTGTAGTTTGTGTGTTGATAAAGATAATAAATAAGATGAATAACCTATTGATTTGCTGAAAGTTATCTAGTAAACTCAGGCTACGCGTGCAAATATTTGAGTGTATGTGTGCTTAAATATCCAGCCATTTGCCTGTCTTGAAAGACCTAATAAACCAAGATCAGAAGGCACTCAGCATTGTGGGGACACAGACAGATCTTCCCCTCCCTGAGGTGGGGGGGGGGTTGTTTGTAATTTACATCAGAAAGCATAGGAGTGTGCAGAGAGGAGATCTGTCTGCAAATGGCTACTTAGGTTGTAATGGGGCCTCCCCATATTAGAACACCTTTTCCCATCTTGTTGTAATAAATGTGTAACATGATGGCACTGGGCAGATTATTAAATAAAGCACACTCAAATCTATGAGGAACTCGAGGTAGGCTTATGATGGTAGGAGGTTTAGGGCAAAGAATGTTCACAAAGGCCAGGCAGGAACTGAGCAGAAGATGTTGTCCTCTAGAGACAACAGGAGGAAAAGTGTTGTGTGACTATTCCTGAATTTGGAAGAGACAATGCTGAACTCTTAGTGCTTGGTCGATATGAATTCTCTCCTCAAAAGGACTTCATTAATAAGAAAAGAATTGCTAGGATATGAATGTTGATATGAATGCCCTCAAATTTGTAGTAGCTGGAATTGGTGGAGCTCCAATTAGTTGGCATCCAAGGACATATCTATTAGAAGGAGGTCACTCTGTGGTGTGTCCTGGGGAGCATTTTGATGGCTTTTACTGAGAGGTGTCTTTTCAATGTAAAAAGGATGGAGCAGTGGCTGTCCATGCTTGGCTTCCTAGTGAGAATTTGCTGGAATATTTTATTGTTGGTTTGGCATTGAAGTCGGCTGTGAAATTATATTTATGAATGCCATTTCCTGGGAGGCACACAGAACTGAGAATTGCATGTCATGGGGCCGTAGTCCCAGGGAGCAGAAATCAAATAAATAAAGGTCTCAGGGAATTATGGTCTATGGGATATATTTTCTTCTAAAAATGAGTCCATACTTCACTGGGATGGTGAGTGTAAATGGATCATAGGAGAGCAGAAAAACTCGTCTGTCTTCAAGTAGTAACAACATTCCATTTAAGAATTCCCCCTATAAAATCATATCTGAAGCCTAAAATTCAAGGGAATAAATAAGACAAGAGAATATCTCCTATAATAGAAAGAAGAGGCTTAATACACAGCGTTTCAAGCCTTTGATTTAATGATATTCATACTTGAAATTCAAGAGGGGACAATTTACAATTTACTGTTCCATAGGGGTACATGTTTGAGGCTTCATTTTAAGCAGCCATGCTAAAAGGGTTTCTCTTTCAGTAGAAAAATGCATCTTCTAGGAGGAAGAGCTGAAAATAGGTTGTCTACAGCTGCAGACAGGGAACAAGTTTAGCTGGAAACCGGAGGGAGAGAATTGTTCATGCAGTCATCTCTCCAGCAGTATAATAATTTGATTCCCTCACGGACCCCGAAGGCATCCTGACCCAATGCATCATGATTGAAGCACATTTTTAAAAGAAAAGGGTAAGAAACAAAAACTTTATATTTGACTCTGAGATAGAGACATCCTTCCGTGACCCATGTCCACAGATCCCTAGTTGCTCAGACCACTGCTCATAAGAGTGGCTTGGAAAAACCTACAAAATATGAACAAAGTTTTATATAACTTGGACCCTCTGTGTTTATAAGCAGAAACCTTCAGATCCCAACCTTAGCAGAATCAATACAATACTCTTCAGTCCATAGTAAACTGAAAAACAATTCTAATGTTTTTCTTCCTGAACTCTGATCACAGACAAGTTACACATTTCATGAGAGAATACTCAAAGACAATATCCAGGGACAAGAAATCACATTCAGTACCAGACACCAGACAGACATCAGTGTTTCCAATGTACAATGGCTTATAAATTTCCCATCCTACTTATGATGTACACATTTCTTAAAGCCCATTCTTGAAATCGGTTGGATCATAGGAAACATAAACAATGTGCATGATGACACTGAGTAGAATATTTAAGCAAACTGAGATTCCTGTGGTAGAGAAAATAAATCAGGGTGATGGAGAAATATGCAGGTTAACATAATTCTTTGTCTGTCTTTCAACCCTTTGGAATGCATTTTGAATTCATATTGCAAGTTTCTGATTGGAACACAATGTCTTCACTAGCAAAACTAAGGATGAGAAAAATGTCTAAGAACAGTGGGTCTGTGAGGGCATGCTACAGAGTGTTGGGAAGGTTTTGGCTCCACTCAGTGACGTTAGCTCAGCAATAATTTGTTTCTCATTAAAACTGAGGCTAGGTGACTTGCCCAAGGCTATGCAGAGAGCAGCCAATGAGGCTAATGCTAATTCTACTTAGTGATCTGGAAAAAAAAAATAAAAGAGGGACCTAGTAGCAGACAGAACACAGACCCTCTTTTCTATGTGGCCATAGGAGAGTCATCAAATTTAAAATGCAAGCAGAGCTTAGGTCAGAGCTTCTCTGAGGGGACAAGGAATTTTTAGCATCCCTTAAAATTGTGAGAGGAGAGATACAGCTTTTAGGGACTTAGATTTTGTTCCCTCCTCCCAGCGGGTCAACACTGGAAGTGGACAAAGAAGAGAGGAAATGAGATCCTTGTATTACACAAGGACACAGGTGCTTTGATCAACCTGCCAATGAGGCTCCCCTAAGGACTTATTTAAGGTGGCTGGGATGACAAACTCCCTCGGAGATCTCTATCTAGTCTGTGGAACGGAACACACTGGGAGAATGAAAACATGAACAGAGGAAGGTTCTTCTGAACCAGAGATAACTGTATGCCACTGATGCTAAGAAACAGTCTCCCATAATGACAGTAGTTGAGTATTTTAGTAAGCTATCTCTGCTCAAGGCTCTGCAAGATGACACACAAAAAAATATTTAATGAAGTACCAAGAAATGATCTTCCTGTGGTCCAGTTTACATATAAATGAAATTGATAGAATGTTTGAGAGGCAAGTTGTGATTTACTGTAATATTTCCCCCAACAGACCCATCTATTGAGCATGATAGTGTAAAAACCCAATGTTTTTGTTGATGTTCATATAGAACTTTAAGTGTGAGTCAGAATTTGTGCAGAATATATCATTACTTTTTAAATTAAGTACTTAAGAAATCAAGATTAAACAAAACAATAGAGATGTCCATATATTCTCCTTTAAAGTAACCAAACTTACTTTAAACAATACAGGAAGTATATGTTTTTTATTAATGGACTAATATATTTTCATTCATGCATATGTTATATATTTAAGTCAGTTTAAACATAACAACTTTCTCAAACACTTGTTGTAACAAGAATATATTCTATTTGATTTCTGCTATAGATGACAGTTTTTAAGCCACTCAACTAACCTCCTAACAATCTACCAAAGGGCATTTTAAGGCAACTGTAGTCCTATTTTCCAACTAACCAAAGAAACACACATGACAGGTAGTAAGAAATCAGTTTCAATACAACATGAAGCAAAAGGATTTTCAAATGATCCTGGAAATTTTATGAACCTCTGTCTAATATTATTTCTTAGATGAAAGTACAGCTTACATAGCAAAGACAGAACTCTAATATATCAGTAAAATATTATCAGAGAAGCAAATGTAGGCAGAATATTAATTGGGTTGGGAATATCAGCTCCAGCAATATTTGCTTACCATTTGCCAAAACATGCCAATTAAAGGCATATGTAGTAGTAAAAAGTAGAGAGCAGAGATTATCTGATGTGACTGTAGGGACTTAGGAAGGAAACAAAGAGGTCTAATGGACCCATGGCTCTCAAGTGTCTTTGGGACCCTGACATGAGATTTGGGTTTAAGTGAATCTCTCTCTCTCTCTCTCTCTCTCTCTCTCTCTCTCTCTCTCTCTCTCTCTCTCTCCCCCTCTCTCTCTCCTTCTGTCTCTCTCTGTCTCTGTCTCTCTCTCTCTTCTACACACACACACACACACACACACACACACACACACACACCACATGATATATGGTCATGGTCAAGGTATGTTTGGTCCAGCCTATTACTGATCCATCATGTCACAGATTCAGTCTCTCTTCAGAGTGGTTGAATAAGCTGTAAGACCCACATGAAATCTCTTTCAAGGAAACAAGTTCCTCCTCTGGCTGAGATCAGAGCTTCAGCTTTGCCCCTCTTCCCTCATGGGACTCTTGGGTTAACATCAATTATTGGGGTCCAATATTTCAACAGTTAGCTGATAGCTGTCAGCCGAAGGGAGGAGTGTCTCTTTAAAGTACTTCCTTTCTTAATAGGGTGATCACAAGAACAGGGGCTTGGGATACATTGACTGTGGCTGGTTGGTCTTTCATTATGTCTACACAATCTATTGGTCTACATGGATTGAAAACTGAATGGAGATCAGAAAACGATTTTTGGGAGGGATGAACTCTTTTTCTGATTTTAGATGATGGCACAAAGTCACCAATGGAAGCAAACAAATGTTAACTACAAAACTGAAGTAAAAATCTTGATTTGATTGTATCTTTCACTGGATCTTGCCCATATAGTGTGGGCCATTCTCAATCGAAGAGCAAGACTCAGGGCTGAGATGGACATAGGCACAGGATGCTGACTGATGCAATGAAGTAGAAGGAGGATAGTGGGAGAAAGAAGCCAGGGCAGGAAATCCAGCCTCATATAATGATGGGTCTTGAATGTCATGTCAAGGAGTCTAAATTTGATTGTGTGAGCTTTTGGGAGTCACTGACCTAATTCCGAATTGGAAATTAGAGAAACATAAAGCAGAGAGACTAATTATATGGCCTCTGCAAAAGATTGGGACCTGAGCCAATTTAGGGCATTGAGAAAGATAAAGAACATTTGAGAGAAAAAAAATTATAGACCTAATGACTATATTAGTCAGGGTTCTCCAGAGTAGAAGACTCAATAAGGTGTAAGCTTGTGTGCGTGTGTGTGTGTGTGTGTGTGTGTGTGTGACAGAGAGAGAGAGAGAGAGAGAGAGAGAGAGAGAGAGAGAGATTATGTGTGTGTGTTAACTTGTGTGTGTGTTCATTCTAAGAAAATGACTCATTCATTTATGGATCTGGGAAAAAAAATTAAAATCTGCAGAGCAGGGAGGAAGGCTAGAGATGTGTCCCAGGGAGCAGTCTATGTTCTCATTTAACTATGAAGATTGGCTGGTGGCTGAATTTGTTCTTGCCCTGGGGGAAGTCTGCCTTTGTTAACTGGTGAAAGAGACAGACTGTCACGGAGCACATCTCCTTTACTCAAAGTCTACTGATTTGAGAATCAATGTCTAAAACTCTATCATAAGAATCTAGATGCTGTGGCCCATTCAAGTAAATATATATAATTAACCATTACACTGAATGTGTGGTGTGATACCAAAGGATGAGAAATACAAAATAAATGGTTTTGGTGGCTTTCATTTCCATATTTGAGTAGATAGAGATGCCTTTTACCTGAGATTAAGTGCTGGTTACTGTTAACCCTCAACGTGACACATCCTGGGAAGAGATTCTTAATGAGGGGTTAGCTAGATCTGGTCCACCTGTCCCCATGCCTGTGGGTGAGCATCTTGGATGTTAATTGAGGTAGAAAGGCCTAGCCCATTGTAGGAGGTGCCCTTCCCTAGGCTAGAGCATCCCGAGCTGTGTGAGTATGCAAAGCCTAAGCCACAGCAAACAAGCAGCAAGGATGCCTGGTCACCCCCTCTCTGCTCTGACTGTGTATGAGATGCTCTGAGTTCCTGCCTTGACTCCTCTAAAACAATGGACTGTAACTTGACATTGTGAGCCAAAGAAAGGCTTTCTGCTCCCCCATCTCTTTTGATCAGAATATTTTATTCCAGCAACAGAAATGAAGCCAGGACCGACAGAAGTCCTGGAAAGAGGGGGAATATTGAATTGAAGAGATTTAAGAAGTATTTATTAAAAAAAAAAAAAAAAAGAAGTATTTATTGATTATCAATGTTACATCAAGCATGGGGCAAAATTTCTTCCATTTTAGTGTGTACACGAGAGGAGATAAGCTAGAGGAGGGGACCATTATGTAGTGTTTATGCATTTGTTTTAGATGCAGAGGCACTGCAGTTCTATAACCTAGACCAGCTGTTTAACCTCTTCAAGTGTGATCTGTAAAATTAGGCATTATTTTTAATTTTTAAAACTTTATTTATTTACCCCTCCCCCACTCCTCTGAACATAGGTATTCATGTATGCTTGTGTACCAGTGCATATTTGTGTGGTTAGAAAACAGTTTCTCCAGGCTCACTTGTCTTCATCCAGCATGTGGGTTCTGGGACTCAAACTTAGAAGTCAGGCTGGGTCGTGTGTGCCCTCATTCACTGAGTCATCTCCGTGGTCCTGCAAAATGAGATTTTTTTCTGAGAAATAAATCTATCTGTCCTCGATGACACAAAGTAGTTCATCAGGAAGTATCTGACTCTAGGAGACAGAGACAGTTGTGTGGTCTGTTTTTTTCACTCTCTCTGTCTCTGCAGTAAATCAAGAACACTAAACAGATATCAGCCTTGTCCCCAGTGCCATGATATTCTCTGGGGACATGGTTGCCGGGAAGGTCCTAAGTTACAGTACTTCTGTTACAGTATGCTAAATGATTCCATGGTGGCTTGAAACAGATAATGAACCCCCCTAAGGACCTGTGTCAGACCCAGGGAATAAAGTAGGTCCTGGTCTCATTATAGTCTGTTATTCACTGAATAAACAATGTCTGAAAGATCCAGTAAGGGATACATAGCATTTCATTAAATTTCATAAAGGTTGTAAATAAGTTTTAGGTTTACAAAACATGCTGAAGCCCCTTTAAGGTAGTTTAATTACAGCTATTAAGATGACACCTTAATTTTCTCCTTCATAAATACAAATGAATTGAATCGAAAGGTGGTAGCTTTTCCAAGTTGATGTGATGATTTAAGTATGGTTTGAGAGTTCATCCATGAATGGATATACTGTAGGTATTTCAAAATCTGATGTGATGCTCAGAACACAGAGGAAGGGACTGGGAAACATGGGCCAAGTTTGTTTCCCTGCTTGCTTTTCATAAAGGTTTATTGAAATTCTGCTGTATTCTTCCGTATCTGGTGACTATTGCTCTCCAGTCAGGGATGAGTGGTCATCACAGAACATGGCCTGCAAAGCTCTTCTGGTAAAGTAAATCGATACTCGTTGTACCCGACCAGGATCACTTCCTATCAGTTGGAAAGTTCAGATGCTTTTAAGAAAAAAACCTATAAATGCTTTATGCTGATCTCATGGCCAAAGGGAGACATAGGATCCTATGTGCTGCTTTCCCCAAATTTGGAAAGGAACCAGGATTCTCATATTTTAATCATGGTTTCAAGTTCTGTGTCAATTTCAGAATAAACCACTGAGGTCTGACCACTCCCCCTGTGTCTCTACTCTCACCTTAGACACTAATGAGACACTGGAAATGACAGATAGTAAGGGACTTAAAGGACACAGCTGACTGTGATTTTTACAAATTTTTTTTTGGGAGGGGTCTCTATTCACAGGCCTCGGTGGACAGATTGGATCAGCAAACTGCCTAAAATGATAGACAGCATGGAAGGGGAAAAAATAAAAGCACCAGGCACATCCATCGATCTCAATGTAAACATCGTCATTTCCAAGGGGCTGATGTCTGAAGAAAGGGAGGACAGAGACATGGTAATTCCTGCAGGAGGCTGAAAGAAAGAAGTAGGAGGAAAAAAAAAAAAGAACACACTTACCTGAGTTGCCAAATCACAGCAGATGGTGAGATCTAAAGGGAAATAAACATCAGAGCCTGGGACGTAAGCAATTCATCCTGTCAGCCTTTAAGGGCTGTGCAGCTGAGGGATCAGTTGAAGAACCAGATAGAGACTGCAAGGCAGCAGTGTTTGACAACAATCAAGCCTGCCCATCAGAAGGATGAGATGGAGAGGGGACCTGCAGTGAGGAGTGAGGTCCTGCAGCAACGGGAAGCACTCCCCAAACTGGTGGGAGTCAAAGAGCAGAGATTAAGCAGGTGTGAGTAATTGGAAGAAAATAGGCCATGCTCAAAGCAGGAACTAATTGGCAGACAAGTGAAGCAATACTTTCTTGCACGTGGAATACAGAAGTGGCAGACTGCCTTGGGCCAAGAGAGCATCTCTAGGTTGGTACCTCTGGATTTCAGCGCTCCAGATCTCATAAGTTATATAGCCTGAAGCTGTGGCAGGGTACCAGAGTTCAGGGGGGCCGATGATGTAGGATGGCTTTGACAGGCTCCCAGAACAGCTTGGAGAGCTTGCCTCTTGCCCTTAGATGCTTGTCCTACACATTTGCATTTGTTCCTTTGGTCACTGGTTCCTTTCCTCATTTATTCTACAAATGTCGGGTTTGCTAAGTTTCCTATCATATGCCAGACAATGTACTTGGTTCTAGAAATGTCATGCTGAGCAAGATAGAATTTTTCCCTTTTGGAGATCATATCACAATAGCGGAGATGGTAGTTTAGAGCTATGTGAGATTTTTTCACCTTTTTCTTTGAATGAAAAATAATCCTCATAACCATAGATATAGCTATGTATGGTATGGCACAGCAATTATTGATGAACTTGTACAAAGCATAGCACAAAATCACTATATACTACTATAAAACCAATATTCATTTATTTCCCAGGTGCTGTGGATCTTATCCTTCCAACAAAAAAAGATTTCACGTCATTCCTTTATTTAAATTCTTTTCTTCACCTAATGTTTTATTAATCATAATTAATTGAGAAAATACAATCATTTGATAATTTTTTTAAAGTTCTTTTTGAAAATTTTATACATACATACTTACAATGTATTTTGACCATATTCACTTTGAACTCCTTCCCATAACCTCTCTTAGGTCTACCCCACTCCTCATCACCCCTTTCCATTGTTTTGTTTTTAATAACCCACCTAGTCTAATTTGTGCTACCTGTACACTAATGGATGCGGTTCTGTACACAGCAATATGGAGATCAATCTACCAGAAGCTACACCCTTAAAGATAATTGACTCTCCCTCCCTGAGAAGCCATCACAATAGTTGTTCAGCCAGGGAGGGAGACCCACAAGCCCCACCTACCTCCATGCTGAAAGGTTAATTGGCTTGCTGTTGTGCAGGTGTTTAGCAACCATAGCTACTGTGAGTTCATGAGTGCAGTGGTCCTGGCATGTGCAGAAGAGCCTGTTACATCCTGGTCCTCCATGAACTCTTCTTTTACAGCTTTTCAGTTCCTCTTCCTTCATGGTCCCTGAATGTTAGGGGCAAGGGGGTTTGACTCAGGTTTCCCAAATATGGCTGAGCACCACAAAGGCACTTAGTCTGTATACTTTGGCTAGTTGTAATATTCTGAACTAACTGCCATACACTGTACAGTAAAGCTATCAGGTTTGGACTGAGAGTAGCACTAATCTATGAGTCGAGAGATATGATTTTAGAGGGCAGTTGGATAGGATGTCCATTTAGCAAAATAATAATAGGTGTTTCAACCCAGGGGCCCAAGAGCTCACTCAAAATAGATGCTTGATGGCATTTACAGTACCAGAAATGCATTTCTTCTTGTGAATCAGGCTGTGAGTACAATTAAAGTAAATAAATAAATAAATAAATAAATAAATAAATAAATGCATTGGTTACCCCTATAGCATGTGTGCCACTATTGCATCCATGTTCCTGACTTTCCAAGTCAGCTATTATTGTATCTCATAGAGTTTACAGCTAGGCAAAACTATTGATTACATTTTCCTTCTATAGGCCACATAGCTCCTTTAGGAGCTATGCAAGTGAGCCAGCAGGGAGGAAGCTTCCTGGTCAATGCCAATTTCATTTCTCCATGCCCTGTGAAGAAGAATGTGTGATGCCTTTAGTAACAGAGTCTTGCTATAAAACTCTGGTGGGCAAGCCATGGCAAGTCCCTAAATTTTTGGGGGGTCTTTAATACACCTCTGACCACCAACTCCCATGGATGGTATTCCATGCCTTCATTGACATCCTATGACCTATGAGAGGGGCATTATTTACTGTGTAGAGTAAGTCTTTTATATGAAATGTATGTATTAAATGAAGATAGAAGGATAGATAGATAGATAGATAAAAAGAGCTGATAAAAAGTACATTTCTGTATTTGTATTTTAAACATCCTTAGTGTTAGTACATTTGCGCCAACTTTCTCCTCTGCCCTCCCCTCAGGTCCCTCTCCCTACTCATCTTCTTATCCATTATCTCTCCTTCTCCTTAATATCACTGTGCTGACATTATTATTTTTTAAACCTAGAACATGAATCAATAAACTTTTCCTTAAGGATGTTACTATGAAGCTGGGTGTGATGGCATACTTTGGAAGTAGAGGCAGGAGCATCACAAGTTCAAATCCAACAGCTTCAGGTACACCGTGAGTGTATGGCTAGCCCTGGCTTAAAAGACGTTTCTGACAGCAAATGCTTTAGCCTATGTGGTTACACAGTCTCTTTCATATTTATCTGAGTTTGCCATCACAGTGCAGAACTATCCATAGACATGTAAAGAGAACTGTGGGAGGCTGTGTTCCAATAAACATTGTCTATGAAAACAGGAGGCAAGTCTGGCTCATGGATAAACTTGCTCAACTCTCAAATGAGTATTATATATGAGGCCCAAGCTCTGGGGTATCATGTAAATACTGATTTGAAGGTCATAATTTCCTACCACACTGATAAAAGCTCCACATTCCCCAATTATTTAATGTATTTTATTACCTATCTTTAACATAGATGATGTGCTTCTGAATTACTCAAACAAGGAAGAGGAGCTGAAAAGTATGGGAGAATCCACTTTGAATAGTATATTATACAGCCTTGATGTCTCATTCATAAATGTCATTTAAGACATTGCTTTTAATTTCATTTTAAAAGACATATTTATTCGTGTGTGTGTGTGTGTGTGTGTGTGTGTGTGTGTGTGTGTGTGTGAATAAATGTGAATGTCAGAGGACAGCTGCATGAATTATCTCATCCCTTCCAACATGGAGGTCCTGGGACTCCAACTCAGGTCATCAGACTAGCAGTCAGTTATCCTTCGAGCTGAGCAATCGTATCAGCCAACACCCCCCCGTGTATCAACCCATTGTATGGAGGAACCAGAATTGAATTAAGAAGTCAGTTCTCTACCCTTCAAACTTTGTCATCGTCCATCACGTTTGATTGCTCTGCCTTAAACAAATGTATTGTGGTTAGAGATGGAGCTCAGTGGCAGGGACTTTACCTAGCATAGGCAAAGCCCTGGGTTCAAGGCCAACACTACAATCAATCAATCAGTCAATCAATCAATCAATCAATCAATCTGCAGCTTTGATTTTGCGGTTTTTCAACCTGGCAATCTGTTTGTCAAACCCAAGAATCCAATGACACAAATTTCTGTATAAAAACTGTCTCTCTCACTTCCCAGAGAACCTTCACCACATAGTTGTTTACTTAACATATAATCCTCTGTAGTTCTGAGAGTCTCGTAGGGGAGATCAGTAGGTGAAAAATAACAGGTGACATCTAGTGTTTTATGTTACCCTGGATGTGTTTAAAATGCTCACCACGAACTACCCAAAGAAAAAAGTTTCTGGCCATCATGGCTGAAACATGACTATGTTATGATTTGCTTTGGTTCTTTTATTAATTATTAAATATTAAAGATGGTGATTTGCCTTCTGCAGCAAAAGAACTCTACAGTATTCAAGATCACCTCCACTGTGCTTGGAGGAATGCAAAAGCTGCAGGCACTCTCTCCTTTTACACACCAAGCTCCCCAGCCATGGTCACCTGACCTTAATCACTTTGGATCACCAAGGGCCAGGATAGTAATTTGCTCATGGCAGAATCTCAGTAAATATCTGCCTGGTGAGTTAATGACTCAGCTGTAGAGGCTAGATAATTAACTGAATGGGAAGAGAGCGGGATAACTTAATACCTTTTCAGAGTCCAGTTTCTCTCTCTTCTAGGGGGTTGTTGTTTTAACTGCTTTGTTGATATAAAAGATTAGGGGTAAAGACAGAGTGACATTCCAGGCTTGAGTGCTAATCCACTCAGGTTCTAGCCTACATAACCTTCAGCTTCTCCGAACTCCAATGCATATGAGAGCTTTGATTTAAAGCCCCGTCATAATAATATCTACCATACAAAGCAGGAAGCGTAATGGGAATTCTGTTAGCTTTAGAACAAGACTTCCATGCTGCACTTTTATATGAGCTGTTTCCGTGTGAATGAAATGTGTGGACCTGCTTTTCTGGCGACTCCTCAAGGCCCTGCTGGCACCGTACTCGGGTCTCTATTATCCAGGTGAACAGAGGCAGGGTTTCTCACCTAAGAAATCTAAATGCAGCATCACATAGCTCTATGAATTTCTGAGATGGGGAGAGGAATTGTCTCTTGATTTACTGCCAAGAGCAACAATGGATCTCAGGGATAACAGTGAATTACGAAGAGACAGGCAGTCACATCATGTTTTATGGTTTCCTAAGAATGACAAGATAACCCAATGATAGCAGCTGTTATTCATAAAGGCAGGTTCTGCTCAAGGAGTTGTAAATATTTTCTCATTGGATTCCCCATGATGACTCTACAATGTAGTCGTATTTTTGTACCCATTTTATAGATAAATAAATAGAGACTGGGGATAGGTCTTTTGGTGTGCCCTTGCTCACACAGTGGCTGGGAAGAACATTAGAGCGGAGTCTCTTGACTCTTGGCCATCCTCTGACTCACTGGGACACTCATGGAACAGGAATGGATCACTTTTGAGAAATGAATCAAGTAGAGTGGTCCTTTAGGACTTCCTGTTTGCTGAGAGAGACTCTGGACACAGTTTTACTTCATAAATCACTTAGATGGGAGCCAGAAGCTTTAAGATGTTATTTTTCAGCTGCTATCCCAATAGGTTTGATTAGCAGAGCTGGTAGATATCTTGAGCTATTGTGAGCCTACATGCCTTCCCTTCTCAGAGGCCTAACTGCGTGGATGAGGGCTGCCTTGTTGAGAAATCTCAGGAATGGGTAGATAAACAAAGAAAGCAGAGGAGGAAACAGACATACTGGTGAGATATTTACTCATTTGCCTCAAAATAAAGACAATTTCTGTAGTATCTAGGTTACAACACAACTCTGTCACTTCATAACTCCAGCCCAAATGAATGTCATTCCCCATGTCTGCTAGTGACTTTGAGTCCATATGCTTCCCTGGGCCAGGATCTATCTTAGATACATTAGCACTTAGACAGACACAATAGGCTCACTGGCTGCCTCCTGGAGTTCGCCAGTATATATTAATGAGTAATGTGTTGAAGAGATAATTGTATGGTCTCTTGTATTAGTTGCTTTTCTATTACTCTGATAAAACACCATGTCTAAGGTGATCTTTAGAAGGAAGGGTTTATTTGAGCTTATGTTTCCAGTAAGGTAAGTGTCTGGCATGTGGGGGAACATGGAAACAAGCAGAAAGCTGGGACAGGATGCTAAGGGCTTTCAAGTTGAACCATGAACCACAAGCAGGGAAGCAGGGAGAAGAGAGGGTGACTAGGGAGGTCTCCATGGCTTTGAAACTAGAAAGTCCTCACCCAAGTGACATGCTTCCTCTCACAAAGCTGTATTATTATTATTATTATCATCATCATCATCATCATCAACATCATCATTATTATTACACTCCAGATTTTATTCCCCAGTGCACCCTCCCGCTGTTACACATCCCATACCTCCTCCCTGCCCCCTGTCTTCATGAAGATGTCCCATCCCACCCCACCAGACCTCTAAACTCTAAGGCCTGCAGTCTCTTGAGGGTTAGGTGTATCTTCTCTGATTGAACCCAAACCTGGCAGTCCTCTGCTGTATGTGTGTTGGTGACCTCATATCAGCTCATGTATGCTGCCTGGTTGATGGCTCAGTGTCTGAGAGATCTCAGGGTTCCAGGTTAATTGAGACTGCTGGTCCTCCTACAGGATCACCCTGCTCCTCAGCTTCTTCCAGTGTTTTCCTAATTCAAGCACAGGGGTCAGCAGCTTCTGTCCATTGGTTGGGTGCAAATATCTGCATCTGACTCTTAAAGCTGCTTGTTGGGTGTTTTGGACGGTAGTCATGAAAAGTTGTACCTCTTAAATCTACCCAAACAAAGTGTTCAACTGAGGACCAAATATTTGAACATCAGAGCCTATGGGGAACGTTCTCATTGAAGCCATCACAGCTTTTGAGATGCTGCGCAGCTTGTGCACACGGGTGCTGCACATCTTCCCAGGGTATTTTCCCAAAAGTTAGCCTTGGAAGGCAATCACCCCGAGCAGAAGGCTGGTTTGCTGTGTGGCCAGTGTAACAGAGACCGTGGTTTCCTCGGGGCTTAAAGCCCCTTACAGGAGTACGTAGGCTTCCTGAGTACGTAGGCTTGCCAAGTATGTAGGCTTCCCGCGTAGGCTTCCTCAGCTGGGCGGCTGACTGTGTTCACTGTCTGCCTGAGCAGCTTTGCATTAACTCAGGGCCTTGAGAGGCAAACAATAGAGGCTATGAACGAAAAGCTCATGCTGTTTGCCAGGTTGAGAGGAAGAAAGGCCTTTGTCTCTGCCCTAGGAGTCTCATGTGTTCTGCTAGGCTAAAGTCTTAGCTTCCAGACAACATAAAAATCACAGTCTTCACAGTTCTTGGTAAATCCTAATAACCCTCCATTTGAGAAAGTCTAAGATTATCTGAGTGCAAAGCATGTCTTAAGCAGGTTACAAATAAGAGTCTTAGCTATTTGTTTTATATATATCTATATCTATCTCTCTATCTATATGTATATATACATATATATACATGTATATACATATATATATGTATATACATATATATACATATAGATAGAGAGATAAAAGATATAGATATAGATAATAGATATAGATATAGATATAGATGTAGATGTAGATGTAGATGTAGATGTAGATATAGATATAGATATAGATATAGATTTTTTTTGAAACAGGGTTTCTTTGTGTAGCCCTGACTGTCCTAGAACTCACTCTGTAGACCAGGCATGCCTCAAGCCTATAGAGATCTGCCTGCCTCTGCCTCCCAAGAGCTGGGCTTACATGTGTGCACCACCACCACCACCTGGCTCCATCTTGATTTATTTTTTAAAACTGGTGATGGTTGGGGTACTCAAACCACAGAAACTTTTATTAAAACCTCCTACGCTATCCCTTAACACCACCTGCAGGCCCTCCTAGGTTCTCTTGTCTCTTACATCAAAACAAACCCTTTCCCACCCACATACTGTTTCACTGCAAGCTGTTGGGGCACCGAGTTTCACTGGCCAGTTTGCACCATTCCAACTGCTTGTCAAACTTGCTAGATGAGATTTCACATATGCTAAGAGCAGGCCCTTGGCTATTGACCCCTTATGTGGGCCTTTCCTCACACATTCCTGACAATGAGCCTTTGTTGGTTGTTGCTTTCGTGTTCTTCAGATGTCGAGGTGGCTAGTCCCGAATACTTTGTTTTAAGTAGAGGCCCTTGAACTTTTACATAGCGTTCATTTTTCCTCTTATCATTTTGGCCCAGTTTCTGACACCTCTGACTCTCATACACCTTGTAACTGATGATGTTGTCACCTGATGGCTAAGGACAAGTGTTCTGTGTTTTGATTCTATATTTAAACCTTCACCTCATTGGCTAGAATGTCTTTCTAACAGTGCATATTCCCATGACGTTTATAGAAGCTTTCTCAGCTGCTTCAGCAGGACGGTTTAATTAGCACGACCACCTCAGCTGTGCCAGCACTGGTGAATGATACCATTATAAATCGAGAAGTGTTTTCGAATGATGGGCTATGTGAACTGAAGCCAAAAGAGCCCTGCTGTCTCTCCCTTGTGTGTTCAAAGTCTGTTTAATTGTAGCGCTTCTTCCAAAGTACAGATAACACCAGTGATTAGAAACAAAGAAGAGAAAAAAAAAAGAAAGAAAGAACACAACACCGATATTATAGCAAGCCAGATAGGAGATAATCACTAGCCATTAAGCAAACTTCATTTCCAAAGAGACAACATAGAGTTGCATAGTTTTGAAAGCACAAAATAATGTTATTTTTACCTTGGATCCAGTTCCACATATGGCAATCCTGCTGAGCCCTCTGACCAGGCAAAGTTAAGGGACTTGTTACAGCAAGTTTATTAGCTGCAGTGGGACTGTGTTCCATTTAATATGAGCCAGGGGGCTGCTGCATGCAAATCATGAACATGGTAGAGAGTTACAAAGGAAATTGGAGAGAATGGGAAGATGGCTCCATATTCTCCTGGAAGAAACCCAGTAGCACTTCACCCTGTGAAAATTTGAAGGCACGTGAAAAATTATCTGCTAGGCATTCTTAATTTAAAAAGAATGTTTAAAAAACCAATTTTGGTTGAAAGTAAAAACATATGGTTCATAATACTGGGAAGATGAGGCTTGTAAAGGCCAGCCTTGTTCAACTGAACAGCAAGTACCTGTAGACCCACAATCTGATTGGTTTAATGCTGTTCGGCTTCTCTGTGCATGATGGGAGACCAGCACCTATCCTTAATCACAGCATGCATGCTTTGTAGAGGGACACTGCTCATGCAGTAGGCTTCCCTTAATGTTGTATAGTAGTTGGACAGACCAATGGATTGTATTACAACATACTCTTGCATGCACGCAATGGAATTTTCACCCAATAGTCTTTTTGATCATATTCATCCCATATAGAGGGTTTCATTTTGGTGAATGATAATAGACAATAACAGGCATATCATTTTGGCACTTTCCAAGATGAGATATTTTGAGAAGCTCAGCATAGTAGAGTAACCTGGAAAATAAGAGACACATTTAAAAAAAAACCAAAGCATCAAATGGTTAAATATATAAATATTTATATGTCACACAAGAGGCATAATATTGGGAGCAAAAGATGCGTAGACATGGGCTGGCTGTTTTCACTCTAACAAATGAGCTGTGCATTGAGTCTATTGAATAACTCCCAGGGGATCGGGCCACTGCCTAGGCAGTGTGCTTGGAAGTTTGAGGTTGTGAGTCTTTGTTCCATTGCAGCTTTCTGCATTGTTGTTGTTGTTATTGTTGGTGTTATTATTATTGCTGTTGTTTCCTGTTCATTCTTTCTCTCATACATTAAGACAATACTTTTTGTTTTTACTTTTTCTTAATATCTTTTTTTTCCTTTTTTTATTAGATATTTTCTTTATTTACATGTAAATTTCTCCAATCCTAGTTTCCCCTCCAAAAAACAAAGAAACAAACAAAAACAACAAAAACAAACCCCTGTTGCCTCCCCCCTCCCCATGCCTGCCACCCCACCCTCTCCCACTTATTGGCCCTGGCATTCCCCTACACTGGGCCACAGAACTTTCACAGGGCCAAGCTCTTCTCCTCCTATTCGTTCTATGAAGCCACAATTACTCTTATACCTAAACCACACAAAGACCTAACGAAGAAAGAAAACTTCAGACCAATTTCCCTTATGAATATTGATGCAAAGATACTCAATAAAATTCTTGCAAACCGAATCAAAGAACACATCAAAACGATCATCCACCAGATTCAAGTAGGCTTCATCCCAGGGATGCAGGGATGGTTCAATATACGGAAATCCATCAACATAATTCACTACATAAACAAACTCAAGGACAAAAACCATATGATCATCTCACTAGATGCTGAGAAATCATTTGACAAAATCCAACATCCCTTCATGATAAAAGTCTTAGAAAGATCAGGAATTCAAGACAATAGACTTTTTATAACCTTTGGCACTTGGTTATGGCACTATGCTGTGTCAACCAAGGGAACACACAAATGTGTCTTTCCAGCCCTATTCAATCTTACATCTATTGTGACCACTATTTTTTGGAAAGTGTTACACAAGCACAGACAGTAAAAGACATAGATCCTTACTTCTGAATGGAAGAAGACAAAAATTACATCTAATTAAATAGTGGTCCGACATAACCCCCCTATTTGTTCTGTGATTTCCTACTCCCAGTTAGGGAATTTATGATCATATGCATATGTTTCTAGACAGATCTTTCTTGATATAACTGAAATAATCCTAAGAAATTCTCCAGCCTAACTAGGGTTGAATATGGGTTCCTAGGCATTGTTTTTTTAGTCTGGCACAGGGAAGTATCAGCAGTCTATTCAATGTCATCATTACAAGGTCTTGTATGTCAGATCCAAGAACTACCTATGTCTTGCAGGAAACACAGTTCATTTGTTGTGGATAATGTTACCTCCACTCTGTTCCATTTCTCTGTATGGCAAAAAAAAAAAAAGAAATGAAGGCAGTATTTTGAGCTGAGAAAGCTTTAATGATTTTTAAAGACATGTGTAAGAGGTATGGAAGGGGAAGGGAGGGCCCTGGTAAATACATGTGCATGTGGGATCAATTTGTACTTTCTAGGCTGAATGGAAACTTCCTAGAACAAGTGAGCCTCCAGAACTATAAAGATATTTTAATGGCCCTGCAAAACTTTTACCTGTCTCAACTTTTCAGTCAATTACAATTGTGTTCACTGAATATCCAAAACTTTGATAGTTTTCTCTTTCAAAGAATGACAATTTTTCACCTTATTGGTAATTTGATGTCCAATAAACTTTTTAAAAGTGAACATTATAGAGATGTATTACTAGTATAGTCTAGCTGGACATGGTAGTTCAGAAACTGGGGGAAGGAAGAGTGTTAAAGTTCAAGGTATAGACACAGCTACTTAAGGGAAAACTCTGTCTCAAGGGGAAGAAGGAAAGAAAGAAAGAAAGAAAGAAAGAAAGAAAGAAAGAAAGAAAGAAAGAAAGGAAGGAAAAAGAAAGAAAGAAAGAGAGAAAGAAAGAGAGAAAGGAAGAGAGAAAGAAAGAAAGATGAAGAAAGAGGAAGAAAGAAAGAGGAAGAAAGAAAGAAAGAAAGAAAGAAAGGCATAAAGAAGGGAGAAAAGAAGGGAGGGAGGGAAGAACAAAAGGAGGGAAGAAAGAAACTTATAGCATGAAAAAGCATTGGAGTCTTGTCTTGCCTTAAAAATATTGCTTGGCAAGTCTCAATTTGATGACTACACAGACCAGATACTGCGCTCAGTGTCTTATCAAGCAAAGCTTCAACTAGAAGAAAAGCTAGCTATCTGAGCTCAGCTTGCCCAAGTTGTTTGTGTGCATAGTCGTTGTCAATCTTATGTCAAAGAAACAATTTCCCCAGTCTTTGTAAAAACACAGCTCTCTATATCAGCATGGTAGGAGGGTCAGTGCAAAAATGATTCAGGCCCATATCTGCTGTCATCTCGAGTCTTCTGTTTTGCCTTCTCTGTAACAATAATGATGCAGTACCAGCACATTGGTGACTCAGAGCTCAGGAGAAAATGGCTGTATTGACCATATGGATGAGAAAAGTAGTACTGCATATGGCACCAGGGGTTCTTTGCTTGAACTTCCCATTTGCCTGGCAAAGGGCACTGTGGAAATTCTGTTGCTGCCTCCTGACAGCTACTGGTGGTGAGTTGCCTCTGAGACATGGTGCCACCCAAACAAAGAGCTGGAGTCAATGGCTGAATACTGGCAGGGGTCTTCTTACCCTCTAGAGATCGCTTCTTACCTGCAAGGTCTGTTTAAAGACAAATGTCAGTAAATCTCTCATTGAGTTTTATTTTGCCACATAATTTAAGTGGAGGTGGCTTTGTACATTTTGGACTTACTGAAATCAAATTTAGGAAGTTGTCATAAATATTTCCATAAGGAAAAAAAAATCAAAGTGAGCAACTGCAATCACAATATTTTTAAAAATGGTTTTTTTTGGGGGGGGGTTGACACAGGGGAAATATGGTCACTTGTGTACAGTTTGCAAGTTAGGCTCATCTGGGAAGAAAATATACAACCTTTTAAAATATCAGATTTCCTAGGGGACCTATGTCTCCAAGAGAGGTTAAAACATGACAGCATTAAATTGTAGACTCTAGAGGGGATATTTTGCTTAAGGAAACGCAGAGTTTCATATAGTTTTCTGTGAGAAATCTCTGCTCAACAAATGTTGACTGACCAAATCTCCCAGCTCCCGAGTAATTGCTTCCACTTTTGGGCCAAGGGATACATTTCTTCCCCTGGACCTAAACTGTTCTACAGTGTGACAGGTAATTTGGCCTCAAAGCTAAGTGCAGAGCTGTCTGAAGGCTAGAAGGGAGAGAAAAGACTAATTGGTTTGTCACCCAACAGTGACTGCAACTGACTCCAGGTCTGAATGTCTCTCACCACTGCAAAGGTTTCGGCTCAGATGCATTTGTTTATGTGTTTCTTTAGTATGTTTTTCAAGGATGTAAGACTAATACTGATTTTTTTGTGGTTGTTTTCTTGGTTTTTTTTTTTTTTTTGGTTTTGGTTTTTGCTTTTTTTTGTTTTTGTGTTTTGTTTGTTAGTTTGTTTCGAGACAGGGTTTCTCTGTGTAGCCCCGGCTGTCCTGGAACTCATTCTGTAGACCAGGCTGGCCTCGAACTCAGAAATCTGCCTGCCTCTGCCTCCCAAGTGCTGGGATTAAAGGCGTGTGCCACCACCGCCCGGCTAATACTGGTTTTAAAACTTGTTGATTTTCATAGGCATGGTGGCATACCTTCAACCATAGTGAGATAGAAGGAGGTGGATCTCTGTGAGTTCGAAGCCAGGCAGGGTTAGGTAGTGAGATCCTGTCTCAAAGAAAACAAGTCAAAACAACAAAACAAAATCCCTGCTGATTGTGAAATGGTTTTAAGGAGGCAGTAAAGTGAAGAAAAAAAAAATTATTGTGCGCTTCTCTCCATCATCCCTTCCGTAGCTCACCTGCTTTCCCTGGATGCTTCCTTTTAAGCATATTCATTTATTTGTGTGCATGTGTGGCAAAGAGCAAGCCAGAAGGCATCTTACAGGACTCAGTTCTCTCCTTCCACCATTGTGGGTTCTGGGGATTGAACTCTCTTCACCAGGCTTGGCACCAAGCTTCTACCTACTGAGCTGTGAAAACAACATGTTGGTGTGTTTTCCTTCCTGCCCACAGTCTACAGTCCCTCTCATCACCGCACACCCTGCTCTGTCTTGTGTTTCTCCTGCCTCAAGCTCCTCTCCTCCCTACCTCTCCCACCTGACCCACATCCTTCAATTTTCACGTGTTAGCACTCTGCCTGGGCCTCAGATTACAGAAACTCTGTAGCCCTGTAAATGGCCTGAGGGAAGGCCAAGCTCACATTTCATGTGCTTGAAAATTTAGAATTACAAATTAATCTCCAGGAAACAACTGCTTGAACAATTTAAAACTGATGTGTGTGGCAGTCCACGTAGCCCTCTTGCACTGGCTGCCACGCAGTGTGCTGGAGCAGTCCCATCCGAGTTTCTGATTCCTGGAGTATTTCTTGTATCACCTGCTACTCACTTCTTTACAAGGGTTATACAAAATAATTGAAAATTGTTATAGAATTATACTGCTAACAGAGCCATATTTGTTCTCAGCTTGATGAAATTATCAGCTACTTAACAGCCCTTTGGGTTGTTTTGACTGCAAAATTTTCATGTATTCTTTCATGCAAAAATGCCTACTAGAGAACTCTGCCATATGCCCTCTGTAGAGCTCTGTCTGTTGGTGGGACTGGAGTGGTCAGAAAACGATGCATAGTGTGACGCATTACAAGCTTGCTTCCCAAGACTTAGTACTGCTTTGGCTTTCAAGAATCGCTGCCCCCAATCCTTGAGGAAGTTTTGGTTCTATGCAAAGACCTCAAATCTAATACGTTATACCTTGAAAGAAATACCTTTTTGTGCATGTTTATGAACATTTTTGAGTAGTTTTTTTATTCTTTTTTTATATATGACATGTCAAAGACCTTTGAGAAAGTGTTATAAAATAGTGATTTAATGCTAAAAATAGTTCTTTCCATATATATGTATATATATATGTATATATATATGTATATATATATGTATATATATAATTGAAGGGTAATGGCAGCTGTACACTTAACAAATTCTAAATTGGGTATGTATAAAGCTTTATTATAGAGACTACTTTAAATGACTCTTACATGAATGTTCTTGTAGTGCATATTTTTAATAGTGATGATGAACAGCCTTTGTTGATTTCTCTCTAATCAATTTTTAGGTCAGTATGTGGTGATTTTAATGAGATAGGCTCATGTAGTCGAATGGTTGCTTCCCAGTTGATGGAACTATTTGAAAAGGATTAGGAGGTATGGCCTTGTTGGAAGAGATGTGTCTTTGAGGACAGGCTTTGAAGTCTCAAAAGCCCAACCAATCCCACAATCCTGGTTAGGTCTCTCTCTCTCTCTCTCTCTCTCTCTCTCTCTCTCTCTCTCTCTCTCTTTCTGGCTTGTGCTTGTTGTCTCAAGAGGTGAACTCCCCACATGCCAGTGTTATGGTAGTCTGCCTGCTGCCATACTTTATACCATGATGGACATCAACTCTGACCCTCTGGAATCATGAGCCCCCCCAGATAAATACTTCATTTTTAAGTTGTCTTGGTCACGGTGTTTTGCCCAGCAATAGAAAAGTAACCAAAACACAATACATAGTGAAAACATCTTACAGGAACTAGAAAAAGCACAGAACTAAATATAATTGATGAGTAGAGTTTTAGCCTTGAGGAGTAGGATGTCTAATATGTGAAACAGTCAACATTTATTCAACCAAAATGAATGTGTGAAAATGCAGGAAGAGTGGCTAAGCTCATCCATCCAACTCTCTTCCTCTCTATTTTTAATCCCTCTAGGATGAAAACTATGAGTAGGTTGGATGAGCATATGATGCATTCATGTTCTTTATCACTAGGGGAAAGTTTTTAATGTCTCAGCAACACATTTCAACACATAGTTGGATCGACCATGTGTCTCAGGAACCTGTAAGCCCCAAGGAACTCTTCATGGTATACTAGACAAATACACTGTCATCAACCCACCCCCCGCCCCCATTCTTGCTATAATTAGGATGTTCTTCCTCTTCCCCATGCACTGACATCATACAGCTTCCTCTGCTCCCACGGTAATGTAAGGAGTCTACTCCTTATCAGTGCTTCTGTAACACTCAGACTGCTGGATTCTTCTTAATGGCTTAACTGTGTGCTTCCCTTTTGAGTATCCCATTCAGTGCATGCTCCCAAGCAAGACTACCTAAGCAGGAAGAAAATAGGATGTCTGTCTTAGTTCTGTTTTAAATGTTCTGTCTAACTTTTCTATTGCTGTGAAGAGACACCATAACTAAGGCAACTAAAATTTAATTGGCAGCTTGCTTATAGTTTTGGAGGGTTAGTCCATGATCATCATGGAAGGAGCATGCCTACAGCCAGGCAGGCAGGCAGGCAGGCAGGCAGGCAGGCAGGCAGGCAGACATGATGCTAGAGAGTTAACTGAGAGCTTATATTTGATCTACAAATTGTAGGTGGGGGCTGAAGGGGGGCAGAGGCAGAGGCAGAGGCAGAGGCAGAGGCAGAGGCAGAGGCAGACAGATGCTGGACCTGGTATGGGACTTTGAAATCTCAAAGCCCATCGCCAGCAACATACTTCATCCAACAAGGCAACACCTCTTACATCTTCCCAAACATTTCCACCAACTAGGGACTAAGCATTCAATTATACAAGCCTATGGGAGACATTTTCATTCAAACCCATGTGCCGTATTATAATTAGCATATACATTCTAAACCTTTGGTTTTTTAAATTTCTGAGTGACAGAATCATCAGAGTCTCCTATGTCCTTCTCTACTTCTTCCTTCCATTTTCCATTGACCACAACCTGCTCACTTCCACAGCTTCCTGGTCACATCCTCATCACCAACCTACTGGGAATCCCATTCTTACTTTCTCGTAGCTGAAGCTGCTCTAATCTGGCTGAAAGTAAAGACAACAGAATGTAGTCTATCATCCCCAAACAACTCTTTTGTTTTCTGCTTAGCTCTGTGGCTCTAAGTCTCACTGATGTCAGCAGATGGGACATTGAGTATATTATCCCATGTCTCTGATAGGAGATTAATAACTCTGATCTTATTTTCCATTGTAAATGGCACATTATGGGACTTATTAGTTCACATCTCCTTTAATGACCAACCCTTACCAAAGAGTAACAAAGTTTTCATTGTAAGTTCAAAGCTATATTTCTAAACAGCAGCTATATAGTTGCAGAATTGCCCAGCTTATCCTCAGCCACATGTATATCTGACTCAGAATACTCTTGCTCTTTCAATATTATTAGCTGTCTGCTGACAAATGTGCTACCATGCCTTTCTTCCCCACAGACAGCTAACCTGTATACGTAGTAGTCCCTTCTATGTGGAAAGAACATAAACCATAACATGACTTTTAAACAGTATTTTTTATTTATAAAATTGACCTTTTGCTTGAACGGACACTTTTCCTTTTTGTATTTGATGCATACACCCGGGAACACAATCAGAAAATTCCTATTGATTGTTCTGAAGCAATTTAGTTCTGGTCATGGTTGTACTGGATTTGCAATTATACTTGAGGAGAGGTGTTATTGACTGGGCCTGGTAATTACCACACTGACATCAGATTCAGCCAGAGGTGAAGCTAACCTCTGTCTGCATGTTAGTGTTCCTGTTATAAGTGCTCTGCACTGATTCTTTAAATCTGAGGATGAAGAGTACCGACTGCTCCGTAGCAGGCACAGCCATGTATTTCTGCATGCAGTTAGTTTACCTTTGCATATAAGGAACTCTAAATACTTACTGGCTCAGGGTAGTTATATATTGAAGAAATTAATTATTGATTCCAAAAGCAATAAATCAAACAAAACAAAACTCATAACCACAGGGGGAATAATAGTGTATATCTCCGACAAAGCAATGGCGTCTGGAAAAGGCTTATAAATTCTTTGAATTATTCTTCCATCAAATATGGCTTACTCAATAACGAATAAGCTCTCAATATGAATTTGAATTTCTTGTATAAAATATTCACATCTCATCACATAGCAATGACAGTATGTTTATCCTTTGGAAGCAGAGCTGTTTGTATACACTATAATTGGTAGTTTTTAGTGAATTTTCTTGAACGTATATATAAGCAAAGGTTATGTGAATCAAGGATTCTGGTTTACTTAATGTCATGTCAGAACAGACAGAAACATATCCCAGTGTAACAACCTACTGACACCTTTACAGATAAGCTTGGTTTAACTATAGCCTAAAAATTATCTACCTTGAAAGCGGGCAGCAGCAAAACACATAAACTTGGATGGAAGTAACAAAAATACACAGGTAATTTGGTCACAGGAATTCTCAATCACACATAGTCATTTTTGTATGATTCATAACAGACCTACTTTCACTTGCTAAATGAAATTAAGACATTCATAAAACTTTATAAATGCTTTAAATTCAGCTCTTTATATTTAGAAAATGGACAATTCTCTACTCTTTGCTAGTGCAAAAAGCCACCAAGTTTTGTTTGAAAAGGCAAGCACCAACAAACTTGAAAAACACTTTCATAAGATTTTAAATTATGTGTAGGTATGTGTGTGTGCACATGAATGCAGATACCCCTAGGACAGAGACCCTGGGTCCCCTGAAGCTGGAGTTATATAGATAGTTGTAAGCTACTTGATATGGGGTGCTGAGAACCAAATCTTCGACCACTAGAAAATAGCAAATGATCTTAAGCACTGAGCAGTGTATCTAGCTAGCTCCAAGTCCCTATAATGTGTAAGTTTGACACAAAATAATCATGAGTCACTTCTGCTCATCTCACTTACCTTGCAAATGTCAGCCTGTTAATCTCTAGTTCCCGTCTTCTTAGACTTGTGCAACTTGAAACAGAAGATAGCTTATTTCAGCACAGATTCAACTTCGACTATGAAAGACAGTTTTGCTTTTTTTCATTGTCTAACAAACTATAGCAATTCTAGGACCCCTATATTCTTAAAGATACATCTTTCTGAATAGAACTCCTATTATTGTACATTTAGTAGAATACACCCATGGTGGGTCAGAGACTTGAGGAATCCTGGTCCTGTGACATTTCCAATTTAACCTAGCTACAAAAACCACTGATAGAGGAGAGGAACAGAATCGTGATTCAAGGCAGAGCGTGAACATCCTGAATCCTTCAAATTTGAAGGTCAGATCATGAAATCTGCACTGGCTGCCTTCTGACAATGGTGTATTTTAGGAGATTGGCTTTGACAAATTTAATGGCCAATTAGTCAGAGGCAAAGCTAGTTACTATGACTTCAATGTAGTACAATTAATATAGGGAAGAGAAGTACACTGTCATGTGGTAGTAAAAATATACATCAATCTCTCCATGGTCATCTTAGCAAGCATGCCTTGGTCTCCCACAGCGCTTTATAAAAGAGTACAGATGTTCCTATACCACACTATCAACATGTCAATCAGCAGAGACATCAAAAGCATCAGGATGGTGTCCTGAAGGGGAAGAGGTAGGACAGTCTATGTTAGTGATGCTGTACTCGGAAAGTGTTGGGAAGGAAGAAGCCTGACTCCACTGACAGCAGGAAGACCCACACCTGAAAACCTTCGAAGATCAAAGTTTTACCTAAAGGATTCTGGGAACTTAGGCAAAAGCCAAGATTGGGCTTAGGTAGGGAGGATGTAACATTCAGTTTCTCGTTTTGTTTTTGTCGATAAGACGTTGATCATCTCAGGAAAGGCGACCAAGTACGTCCTATTTAAGCTAAAATCTTTGTGCAGATTTACTTCCATCTTCCCAGGACCACACAGGAGTGTTGGAAATGGAATGTTTTAAAGTAAATTCTAAACCCCCCCCTTATTTGGGGGAGTCATTGCATTCTTTAAAAAGATTTTTTTAAATGTACGCATATGAGTGTTTTGCCTGTATTTATATCTCTGAACTACATGTATGCTTGACACCGATGGAGGTCAGAGAGGGGATTGAATCCTCCGGAACTAGAATTATGGACAGCTGTGAGCCACTCTGTGGTGTCGGGTGCAAAACCCTGATCCTCTGCAGGAGCAGCAAGTGCTCTTAAGATCTGAGCCTTCTCTGCAGTTTATTATTATTACGTTTCTTACCCTTTCTATACAAGCACAGGGGGATCTATCCAGCAAAGCTAGTGAGATCGAAATATTGATCAGTCACATTTTACTCATGACATCGTCTTTTGCTATAGAGTGCTTCAACCCCTCTTTGTCTGCAGATAAAATGTTTCAGTTTAACTTGTTAGGCAGAATTAGAAGCAAAAAACAAAAGTTTGAATGGAATGAGAAAAAAAAAAGCATCCAACTGAACTAAAAAAACAAGCAGTTCTGAAGTGAGAACAATAATGGTTGGGAAGTTTTAAAGAGAAAATAAAGTTGACGTGGAACTGTAATCAAAGATCCAATGCATAATCCAATGCCTAATTCATTTCTCCTCTCAATTGAATCTTGGTGCCCTAACATGTGAAGTTCACACCAGAACTGATGTACACTGTCATGACAACCCGTTTGATTTTTTTTTTTTGTTATTGTTATTGCTGTTGTTGTTTCAATGATCTTTCAGTGAATAATACTGTCTTGGGGCAGCTGTGTGCCTTGTGACATTTCCCTGTTAATTGGAAACATTAAACATAAATGTGAAGTCCAAGAACAAAGAGCAATCTGAATGAAGAGACTGTAACAACAGTGGAAGCCAGGGTCCAGGAAAGGATTGCAGTTCTAGAGTCAAGCAAAGCAAGATACTCTGCCTCTTTCTCTCCCTCATGCTTATATTTCAATAGATGCTGTTCTTTATATTTTAAACACACCATTAATTGACTGTCTGAAACTATCAGGCATCTTAATGTGATCTTGCCAGAGTTTTAGGGCAGGAATAATCTTTGCACGTACAAACTCAAGTTAGAATGCTCAATACCATGTAATGTGAGATTGAACCAGACAAGCCTTTTCTCTATAGATTAGGTACCTGGAAATTTTTGGAGAACTTGGGGAGGGACTCCTGAGTTTCCCTTCAAACCTCTCTGCTCTCTCCTATTATGTGCACTGAGTGAGCAAGCTGCTCCTTAGCAACAGGGCAGCCATGTTTCTCTGTCACACTCAGGCAACCCAGAACACAAATCACCCCCATCTCCCCACTGCCATGGCTGATGGCCATATTTAGTTACTGAGATCAGGGAGAGGCGGACTGAGGGATACTGAACCGAACTATTGCTCATGCCATTAAAAACTCAACTAGGCAGAAAGCTAGGCATGGAGCTGCTGACAAAGATAAAGCAGAGAGCTCTGTGGCTTATCCTTAATTAGGTGTTGGCACTGGCTCTTGTCAAACAAGGGGAAGAGTGTGTCCTGCCACACACTGACGCACACAGACAGCCCCAGTCACAGTGGGAGAGAACACAAAATGCATTCAAGCTGGCATTGAAAGGGATTTAGATAAGTACTCGAGGTAACAAAAATCGAAAAGGGAGGATGATAGCAATGGTGGCTTTAGATGAATTGTAACCGAGTGCACCTTTATTATAGCTTATCGGTCTCCAGACAGCTACAAACCAACCTTTCTAGTGCATTTCTTGTATGCTTTCCTGGATTAAAGGTCAAATTAACTCAAATTTATATCTTCTTTCCTGCTGTCTTAGCCTTCCGTGTTACTCACACGTGAACACAGCATCTCTTAAAGGATCTCAGGCATGAAGCTTCTACGCCTTGGGTGAAGCAGATGCCTCTCCTCCCTGAAAAGACTTCGTGTCCTTAAAAATAATTATCTTGTAGGATGAGGTTACAAATACCACAATATTAAAAGGTCACTCCACTGCTGCTGGCAGGACTACATACATGGCTATTTGCCAGCTGTAATCGCTCTTGCCCGCCATCATGATTGTATTTTGTGGCCATTTGACATTCTCAAATAGATAATAGTCTGGCCTATTAGAGCACTGCCTATATGTGTTCTTGACATACACAAAAGCTGTGTGTTTTCATAATGTGTATAAGCACTTCAGACGGTAAGCTGTGCACATTGCATCGAGCAGATGGTAGCTCTTATCACAGATAAAAGCACATATATATGTTTCTGTAACTACACTCTCAGAGGGAACGGATAAGAGTAGAGTTCCCTCCACATCACAGCTTACATTACCCATCTACTTAGGCAGCAAACAGCATATGTTTTACTGCTTTGGGAAGGCAGTACTGGAGGGGGAAAGATGATTAAAACAAACTGAAAGATAACCTGATGGTCGAGTACAAAACACGGTGTGAACCGAAAAGTTTGTTGAGGAAGGTGGGGTAGTTTTCATTTTGCATTCTTCTTTGTTGGAGAAAAATATAAGATTTCTTGTAAATCAGCTTCCGTAATTTTTTTTAAAAACATTTTTAAAATATGTAAGTTAACCCCAAATTTTCCATGTCTCATGCAATAATTTGAACATTTTTGTATGAAAATATTGTGAGCTGTTTATTGGAACTATTAGAATTATCCATATATATCCATATCCATACATATATGTTACATAGTTACATACTTGTATACACACATATGTCACTAAATCTCTTGACTGTAAACAGTTTTCATTTGGTGCTATTAAAGTCTTTAACCAATGTTTCCAATAGTCTGTGTGAAAGGAAACGTGGTTCCCAGGCCTATCTTGAAAGAACATGGTCCCCAGCTTCTTTTTGTGTGTGTGTGTGTGTGTGTGTGTATACATAGCCATCATGGTTGAGGATCATCTCTCAGAGACATATACTCACTATGAGAGCCATCATGGAGAACTTGGAACCCTACTTGCCTTACACTTGCATTTTAGATTCTGGTGTGGGACTCTCTCAGTAATTGTTTTACATTAGCTTTACAAAAGTCGCTTTTTGTTTCATTTATGAATTTAGATGATTACTTTGGACTGAGATCTATTGATGCTCATAAATGGACAGACAACTTTAAGCACCCCACACGTCCACATTTGTATTCTGGTGATTCAGTATTCAACTGGAAGGTTAAATGGAGTTCAGTTTTTTTTTTTTTTTTTTTTTTTTTTTTTTTTTTTTTTTTTTTTGGCTTTGGTTTTGGCTTTTGTCTCATGTCTTTCAGCAAAATAGAATAAAGATGTCTCCATTTTACACCCAAAGATTCAATGACTTTTCAAATGCTGGATAAATATCTACAGATGAATGATTTTAACACATGTATTTTGATTCTACACAAACTTTTGTGACACTTTTCCTTTCTCTCTTCACGAACAGAGAATGGACTGAGGCCTGTATTTTAAGCAGGGCTCCTGAGCCCCCAGCTCAGGCACCGCTGGCAGGCAGCCAACCAATCTCTGCAGCCCAGTGAAAACTCTGATTCCATCTGCTGTGGCAGCACAATATATTGCACTTCAGGTCAAAAGCAGGGAGCCAGCAGTGTTAACATTACACTAATCTGTACAGACATTTTCACTGGGCTAGATAGGCTAATGTTACATGGGCTTTCAAAGCTTCAAGTCTAAGGAGCAACGGTAATTGTCTCGGGAAGACAGAGGAGGCGGTGGATTCTAGCTGAGGTTATTCCAAGATAGCCAAGATGGATGAAACTGAAGAATAAGAAAAGGAATATCCTTTAAAAGAGACATGTAATTTGCTAGCTTGTGAAGCATGTATTTCAAGCACACCACTGGATCACATATTTCGAAATTATAAGCTTTATTTATTCCTGGTAATTTTTCTTCCTTCCTTTCTTTCTTCCTTTCTCTTGTTCTTTCTCTCTTTCTTTTCTCTCTCTCTCTTTCTTTCTTTCTTTTATTCTGTACTCTGTTTTTAAGCACATACACTTGCATAAAGGTTTACACTTAGAGACAGAGAAACAGACAAGGAGAGAAACAAAGAGAACACTTCAAAGATTATTATACAATCAATAAAACTATAATTGGCATTAAAAATAACTTAGATGAAAATAAAGAGGTGGCTTGCCATAGCATCAATGTTTGAAAAGCAGAATTTTTGACCCCTTAGAAGACTGTGCTCAGCAGAAATGAGCATGTGGCCCGAACCTCGTGCTCCCTCTCCACCTGTATTGGTTGCTTTGCCATTCACAGAAAGCTCACAGAGGCTTTGAGAAGCACTGCTACATCATCAATTGTGTTTCAGATATAACCAACCAAGGAGTTTATTGTAGACCTTTTAAGAAAAAATACACCAAAGGAAACCACTCTGGAAGCAGATGAATGTCCACAAAGGAAACTTAGGCCAATAAAATTGTTTTTCATTTTCAGAGTTTCATTTGGGAGTGGGAGAGAAGGGTAATTTAAGATTCGTGCCTTTAGGCACATCAGAAACCATTAACAACTACATTTCAGGACATTGTAATGTATAAAAATTCAATTTACACTGTTTGACTTTCTTTTTGCAAGAGAGAGAAAAATGTTTGTCTGGGAGTGAACTCCTTAAGAAGCCGGCACAACTGTGACGTATTCAGCTGTGAGCTTTCCTGTAATTTGAAGGTACACAGAGCTGAAATTTAAAAATCAAGCTACAGTAGACTTCCTTAAGACAGGACTGTCTCTATAATTTAAGAAGCAGTAAAATCTGCCTAATTTCAGTTTTTCTTGCTTTATAAAGTAAGTCAGAAACAAGGGTTGTACATTGTAAAGTTTTACTTCTTTCTCCTTTTTAAACTCAACTGTAAAAGCTGTTTAGAAATCTGTATAACCATCAAAATATTCAATCTCAGAAAATAAGAAAAAATTTGGCAAGCTTTTTTATTGTTCTGGCTTAACACAGCCTCTCTCTATTCCTTGTCATAAAAACTAGGTCATAAAAGGTACTAAAATTGCATAGACTAGAAGACTTCTCCCTGCCCCATTCTTTTCTATAGCCTTCAAACTAAATGAAAATTCACAGAGTACAGATTAATGAATATGCATGAGTCTTCATGCATTGACATACATATGATTTCTCATCTACAAAGAACGTTTGGAAGACTTGTTATCTGACCAGAAAAGCCTGTAGTAAGTTGAGATAAAGGAGACTGACTCCAATCCCTTCAGCCTCTGCAATTGCTTTATATTCTAATCACTGGGCTAAGCATCTGTCCCCGGCAGGCAGCCTGTTCAATCTAGCAGATAACGAATGCAGCGGATGGATGGATGGTGGCTGGGCTGGCCTTTCCCCACGTGCACGTGAGGAGCCACTGTTCCATTTCTCTGATTACACGGGCAGCAGGAAAGCACTCTCAGAGCTGTAATTGCCTCCGTTATGAAACATCTTCACCTGTTAGCCAAAGCTAAGTTGAATCACAGCAGAAATTATTAACAGTGGCTGTTTTCAAGCCAGCTTAATTTGAGCTGATGCTGCTGTTCACTTAACACAGATGAATAGGTGTGCAGGATGAGAGTCTAAGTGGAGATGACACACCAATGAATATTTGCTCACAGTCCTGCTGTGGGGAGCTGGCTTGTACAACAACAGACAATTGTCAAAAGCTAAAGGCTGGAGGATATTGGAGCTTTGGACAGGACCTACTCTGTAAGAATTTCCTCTGTGCTCATCGAGTTCTTACTGGCTAATGGCAGCTTTTGACAGCGGAATCATTTTTTCAATTAGTTTCCACAAATGTTGGCAAAGACAAAATAATCTGTGTGTGTGTGTGTGTGTGTGTGTGTGTGCACAATGGTTTGAGGAATACTGCTTTGCTTCCAATATGGCCAGAAAGAAGCCCCCCCCCCATTTTTTTTCCAGAGAGGCGAACAAGCATTAAAATTTAATGGTCTGCTTTCATTTTCTCTGCAGCATGCTTCAAGATGATTATAAATTATAGCATTCTGCTTACTTTTGATGGAATAAGTCATGTATCAGCATTTGATTTAGGAGCTATGTGTGCTTGACATATGAAGCACATCTTGCAGATGTGATTTATCACCCAGCTCTTTTGTGTTTGTTTCAGAAGAAAATGACAGCACAGGAGGTTTGGCGTGGCGACAGTGACAGCCATCCCAGGGGTGGGGCTGTGGTTGTAGCTTCAGAGTATTGACTTCCTGGTGCCACAATCATCTGGACATACTGCTGTTTTATTACTACTATTAATATTAAACACTCCTGGAATCCTCGTGCTTGTCCTTCTTGTTCATTGTTGTCCCCAAATGTCTGTGCCATTTGTGTTTGGAAGTTCATGGGGAAAAGATGAGCAAGGCATTGCTTGAGAGCGGAACCATTTCAAAAAGATGGATGCGGGTATCACAAGGCAAGACATCCTCCCATATCCAGCTCAGGAAGTTACTGTCTGATGCAATGCAGTTGGCTCAAGAGGGAGATTGAGAGAAGATAGGAAATTTGTGGTTTGAGACCAGAGGAACAGCATCTCATAAGCTTCTATCTGAGTCTTTGTCTGGTGTGCTGTTTGCCTCTGAGTTTATATTCACTGGGGAACTACAGCATGGCCAATCCTTTCATCTCGCCATCTCTTTGCCAATTAGCTCTGACAGCAGTGACCAAACCAGTTGTATATGAAATATACTGGTTATCAAATAGTGTGGCCAAGCAATCTGTCGGGGGCTGTGTTCGATTTATCAAGTCTGATCAATAACTCCTGTAGCACATTTACTCGGGCCACTTTTATTGCTTCTCTTTTCATTGTAACATTTCCTTCATCTGGCTAGAACATAAGTTTTTTGGAAACAGGAGCTAGCGCTCTCTCTCTCTCTCTCTCTCTCTCTCTCTCTCTCTCTCTCTCTCTCTCTCTCTCTCTCTCTCTCTCTCCCTGTGCTACCCGCTCATCTGTGAATCACAAAGAGCTTGCTCTCTTTGGAGCCTGGCAAGCACTCACTGAGGGCTAGTATACAGCACAAGAAGACAAGTCCGAGTTTGTAGACACTTCACCAGGAACTACGGGAGCACACTTGACCTGGACCCAGTGGAGAACACTGAGATTTCTTGACTCCTTAGAAGTACTTTTTGCTCATTTTTTACTTTTTAAAAAATTATAATGTATTCACCTTTTGTGTTTTGTTATAGGGCCATTGTCGTGCAAAGATAAAGTTTTATGTGCGAGCACAGCTGAGAAAAAATAATTTCTCCTTGTCAGACATGTTTGTATTGTAACTTACACACACACACACACACACACACACACACATGGACGTACACACACACACACACACACACACACACACACACTACAAAGTGCTAACTCTTCTTGCTTCCCAACAGTTCATTTCTCTTAACGTGATTATGTTTGATGTTTCATATTTTCTCTTAATTAGCATAATTTGATGTTTAGGTATCTCCATGACTCATCACAGGAAGTTCTAGAAATATCCATGTACCCTTTAGTGGACGACTTCACCAGAGAGGTTTCCTCAAAGATTTTTTTCAGTCCTTGGCCAATTTTCAGCTAATCTGAATCTACTCTCTGTATTAAAGATCCGTTTTTTACAGCAAATCCAATTCCTCTCTAAATTCTGGCCTTTCTTCTCCTGTCCAAGGTACTACCAAAGAAAGGTGATACTCCAACAATGGTGGCAATCAGCAGTAAATTCAATATTGTCTTTTCACCATGACACATCTTTATTGTTTGTAGAGGTGCTATTTAACAAGCCTGGACTGGTTCTTTAAATGAACAAACCCCATATATTTATAAATTTGATTATATAGAATATTTGGTAACAAGGAGGAAATAAAAGTTTCCAGCTCCCCTTAAAATTGATTTCCTTACAGGCATATTTATGCCAAAAGTTTCCATAGGTAGAGATACATAAAGATTCAGAGAACACAAGAATCAGAGGATGTGCAATTTTAGTTTTATGTGAGCATGGTCAGATATGGTGGGCTCTAGTCATCCATCCCAACTGAACGTGTGTGGAGCGAGTCCACACTGAAGTGGTCTGTCAAAATACCCCAGATTCCATGGTGATGTGGAGAAAATGTGAAACACCTCATTAATAACTTCTCCTTATGAATCAGCTTTCATTGGAACACATTCTACAGTTAACTTTGCAAGAGACATTTTATGCAGCAGACAAAGCCAGGAAGCCCTAGCATTAACAAGAATATGTGCAAAGGTTTTATATTCCTTTAACTGGAGAGCATAATTCATATATGTTAAGAGGCAGCTTTAATCTGTAGTTTCTCTCTACGGGCTTTCCTCTTTGGGAATGATGACTGGCCAATGTTCACACTTGGGACAGGAGAGGAGTACATGTACTTTTCTCTGTGTCTGTTTGTATAGACATCCTCCATTCCTGCTGTGCCTGGATTCTGCATATAATGGACCATTTCTTCTTAAAAGGCATTGGCCAAAGGCAACATATGGATGAGATGGTCTCAGGGCTACGGTGTAGAGCTAAAATTAGGGACAAGGTAAGGATTGGACAAAGGTTCCTGACCCAGAGTGAAAGAAGTGACCTATTAGAATAAGAAGTAAAAAATTAGCCTTCAAAACCAGGACTTCATTCTTTGCAATGCAGGACAAAGCATTGTGCTTTATTGCTGTTCTATTCTCTACACATACGACCTTAGAGTAACAGTTCAAGAGCATAAAACACTTGTTTTCATTGCAATGTATGAGCTGTGCCATCCTTCAAAAGCTCTTTACTGAAGTTGCTCACATGTTTGACAAACAAAGAAAGATGCTTGTGTGATATATCTAGGTGGCAGTGTTACAAATCAGTTTTCAAAATGCGTGCATATGTGTGTGTGTGTGTGTGTGTGTGTGTGTGTGTGTGTGTGTGTTTGCGTGTGATATGCATTCTCCTTGTACAATGTAAGAGAAAATATTTTGGATAGTCTTGTACAGGGAATTTAACTTCTCTCCTCAGTTGTTCTGGTAGTTAGGAACTCCTCCCTACTCCTATTTTACTGAAAAGATGAAGAGAATAATGTCTGGGTCCTCTAGAGTAACAGAGATTGTAGAATAAACATCTCTTTATCTCTCTCTCTCTCTCTCCACACAAATATACATACATACATTCATATATACATACATACATACATTTTGGTTTAATTAGAATGTCACACAGGTTTTATTCCAGCTAATGCATCAATAGCTGTCTTTGAACAGAGGGTCTAAGAATCCACTAGTTGTTCAGTTTGTGAGGGTGAATGTTTCCCTGGTGCTCAGTGTGTGCTAGAATCCCAAAGAAACAGTCTCTAACACCAGTGAAGGAATGGGTTTGATGGTGAGAGTAAGAGCAGGGAGAGAAAGAGGCAGAGCTTCCTTTTTCCATGCCCTTTGTACACACTGCCGGCAGAGTATGGTGTGGATCTTCTCATCTCAGAATACCTAGATTAAAGTTTTATCTTCCAGTCTCAAAGATATGGATTGGAAATGGGTCTTCCCACTTTTAATGACTTAATTAAGAAAACAAATCTGTCATAAGTCTGAGTGGTCATTTGGATTTTGGTTAATTCCAGATCTAGTCAAGGTGACAACCAAGAGTCGCTATTATAGTATCTCATAAGAAAATCAATTCCCCTCTTACTTCCAAGGAGGAATAAAAACAGAAATTGGCCAGAAAATTGTGTACTCTTCAACTCTGTAGGTAGCATCCCTATTAGGCATATGGACCTGCAAGGAAATTTGAAATACAGCTAAAGCCTGAAATAAAGATGCCTAAACACCATGAGTTGTTTCTCTGCCATTGTCTCCTGTCATAAAAGAGAAAAGGCTGTCACTTTCTGATCTTGGCTGTTTGGCTGACAAGATTGCCCCATCAAAGACTGCACTTTGGAGTATGCAGTTTTCTCTCTAGGGAGCAGGGTTCAGGGGCACAGGAGTTGTGTGTACAGCGATGAGCTGTGTGGATTTATATAAAAGGCAGTAAGATAAGATTGGTGTACTTGGCACAAACAGTTCTTTTTAATAAAACATAAACTGAAAATTGTCACCTGCCATGCATCTTACACATTCTTGTCACCCAATTCTCTAGAATACTAATTGTATGCTTTTTTTTAAAAGAAAAAGAAGCAAAAACACATTTCCCTTTGTGCTACACTCAGATTTTTATCTTTGTATCTGATTGCAATCTGAGAATCTAGCTTAAAATTTTAAAAGCGAGAAAGATGAGTTTTTCCTACGAAAAGAAAATGCAGCTCAAAGTGAATATAAACTCTATGTTTCATATTTTCAAACCAATGATCTCACTATCAACTTCAGGTATTAGAAACATCTTAATTTCCATTTGAGAACATTTAAACCAAAATGAAAGCAAGACCAAAGGAAATTGTTGGTCTGAGTAGCTATAAAGATCTGTGAGTTTTAGTAGATGCCCAGAAAACAGCTCAAAAGATTGCCAGAAAAGCCCATCCCCTCCTCCCTCCCATATAGCTCACAGAACTGAGTCTATTTCTTCAAGCTGCTATTTTTCCAGAAAAATTAACTGTCACTGTGTGTTGTGGGCTGAGCGTGTTTCCCACAATTCATGTGTTGCAATCTTACCCAGACTATGAATGTATTGGAAATAGGGTCTTTGAGAGGTAATTAAGTTTAAATGATGTTCTTATTAAGGGGTGTAACCTAGTACAGCTGCTGTCTTTGTAAGGACAGGATGTCAAGGCAGCAGAAGCACACAGGCACGACTCAGTGAAGACATGGGGAAAGGATCAGCGATAGCTAACCAAACTAAACCAATCCAAACCTCCATGCCCAATCCCACCAATACCTTTATCAGGAACCTCTAGCTTCCAGAATAGTCAGGACATAAGGATCTAGCCTTCTAGATACTCCTCCAATAAACTCTGCTATGGCAGCCTCTCAGATGAACACACCTGACCTTTCCAGCAAAGGTTTCCGTGGTCCCATTCACAGGAGTGGCTTAGGTCACGCTCCGCCCTGGAACTTTTGACTAATTGCTGAATTCTTTGGGTAGGCTTCCTGTCAGCTACAGTGAGATTCAGGGAAAGGACTCTCGATGTGAGACTATGGTAGTGTGTACAGACTAGTGGAACATGCAGTGGTCTCTCAGATGTGAAGATCAGAGAGATCTCTCTGCATCATTGGCATCTGTGGGCATGCTTCGTTCCTTTGAGATAAACTTTGCTCTTAAAATTAGGAGATGTTTTCAAGGCAGAAACTGTCCTCTGACAAAACATTCCTTTAATAATAGTTTTGTTCAATCTTGGGGACTTCCTGGAAGATCCTAAGGGTCCAATCTAAGAACAGTAGTAAAACAGGATGCAGCAATTATAGTGTCTATTCTGCTGGCAAGAGCCAGCTGGCAGGATTTTCCTGAAGGTCTGTGTAAGGGAATGAGAATCGTATGTTGCCTGTATGTTGTTTGACATTACAACCTAAAATCTTATTTGTATAAGGGCATCAGGCATGTTGAGGTAGAGTCTTCCCTAATAACCATTAATCTTGTTGAGGACATGCTGTCTCTGCTCTGTTTCTGCTCTGTGTGACCTCTTTGCACAAAATCTACTTCAGGCCCCATTCCCTTACTTCTGTTTAGAGTGGTAGTTTCCAACCTTCCTAAACTGTGGCCCTTTAACACAGTGCCTCATGGTGTGCTGACCCCAACCATAAAATTACATTTGTTGCTGCTTCATAACTGCAATTTTGACACCATTATGAATTATAATATAGATATCTGTGTTTTCCAGTGATCTTAGATGACTCTTGTGATAGGGTTATTCAAACGATTCAAACCCCAAAGGGGTTGCAACTCCCAGCTTGAGAACTCCTGGTTTAGAGACTCTACTAGGATAGCCATGAGGATGCTCTCATCTTCCCTCACATCTCTGGTTGGATGTTGACCACAGTGCTCTGTGTCACTTTCTCATTTCATTTCCTCCCATGGTTGTCATCACCTAGTTCTCTGCCTTCCTTCAGCCTCTACAGTGAGAAGGCATCTATGTTCTCTTTCCTGATTAATTGTTTTATCATATAAATGCTACCTGGTGTTGTAGTTTCTTCTCTGTTGCTGTGATAAGACCTGACAAGAGCAACTTGAGGGAGAAAGGGTTTATGTTGGCTCATAGTTGGGGTTGATAGTCAATCACAGTGGACACACTGTAGCCACAGTGGCAGGAGTTTGAAGGTGATGGTCCCACTGCATCTGTAACCTGCAGTAGAGAACAATGATGAGCAGTAGAGAGCAATGCTACTGTTCTCCTTCTCTCGTTTACATTGTCCAGAGTACCTTGCCTAGGGAATGAATCTCCCCACATCAGTTAACATAGCCAAGATAACCCCTCACAGACATGTCTAGAGGTCCATCCCTCAGGTGAGTCTAGATTCTGTCAAGTTGACAATACTGCCATACCCCTAAAACACCAGTAGAAAATAGAAATTTGTTTTGAATAAAAGATCTTTTCCCACTCATATTTCCTCTCGGTGGTCAATGATTAGATCTCTTTTACTGAGCTCTTTGTCTAAATATTTAAACATGAGCATGTATGTACACATAAACACATTTGAGCACATATATGTTTGTGTATAGGAATTATCACAGGAGTTGGTGACACCCTGGGAGCTGTCTCTTCTGTCTGTGTTGGCTATTTGTTTTGCTTCCTCTTTGGTGGAAGCCGAGCCATCAAATCCTCCAGACAGCATCTTGATCCATTACTGCAGTCCAGGCAAGCTCTGCTCCTCTAGAGAATGGTACAGGCATGTGAATTTAAGATTTCTTGTGCTGTCCTTAATTATCAGAGTAAATCATAAGCACCAATTTATCATAGTAGGTTTGTGAGTTTAGAGGCAAAGCTGAACATTTATTTTCATACTTGTGCCTTAAGTCCAAACTGCTGAGCTATTCTGCACCATATTCTTCTATGTCCAATTATGTCAGGACAGAATTTCCTTCATGAAACTTATCTGGGGCTCACTAGATAATGAAAGATAATAGTAGACACTCTTTTTTTTTTTTTAAGATTTATTTATTATATGTAAGTACATTGTAGCTGTCTTCAGACACTCCAGAAGAGGGAGTCATATCTCATTATGGATGGTTGTAAGCCACCATGTGGTTGCTGGGATTTGAACTCAGGACCTTTGGAAAAACAGTTGGTGCTCTTAACCACTGAGCCATCTCTCCAGCCCAGCAGACACTCTTAAGCCTATTCTGCACAGTGGTCCTCAGGCCAGATTCACTCAGCATGTTTCTCAGCATGGACTGTGCCAGACAGTGGCCATGAGAGTATGGATTTCCTAATCATGTTTTTAAGAACTGGAGAGTCTTGGTTCCACCAGGTACTATCTCACCATAAGTGGTAAGCAAAGCCAGAGTCTACATTGCTGATATATGTAAGGATTCTCAGATTTCAAAGGCAGCTCAGCCGTAGTGTGATTTTAGTTTGTTCAGTAACCAAGACTGGCACCTCATACCATTAGAGGAAGTTACATCGTTGGCATAGGGAACTCCTCCAACAGTTGGGCCTTTTTCATTAAAGCTCATTTTAACCATATATCTATCCATCCCTCACAACCTTTTTTTACAGTTTTTCCACCAGGATAGCCATATTGTTTATCTTGTTTGCTGAAGACATAGCATGCTTATTCCTTAGATGAATGAGAAATCTTGTATTTACCTTAACTTTCATGGTGCATGAAATTGATAAGGGGAACAAGTTACTTATGATTTTACAAGGCTAAACCTTAACCACTAGACACAGGTCTCTTTACAGATATTGGAGAATCTATGCAAACACTTCCACTGGAATGTATTCCTGCTACAGTAATTTTAATAACAATAACTTCTTTTGTATGTATCTCTGCTGTCAGCTTTATCGTGTTCCTGTGAGTTACATGATTGCTACTATTTTACTCAAACATTATTATTTCTGCTTATATGAATAGGTTACTAAGGACTGTTAAGATTAGGACTTTTTACTATGTGCATACAGATGGCTAGTTAGATTGTTAAATTGAGATTTAGTCAACTTCCCCTTTCCTAGTTTTGAGGTGAGGTCTACTGTTGATGTATCTGCAGGCCTAGATAACTGATTTGGCTCCACCATTGTTTCTGTTTGGATTCACAAAACCCTGCAGAGTAGCTTTCAAAGTATAACAGATGTAATATGAAATTTAAGGAGGGCTTAAGGGGTCAGCACAGAGACTATGGTTGAGAGAGAAAAACCCAAGATGGAGTAGATAAAGATTTGTGGGTATACACGTCATCAAGAACACTAATTCTCTTGGAATGTCTCTGTAATGTGGATAGCTTTGTGGCCTCCTGTTTTCTTCCTGGGGCAGAGTGAATAAGAAGAAAGCTTTTAGATGACGTGTCAGCTTTTTTTAATTAGTAGGCCAATTCATTGAAAGTTCTTCTTTTATCTCTTTTACCTTGATGACATTCTATTTAAGAAGTGTTTGGGAGAAGAATTTTTAAAGAAGCTCAAAGGAAATATATCCTTTGGTTTGAGTAACTTATATCTGAATTATAAAAGCTCAGGTTCTGTTAGAGTTGCCCAACAGCCATCTGCCCGTTTCTCCTGTGCTTTCCCTACCAAGGCATAAAACTTGAAAGTATGATTGAACAAGGATCAGTATTCAAGTCTGGGAAACAGAAGTGACTTGTGTTATAAAGTTCGGACCCCTGAAGAATCCCAGAGGCCCTCTGAGACAGGTTAAGTCAACCTGGCTGCCTAACTGTATACAACAGACTCAGGCTTTGAGGTTCTTGTATTCATTGACTCAGTTCTTTACATGTTCACTTGCTTATCTTATGTGCTAAATGTGCGGTGGAGCAAGGAAAAATGAGCACTCCATATGTAGAGAAAGAGACTGTGGAAGAGTCGAGAGCCAGGCTCTGTGAGGACATAAGAGAGTAGAGAGGGTTGTGTTCATTTGTCTGTGAGTAGTCTGAGGCCTATGAAGGGGTAATGAAATACTACCTGCGGATGTGCCAGCATTTACAGATACACAAGTTGGAGAAGGCAAACGAGGCTTCTTTCTTTGAGACAGGATGGAAGGAAGGGATACTGCTAGTCATTTAACTCTTCAAGGAGGTGTACATATTCTTGTATAAATTTGAAGGCACATGGCAATACCACAAAAAGTTCTGAGGTGAGATAGCTGATTATCCATCATCTATGTAACTCACTAAACAGGAAGAGCCTGGATAATAAAGAATGGACGGTACTTGAAAGAAAAGGAAAGCAGAAGAGTGTCAGAAACAGATTGGGGGTGAAAGGGCAGATAAGAATACAAGGAAATGGAAGAAAAAGGAGCCAGAATCTCATGGCTTCTATGAGTCAGCTTCCTGTATTGAGAGAGGAAGCAGATGTTTCATCAAACGGGTATTCCACATGGCTTTGATGAAAAGATCCTGGCACTTCAGGCCACAGATTCAGGCCCAAATCCAGTTAGGAGTTCTGGGGCAACAGTGACTGCTTCAACCTTGCCCCACCCACTTTTCAGAGTTCTGAGGCCAGGTACCTCTCTCAGAGGGAGCTGATTAAGACTTAGTTATTTTGGGAGCCTGATCCCAGTCAGGGAGCTTGGAATCAGTCAACCACAGCCCCTTGGATGAGTATGAGGCAGTTGTGGACCAAGGGGAGGGTTAAGCACAGACACTGTAAAGCTCAGGTGGCAGGAAGCTCAGGCAGCGAAGGGCTCAGAGGTTAATGGCCTTGCCCTCTTTGACAAGGAGCTGGAAAACTTCAGGGGACACTTATAGCCAAGGGACAAAGGTCAGCTGGTTGCTAAAACTGCACGGTAAGCCCTGCCTTTTGAGAAATGAGGACTGTATCAGTTCAGGTCCAGTTATTCCTCTCAGCCTTGCATAATGCCACAGTAAAAGGATCCACAGAGTTCAGAGAAAGCCTACAGAACAGGGGAAAGGCTTTGTCAGCCATGTTTCTGACAGAATCCTAATACCTAGATTCCAGAAAGAATGAAAAGGCTAAAGATTTAAAAATGCATACTTAAAAACCAAAATTCCCTAAATATCCAATCTATAAATGGACAAATGAATTTGAATAGACAGTTCTTTAAAAAAAAAAGGAAATTAAATAGCCAAAAAACAGTAGCCAAATCAATTAGCATCCGTGATGGTTTGAAGGAGAATGGCCACCGGAGGCTCACATGGTTGAATGTTTAGTTGCAGGTGGTAGAGGTGTTTGGAAAGAATCAGGAGATATGGCAAAGATGTATTACTGGGAGTGCATTTCAAGGTTTCAAGTGCTCATGTTGCACTCTGTCTCCCTGCCTGTCTCTGCCAGCTACCTAGGTATCAGGATGAAGCCCTTGGCCCCATGCCTTCAGATCATGTTATGCTTTTCACAAGGATGATAACAGATTAGTCATAATAAGGTCCTCCAATTAAATGCCTTCCTTAAAAGATTTGCCTTGATCATGGAGTTTCTTTATAGTAATAGAACAGTAACAAAGACACTACCTATTGTTATTAGGGAAATATTAATTAAAACTACAATAGAGCTCTGTTTTATCTCTGTCAGAATGCCTTTCATCAAGAAAACAATTTGTTGAACATGGCCAAAGACTGACCCTTGGTGAACAAGGTCTTAGGTAACTGAGAGAGGATCCAGGGAAAAAGACAAAGAGTTGTTTTTGTTTGTCTGTTTGTTTGTTTTTACCTCAGGTATACTTTATTCCCTGGATGTTTCTTGGTCATGATTTCCTTCTGCAACAAACATTTACATTTAATTTATAAGACATGCCTATTCTTGTTGGATAGTATAGTTACATAGTTATATAGAGCCCATCCGGTTAATGTACCCTGAATCTGGAAATAGCCTTCTGCCTTGTTTTTATGCTTTCCCAGATACAATCTATAGTCACACAAGGTAATTGTGTTTAAATTGGTTTCTCTTAAGAAAGTTCTGGGAAAGGGTTGCTCTGTTAACATTTAATATGTGCTTACGGCATTTATGTTTTTCTGATTGTTCTTCTGACCACGTCTTTCTGAACTCAAGCTTCCTTGGTTCCATCGCTTTCTTTGTTACTCTTGTATGTAAAAGTAGCCTGAAACTGAACTGAGATCGTCTACAGCATCAGACTGCAATCCACCCCATTCTTTCAGGACTCAGATCCCTGGTCCAGCAGACAAGATCTATACTAGTAAGGACCAGAGGAGAGGAATTAAGGTGTTTTGAAGGAAAATGGCTCCCATGGGACCATAAGAAGCGTCATTATTAGGAAGTGTGGAATTGTTGGAGTAGATATGGTCTTCTTTGGTGAAGTTGATCACTGGGAGTTGGTTTTGAGGTTTCAGAAACTCAAGCCAAGGCCAGTGGCTCACTCTCTCCTCTTGCTGTTTGCCAATCCAGATGTAAAACTCTCAGCTACTGATCCAGCATCATGTCTGTCTGCATGCCACCATGGTTCCCTCCATGATGATAAGGGATGAAACCTCTGGACTGTGAGCCAGCTCCAATTAAATGCTTTCTTTTATAAGAGTTATCATGGCCATAGTGTCTCTTCACAGAAATTGAAACTCTAAGACAGAAACCCCCATTGACTGCTGGTGGGAAAGGAAACTGAAGCAACTTGTATGGAAATTAGCCAGCAGATTCCATAAGCAACCAAAAGTGGAACTACTACATGACACAGCTATACCACTTCTAGGTCTGTACTCTATGTTATTAAGTCAGCATATCACAGGGATACCTGTATATCTATAGTTATTGCTGTGTTATTCACAACAGAGAATGATATAGGGCAGGCTTAGGTGCCTATCAAAGAACCAAAAAGAAAAATTAGTACATATACCCAATTTCAGTTCATTAATCCATAGGGAAGAATTGAATTATATTATATTCAGGAAAATTGGTGGACTGAAGAACAAAGCCAAATTTAGAAAGATAAATCATCACATGTTATCTCTTACATGGAATCTAGGTTTAACTATGTATGTTAGGAGAAGAAAGGATAGAGTTGTGAAGGCAGAGGGAGGAAGAGTGGGTAGTGATGAGGGAAATAGTACTGATTCTGGCAATGTTGGAAATATGTTAACTATAAATTAATATGAGCATATACTGAATTATTTTAGGTCAATATGGCAGCATTTGTCTAGTTGTCTGCCAAAGGGACAGGCATATGCTTCATTTACCTTCATCAGTCAGCTCATGGATTTGTTTGTAAAAAAAACCAAGATAGTTATTTACAACAAGGAGTATTAATCATCATCATTTTCTTAAGATATAGAGTCCATTTTCAGCTGTATTCTCAAATGCATTCATATAATTAAGTAGGCCTTTAAATTGTAGAATGTGTGACGTGCTTTCTCTCACATGTGATGACACATACCATAAAAGCAAAAAGGTGGTCTATTTGAGGGAAGGAAGGGAGCTAACAGGAGTGGGCAGAAAGCGGGGACACGCAAGGAGATGGCTGGCCAAATACGGCCAAATATGCTGAGATATACATATAAAAAATATCATAATGATGCCCATTACTTTGTATAGCAACTGAAAACAATTGTATTTTTTTTAAATCACAAAGGTAACCATAAGATAACAATGCATCAGACCAAAATATTAAAAAGCTTTAAACAGTACTTAAAATTTACCATGTGTATAGTAAAGGAAAAAGTTGAGATGAGTGTCCTTTTATAGAAACATTGCATTGCCTAAGCAAAGGCTCTTGGACTCGGGACTGAGCTGAGCTTTGCGTGTGTGTACACAACTCTGACTCTGCGCATATTTTTTTTTTCTCACAGCCCTGAGTATCAGTTTCATTCTGTGGAAAATCAAGAGGTTGGCCTCCAAGGCTGCACCTATCCAGGACAGTCTGTGAGTCATTGAATCTAAGTATAAATTAACGCAGCTCTGAGAGCATAAGCGATTTCTAATTGCTAATGTGTGACAATTTAAAATAAGAAGCCAAAATGGTCTCTGCCATTAGCTCTGACACCAGTCTCCCTCTAAGACAAAGGTCAGCCACTTCAATTTCCTCCATTCTGCTGGCTCCATCCCCCAACAGGGATAACATTCCTGGCCTGCCTTTCCTTCATGAATCTCTTGTCCAGATTAATAAGTGTCTGATTTCTCTGAAGGAAATGGCTCTTATATTGAAGGTACATTAATTCTCTTAGGTCACTGTGGCACCATTTGCTTAATTCTATTACAAAGTGACAGACATAGATTCCATTGTCCTCTCCCAGTTCATAGCTTCAGCCTAAACATCAAGAAAGTCATTTAAAACAAAAAGAATATCAGTGTCTTAGAGTTTTCTTTCTTTTCTTTTTCTTTTTTTGTTTTTGTTTTTGTTTTTGGTTTTTCGAGACAGGGTTTTTCTGTGTAGCCCTGGCTATCCTGAAACTCAGTCTGTAGATCAGAATGGCCTCAAACTCAGAAATCCACCTGCCTCAGCCTCCCAAGAACTGGGACTAAAGGCGTGTGCCACCACCGCCCAGGAAGAGTTTTCTTAAGTTATGTTCTTTAGGCAATTGCGCCTTAAAATGGTGTCACACCATTGTTTACACAGATGTTTTATTTCCCCTTGCCTTATCTTCCAGCAGATGGGAAACATGTCCCAAGCTGGAAGGTATTGTGGACTCTTCTGAAAGTGTTCTTGTAGGGAATGAAACACTCACCTGAGGATCCAGGAAGCTATTCTCCACCTAGATTATAGACACAAGAAAGTATATTTTTTTCATATCCTCCCATTAGAAATAGAAATCTGCAAGTTCCACTAAAGCCTTGATCCAGCTTCATTATTTAAGCAATCATGTTGTTACCATGACCAGGAGTACAGCAGGAGAACTGTCCATCCGCCTCTGAGACCAGGCTTGATAAAAAGCTAGAGATGAATGGGCAAGAAAGTTATTGGGGTTCCTCATTTTAGGTATGTAATTACTATCTACTTCGAATTCAGCACAGGAAGGTCACATCGTATACACTTAGATAAAATCTCAAGGAGACCAAATACAACTCTAGAAAGAGAGTTTGTATTTGTTCCTTCTTTTTTGGGGGGGAGAGATGGTAGGATATGAAAATTGATTGCATTTTCCTCTCTCATGTTTATTTTGTAATAGCTGGTATTAACAGAGTCACTTCTTTCTTTTTTCTTCTTTTTTTAAAAAAATCTTGAACTAGAAATGAAATAATGCACACTTTGGCACACAAATGGTTCCAGAAGAAATGACAAGGTAAGTAGAAAATGTCCTAAGACAAGGGAAAATGAAAAATGCACACCCTAAACCAAAGGACCGTCACCAACAGAAGAAAGAATGAAGCTTATTGTGGCAAATGTACATGAGAAACAGTTGAAGGATTTCAAACTGGCCTCCTAACTTTACATCTCAAAGGAGCTAAGAAAGCACCACCACTGTAGTAAATATAAGATTTACAGTAGGCAGGAAACAATAATGTCAGATATGTTTTTTATTATTATTTTATAGATATAATGTAACCATAACCAGGAATACAGCAGGAACAGATTAAAAAAAAAACTAAAACCAGAAAACAATGGGAAAATGGAGGAAACCTTTGTCATTGGTTTTGAAGATCAATCAAATCAGCAGATCCTTTGCCAGGTTAAGGGAGAAAAAGTGGCATAGCTTTAGGTAACACAATTTAAAAATGTGTGAGATGTTAAAATTGGTGTAACTAAGTAAAGATGACCAGTAGAGACAAGAATTACATACTGACACATTAGATGGCCTATGGGAATGGACTGTTTTATAATATCAACTGAAGTTTTGAAACATCAGAAAGATTAAAAAAAGAAGTAGAAAGAGATGCAAGATACAACAAGGGAGTCATTATATAATAATAATAATAATAATAATAATAATAATAATAATAATAATAATAATAAATCTCCCAACAAAACCAACTTCCAGTTTAAAATTATGTGAAATATTTAGAGAATTAACCCCAATCCTTCCCAAACACAGTCCCAAATAGGATAATTTCAAATTCATTTTATAAAGGCAGAATAACATGTATACTAAAATGAAATTGATGCAAAAATTCTCAACAACATTCAGGAGAATCAAATCCAACTCCACAGTAAAGTACTGCCTCCCTCCCCTTGTCCCCACGCATGCCCAGAGGGATTGGTCCTGGAATGCATGGGTGTTTTTACACATAAATAAATTAGAGTAGGGAAAGGCTAAAGCTTTAGGGAAATCTATGCTACTCTAATCCTAAGAAAAAACTCACTTGAAGTCTATAGAAGAACAGAGATGGCTTCAAAAGATGATTGCCTGAGAGTAGAAGTTTAAGTGAGGTCAGGCAGAGGACTTGGCTAGACATGCCACTAAAGAAGACCCATAAGTGACAATCCTATGTGAAAAGATGATCGATATTACTAATTAAGAGACTACAAATCAAAGGGGCTATGATATCTACTGCATACCTGTTAGAATGCCACCATCAATAAACACACACACTCACACACACTCACACACACACACACACACACACACACACACACACACACACACGGGGGTGTGGGGAGGGAGGGAGAGGGAACACAAGTGTTGTAGGGCTGTGGGGAAATCTTACACATAGGCAGCAGGAAGCTCGTACTGATTAGTATTCATTTTTGCTGTGATAAAACACCATGTCCAAAAGTAACTTACGAAGAGTTTATTTGCTTGAAGCTGGGAAGGGAGAGTCTGTAATACCAAGGGAGGCACTGAATGAAGCAGGCAGGCAGAGCAAGAAAAGGAGGGAACTGCATCTCAGCAAGACAGTGAACTAAAAGTGAGCTGAGGCTATAAGCCCTAAAGTCCTCCCAAAATGACGTCCTTCTCCAGCAAGGGCACACCTAATGGTTCCATAAGCGTCCAGAGCAGTGCCCTCCACTAGGAACCAAGTGTTCAAATATCTGAGCCTGTGAGATATTTCTTATTCCGAATACCACAAAGGTTAAATGATAGTCACTATGGAAAATAGTCTGAAATCCCTCAAATAATTAAAATTAGATGTACCCCGTGATCTAGTGAACTCACTTTTGAGCACTTAACCAAAGGAATTGGAAATAAGAACTTTGAAGAGATGTTTACATCCTCCTATTCACATTCCAGAAGGTGGACGGACCATAAATCTCCACCTTGTGATGGACTGATGGAGAAAATGTGATATATACATACAGCTGTGTATTAATCAACCTTGACGAAGTCGGTTGTGTAACATGAACGACCCTAGAGGACACTGTACTAAGGGAAATGAGCGAGTCACTAAACGATCAATCCCCCCGTGACCCTAATCACACAAAGTTGTAACATGGTCGGTCCAATTTGGAGAACAGAGTATCGAACGATGGTGGCCAGAGACTGTGGGGAGGAAGGAACTGGAGCTTGTTTAAGGATGAAAAGTTTCAGCTTTGCCAGGGACAAAACAAAATATGCACGCAGGAACTTAAGTCAGCAACCATAAGCTCCTAGAGTGTGGGAACTTCTCAGAGCCCTACTCATATGTTCTCAATTAGCCTTTGTTCAGCTAGACTATACGGAGGCCAGTGTGGAAATGGAGAGTTACAAGTTACGTACAAAACTACAAACTGTGGGATTATTACTGTTAACCAACTAGTAAAGCCTCCATCTTCTGTTCTTGTTATTCTTATTTCAGAAAGAATTATATAACATGAATCTAAAAGCCACACAAGCGATGACTTTTTGAGCTTGTTCTGTCACATGGCTGTATCCCTCTACCTCACTGATTCGAAGACACTCCTGCAGTTCATAGATGGTCAAGCTCGGCCCTGCTGTTGGGATCCACAGGAAAAGAGGCCCATATGTTTGTGTCTGTCCCCTTTTCATCCCTGGCAGTTCTGTTTCTGGTCACTCTTCTACTGAGTCCATAGCAGCTCTTCTCAACACACCCTTCCCTATAGCCATACAGATGGGTTGCGTGCTAAGTGAGCCTCACTGTCCGCTCTTGGTCTACAGTATAATTTTTAGGTTCTGGAATTTACTTCTAAGAGTCTGACGGCCAAATGAACATATAGGCCAACAAATTTGCCCTCACTGGGTAGAGTATCTTACAAGGGAGCACTTGTGAGAGAGCTGCTTACCAAGTTTTAAGAGTAGCATCAAACTCAATCCTCTCCTTTAGCTATTCCCTTTCTGCTTGGCCCCACTGACTCTCAGATGACTTCTTTACAGTTCTGCAATTAAGTCCTTTCCTTTGTTCTCTGTCCTCATTGTGTAGGGCAGAGTACAACCACAAGAGAGAAAACTTGTGAAAGAGCAGTTTATCCAGTAGCATGGAGTCTGTATACCCAAATCCCTGCCAATAGAAAAATGTCACGAAGTTTCTTATTTTCCCATTATCATCACAAAACAACAAAGTTATATTAAACACATGCCTGCAATGTGTACTTATCATTTGATATAACCTGTCTGCATAGTTTTGGTATATCTAACTATTTAAAAAACATGAAGAATCTATGATCATTCTGTCTTGGCCTGGATTATCTCCCAATGTAATAGTGCACTTAGTCTACTGGCATGGTGGTGGAGTCAGAAACTCTCAGTGGCTGTGTACTGGGCCCTTTCTCTCAGAATATCTGTGCAATGGTTTGGGGTTTCACATGCTGAGCAGTGTCCACATGCTACAAGTCAGCTCTATTGAGCTTCTGACTTGAGGGCTTAGGAATTGTTTGTTTGTGTAGACATTTGCAGGAAAGAAGGGCTCCCATATCTTTGAATCTTGGGGTTGTTTCTGGGACCTCTATACCAATACCACTTTCTGAGCTGTAGAAACAGAGGTTTTAAGCATTCATTCTCTGAGCTCTGTATATGCATGCACACCTTATCTGCATTAAAGGGGGTCACAGACATTGTCAACCCAAAGTATGCTGTTTAGGTCAGCTAACTGGGAAAAGAGTCAGCCGCCGAAACGCCGAGGTGAGATGTGCTTCTGAGTCACAAACAGTTTGAGAGTGTGAGAAGAATCTCTCACACACTCTGTTCACATGGATCTCGATCACCTTTGCCCGTTCTAACCCCTGTGCAGACGTATCCCAAGTGTCCCACATTTTTACACACTTACAGCTTGATGCTCTAATTCTGTATGAAAATGTTCAACTCTAACTGCATCATGGGCCTTCCATTCCCCACCATAGCTCCAGTGGCACATAAAACCAAAACAAATGTATGATCTTTTCTCTTGGTCTTTTGTCTGTCTTCCGACCATGCCAAAATCCCTGTAAAGAGCAGAAGAAAAAGTGGACTTCATGTATGTGACGCGTGCGATTTCCTCTCTTTGGCTTTTAACCAAGCCAATGTTTAACTTCCTTGTTCACAGTGACGCCAACTCTTCATGACTATATGACTAGTGCCTTCCTTATTTTGCAGGAAGATAAACCATTTCAGCCATGAAGCATGGATTTTTCTCTTCATTGACATGTATGAGTGTCTGGTTGTGACTCAAGTGGAGATCTTGCAGGGAAATGAAATGGGCTATATTTTAGGAAGTAAGATGCTGGGCAGGACTCTAAACACATTAAACATTCCTCTGCTCTATTATGAGGCCATCACACAGCTGGAGGCACTGAAGATGCCTGAAGGAGTGTTGGAAATGTTTTCATGGCCCCAGAGACACAGGAAGGCACAGATACCAGAAACCAACTCAATCTATAGCCTATTAAAAGTTTGTCCTTCCAAACTGTAATCCTTTACATATTCCTTTATTTTAAGAAAGAGGCAACAATGATTGTCTTTTTCAAGGCCCAAGTCAGAAAACGAAACAGGTATCTCACTTCCAGAGCTATACACCAGCTCTACTACAGCTTCCCAAGACCATTCCTATGACTCTAACCTGACAAGGGTGTCTTAATTCACTACCCTAATCACAGGTTTTCACCTTCTGTGCAATATAAAATGAAATAGCCATCTTAACTGAAGTATAGAAGAAAAATGTTTGCAAATACATGAGCACTGGTTGCTGTCTGTATCATGCCCCCCTTACTCCTAACAGGCTAAGAGCAGAGCTCTGCTCTCTCCATGGAATCAGATAGACTCTTAAGAGATTTCCAGCAAGCACTGCATACTTTAAACACAGCTAATCCTCACCTTGGCAGTCTACTGCATGGGTTTTCCCAAACCCTATAAGTGATCAGATGCTGCAATGAAACCTTTCATCCTTCATCTCTTGCAGGTCTCAAGTGGTGCTCTTTGAATGGACCATTAGTTCTGTGTTCTTCTGATGAAGTCCATTCTGCCTCAGTCATCTTAAAAAATCTATTCTTCTCTCATATATTACATCCTGACCGCAATTCCCCCTCCCTCTTTCCCTGCCAGTCCACACTCTCCCCCATCCACTCCTCCATTTCCCTTCCGAAAAGGGCAGGCCTCCTATGGAAAAGCAGATATGGCATATCGAGTTGAAATAAGACTAGACACCTCTTTTTGTATTAAGGCTGGACAAGGCAACCTAGCGGGAAGAGAGGGTTCCAAAAGTAGGTGAGAGTCAGAGACAGCCTCTGCTCCCACTCTTAGAAGTTCCACAAGAAAACCAAGCTACACAATCATAACATATGCAGATATCCTAGAACAGACTCATGCAGGTTCCCAGACAATGAATCTCCCAGGGAAGCAGAAATAGATTATATATCCAGGGCAGACTATGGGAGGTGCAGACTGGAAGAGGAGTGATCAAGTACAGGAAGGATGAAGAGAGGGAGAGTGTGTGTTCTGGGAGAAAGAACTGGAATTAGGTGGGAGGCATCTCAGGGATGAGCTAGAAACCTACTGCAATGGAAACTCCCAGGAATCTATAAGGGTGACCCTAGGTGGGACTGCTAGTAATGGGAAATATGGAGCTTGCATCAATCATTTTTGGAGAAAGTTACATAGTTTGGAGGTGTACCTTATCAAGCTGGGAATAGAGTAGATAATTCAACCTTGCCCGCACCGTGCCAACACACTTCCTTGTTAGGTTAGAGGTGTGCATTTTGAGTCTGAATATTCTGGATTGGTGTCCTTTGTGCCAATTTCTAAGGACAGAATTCAGGAGAATGTATTGAATGTGTGTATGTGTGTGTGTAGGAGAGAGAGAGAGAGAGAGAGAGAGAGAGAGACAGAGACAGAGACAGAGACAGAGACAGAGACACAGAGAGAGACAGAGACAGAGAGAGGCAGAGAGAGACACAGAGACAGAGAGAGACAGAGACAGAGAGAGAGACAGAGAGAGAAAAACTCAGCTTGCTATATGAACCTGGTTTTATTAAGCTCAAACGTCTCATCCATTCCAAGGAATGATGTCATGTTTTTTGAAAGTCTGACCATGCTCCAAAAGCTGATTCTGAAGCTCCCATTTCCCAGTGGTCAGATATCTACCCTGTATGCGGTACTCAGCAGCATGGTGTAGTTGGTAACACTTGCATATTCTCCTAGGTTGAATTCCTGGGGCTCTTTGGTTCCAACTTTAACTTTCAGTGAAAAAATTACTTTTACTTAAATAAAGTCTATCTTACTTTGTTAGTCTATATTTCTCACAGTAGCTATGTAACTTTTCCTATAGAGCTCATTCACCTCAGGTAGGGCAACAAGGACATTTCAATGAAACACTTCCTTTCAAGTTTAGCTTAGTGAACCACTGAGTTTATTGGGGTTACTAACAGGAACATGATAAAGGCTTTCTTACAGGTACATGAATGACTCAAGGTCAGTTTTATCACCAGGAAGCCCACTGCAGCATGGCTAATGACCAGGAAAATCTATATCCCTAGTGAATTCAGCCCAACTTGTAAGTTGTATACATGGCCAGAGTCTGGCCCTTCGACCAATTATCAACTGCTTCCATAATCATGACGAAGGTTCCTGTGAATCTTTTAAGTTTCAGGAGTTTCCGGTCCCTTGCAACTTCCTCCATTTATTTTCTTAAACTTACAAACCATGTTCTTCCTTCCATATCATAGTAAATATTTATTGTCACCTTGACAGGATCGAGAACCACTGAGAAGACAAACCTCTGGCCAACTTTCTGAGGGGTTTTCCACATGGATTTAATTGAAGTGATATGGCCCACCCTAAACTTGGGCAGCACCATCTATTCCATGTGCAGGGACTCTGGTACTCTCTTTTCCACCTGACTGTGGATGCAGTGTGCCAAGCTGCTTCAAGCTCTTTCCGCCATGGCATCCCTACATGTTAGACTGCACCCTTGAGCTGTGAACCGAGATAAATCAGCCTTCCTTAACTGCTCTTACCAGGTTCTTTTCCCCAGCAATGAAGAAATTGGACAATACACCCTGGGGGTGGGGGGAAGTGCTTTAAATCAGAAGATAGAGTTCATACGACAGTAACTCCTTGGGCAACAAGGAACTGTTCATACCCTCCAGGGTCCTTTACAACTATCTATTAGGTACTGACTACTCCATCCTGTCCATGAAAGGTTTGTCTTTTTTTAGGAACTGAGAGAGGCTAGAGTGTCTATGTTTTATTTCAAGCTCCTTCTTGTGTAGACATTCTTATGATAGTAAGAATGGGGTTAGCATTATCGACAAAAAAAATTAATCTTTTATTTAAAACAAATTTTTGTAGCATTATAGCTATTCTTTTTGTACTTTTTATTGCTTTTTTTCTGTATTTACTCACCTAGTGATATGAAATCACCCTTTCAAACTCATCGCATGCTGTCAACTGACACATGATTCTCTTGAAGGACTGTAGCTATTCTTGCTGGTGTGTAAAGCACTGGACCCAGGAATTACTGGGTGACATATGAAGGTAATCAGTCATCCAGAAGGAACACTTAACTTACTGTAAGTATACATTTATAGACCTATCTTAAGCATTCAAGAAACATTGGTGTCCTTTATTTTATTTTATTTTTTTCAAGCACACTTAATCCAGGATTAGTAAACGGCATCCATACCCTCTTCCTGGCAGATCACAAATGTCAGGCAGTGGGATGTCAGGCAGTTACTACTGGGACTCCAACCTAGGCCTGTGACTGAATGCTGTCAGCTCTGAACTGATGCATTAAATTAGTCTGCAGCAGACTTCCTCAGCCTCGTTACTCGGGGTTAACAATGGTAGGTCTGCTCTGTGGATTGTGGGATGTATGATAAGATATCTAGCCTCTACCCACTAACTGCCGGTACCATCTTCCCACCAACTGTGATAATCAAAATACCTCAGATCGCCTGACTAGTTAGCGACAGAATTCGTGAAGCCCAGCAAAATAAACATACCAAGCTCTCTAAAATAAATTTCTTACTCCCAGAGCATAATGCAGCACTCAATATGACTGTAGCAAAACAACTTCTATAACTACAAATCAATAAAACCAAGAAAATCCAAATTAAATCTTATAACAAATACAGACACTTTTTCTAGCGAGGTGTCTTGATTCTAAGAGTTATCCGTTTTGTGTTTCTGTGAATTTATTCATAAGATCATCAAGTTCATACTGGGAACCATTGCCCTAAATTGATGTAATTTTTAGAAAAAAATTATTTTAGAGAAAGGAAGCTTGTAGCTGAGTTTTAACTCCAAGAAGCGTTTTAGGAGTCAGCAGTTGCTAGACCTACTCATGCCATTTCATAGGTTATGATACCCTGGGACACATTGCTGGCAAATTACTTTAAGTATATATTTTGATATATCTAGTACTGGCCATTCATTTGCAATCAACTTTCTAAAAATAAAAGAAAAATTTAACGCAGCTTATAAATCAGCTTCATGCCTGCATTTAAATGTCATTTTAATGTGTCCTTTGACAATTCCTGTGAGTTGAGGTGGCCATGTTTGCAGCTGAATATGGTTTTGTGATATGCGTGTGTGTGTGCATGTGTATATGATTCAAAAACACTTGTGCTTATACGCTCTATCCCAGTGTCTTCAAGAGTCAAGAAAGGTAATTTAAAATTTGCTTCCCCCTCTTCCTTAATTCATCCAAAAGTTAATAAAAAATGGTGCAGTATTCTAGTACACTGTCAGGTATGGCTACCCACACATTTACCTCTAGTTCTAGATGTATGACTTTTATTTTATTTTATTTGTATTATTCAGAGTGTATGGATGCCTGTGTGTTCAGAAGGTTGGGGGGAGGGGAGGGTGATGGAGGATGACTATAATCAGAAAGGCTATGCTACCTTAAAACACATTCTTTTTTTTTTATTTGTTTAAATTTTTTTTTAAAAAAAATTTACTGGTTATTTTGTTTATTTATATTTCAAATGTTATTTCCCTTCCTGGTTTCCTCTCTAAGCCCCCTATTCCACTCTCCCTCCCACTGTCTCCACAAGGGTCCCCCACCCCATCCACCTGCCCATTCCTACCACCCCAGTCTAGCATTCCCCAGACTGAGGCATCAAGCCTTCACAGGACCAAGGGCCTCCCCTCCTTTTGATGCCAGACAAGGCCATCCTATGCTACATATGCAGCTGGATCCATGGGTTCCTCTATGTCTATTCTTTGGTTGTTGGTTTAGTCTCTGGGAGCTCTGGGGGCTCTGGTTGGTTGATACTGTTGTTCTTCCTATAGGGTTACAAACCCTTTCAGCTCCTTCAGTCCTTCCCCCAACTCCTCCATTGGGGACCCCTGCTCAGATCGATGGTTGGCTGTGAACATCTCCATCTGTATTTGTCAGGCTCTGGTGGAGCCTCTCAGGAGACATCCTTATCCGGCTCCTGTCAGCAAGCACTTCTTGGCATTAGCAAGAGTGTCTGGATTTGTTGGCTGCATATGGGATGGATCTCCATGTAGGGCATTCTCTGGATGGCCTTTCCTTCAGTCTCTGCTCCACTCTTTGTCCCTGTATTTCCTTTAGACTGGAACAATTCTGGGTTAAAATTTTGAGAAGGGTGAGTGGTCCCATCCCTCAACTGGGGGCCATTCCTAACCTCTGGATATGGTCCCTACAGGTTCTCTCTCCACTTTGTTGGGTATTTCAGCTAATGTCATCCCTGTTGGGGTCCTGGGACCTCTTCTATCCTGGTGTCTGGGACTTTTCTGCTGACTACTGCCCATATCCCATTGCTACACACCTCTGTTCAATTCCTGACCCTCTATAAATCTCCCCCATCTCCTCTCACACCTGATCCTGCCCCCCTTTTTTCCTCTCCCCAACCCCTCTTCCTCCAGAGTCCCTCCCACCCCCTACATCCAGTGAGTCTTTTGTTCCCCCCTTCTAAGGAGGACTGAAGCATCCACACTTTGGTCTTCTTTCTTCTTGACCTTCATATGGTCTGTAAGTTGTATCTTGTGTATTCAAAGCTTCTGGGCTAATATCCATTTATCAATGAGTGCATACCATGTGTGTTCTTTTGTGACTATGTTACCTCACTCAGGATGATATTTTCTAGTTCCATCCATTTGCCTAAGAATTTCATAAATTCATTATTTATGGATCTCCACGATAATATAGCTGAGTAGTATTTCATTGTGTAAATGTACCACATTTTCTGAATCCATTCCTCTGTTGAGGGACATCTGGGTTGTTTCCAGCTTTTGGTTATTATAAATAAGGTTGCTATGAACATAGTGGAGCATGAGTCTTTATTACATGTTGGAGCATCTTCTGGGTATATGCCCAGGAGTGGTACAGCTGGGTCCTCAGGTGTCCAATTTTCTGAGGAACCACTAGATTGATTTTCAGAGTGGTAGTACCAGCCTACAATCCCACCAGCAAATGGAGGAGTGTTTCTCTTTCTCCACATCCTCACCAGCATCTGCTGTCACCTAAGGTTTTTTTTTTTTATCTTAGCCATTCTGACTAGTGTGAGGTGGAATCTCAGGGTCATTCTGATTTGCATTTCCCTAATGACTAAGGACGTTGAACATTTCTTTAAATGCTTCTCAGCCATGGGAGATTCCTTAAAACTCATTCTTTTAATTCAACATATACTGCTGAGCACCCACAGTGTGCCAGAGATCCTCTACTTTTCAGGAATAAAACAATAAACAAAATGAACTCCTCACATATTTGTGTAAATCAGGAAGTAAAAAAAGGCTATGCTTTCATGGGGATGGAGGCTGTATTATTTGGAAAACCAAAGCATTGCTAGGTTGTGTCTGGGCAGGGGTTGCTATCCGCTATAGGAAGTACCCTGTGCAGAAGTGAGGCTGTGCCAAGCAAGGGAAGGAGCCTCATTGGTAGAGACTTGAGGGAAGAATACTGTCTCAGAAGCCTTGGGATGGAGCAGCAGTGTGTGTGAGGAGAGACAAAGACGTCTTGGGACTGAGTTGGGGGAAGAGGTCATGGGCCGAGGCGTGGAAAGGGTTAAGCTGCTGGCTGTGGGTTGTGTCTTGAGAGGAAGCTTGTAGGTCTGTGTGGAGCAGAGGTCTGTGCTGAAAAAGATCCCCTCTCTCCTTGCTGTCTCAATAAATCATCCCACCACACAAGGCCTCTAAGTGCCATTTAACTCCACGGTGCTGGCACAAGTTGCCCTTTGGGGGCCTTTCTGGGCTTATTTGGGGGCAAGCCGAGATAGCAGGAATGAGAGGCAGCTGGTAGAGAGTGGTGGCTTTATTCTTGCTCAGCTATGAGAGGAGGTATTCTAAGTTCCCGGAGTGATCTCCCTGGATACTGCAGATCTCACAGAGTAGCCAAGAGCAACCGCCGGAGGCTGTCCCTGAACCATCCCATCACCTTCATGAACCAATAAGTTCAGAGGGCTCTCTTTCCATTTATAAAAGTAAAAGGCTTCCTTTTTCATGATGACCTAGCCACCAGGGCCACACCCGGATGGAGGTCAGTGTTAATGGGCACTTCCAAGGCTGAGTGACCACTGTCGTATAAACAATAACAAGGCCTGTTGACTTTCCATTGGTTATGAAGTCTAAGGAGGTTCTGCTTTGCTCAGCTCTCAACAACAAGATATACACATGAGTACGTGTGTGCATGTGTGTGTGTGTGTGTGTGTGTGTGTGTGTGCGCGTGTGTGCGTGTGTGCGTGTATGTGCGTGTGCGTGTGAGTGTGTGTGTGTGTGTGCGTGTGTGCATGTATGTGCGTGTGAGTGTGTGTGTGTGTGTGTGTGTGTGTGTGTGTACTTTTTAATTTTTCCCCTTGAAACTGATGTCGGTAAGTTACAGGATGACAGACAAGCCATGCAGTCATGCTTAGTCAGGCTCTCCTGCCCTTGGGTGCTTTGCTAAAATATTCATGATCCTCTCATCTTTCCTGCTAAATCATGTACTTAACTACATACATGAGCTTCAGAAACATGGGCAGATCTCCATTTTAATAATGAGCTATCTCCATGGTCTTTCTCCTTGCTCTGCCACCCAGTGCGGAGTCTTAGACACGATGTGTGGCTTGAGCCCATCTGCAGCACTTATCTTTCCACCACCTCTACAGTTTCACTCCAGATAGGTGAGACAGAGGCTCAGGTCTTTAAAGGCAGGAGCACGGTGACACCAAAGAAGTAAACAAACTGGCAGACCACCTCAGACTCATTCCTGCTATAATTCCACTGAGAACAGAGGGCCTTTTCTTTGGTCCAGTCGGTTGCTTTGTAGGCGTGGCCTCACAGAAGCAGCATAGAAATAGGATGTCAATAAACTCAACTTTGAACATCTATTCAGCGAGGTATTTCCTAGTGGGGGGGGGTAAAATTGAACCAGGGCTGGCAGTCTAAAGGGACACTGTATAAATGACGTGTAGCTAAGAGGATATGACCCACTGTATAATTCATAGTCATTAGTCTAAGTGACACTTCGGCAGTCACTCTGCCAGGGCACTCACGGCTGAGACCCATACAGGCCACTCAGCTGCAGCCTCGTGTGATCCTGTGATCAGGTTTCTCTGAGAGACTATATTTGGATATGAGGATTTTTATTTCTTACATCCTTTTTATTTATTTATTTATTTTTAACAGAAGATGCTGCCTCAGCTTCATCATGTGTGCAGTTTAAAGGTTACTCGGGTGATTCTTTAAAACTGCATAAAAGCAATTCTGCTGTGCCTGGGAGACAGTATTGCTATAATGTTCCGTGCATACATCTGCATGATTTCTCAGAGCTAATTCAGATTTAATGCATTGGTAATTCCTCTCCCGCCGAAGCCACCCAGCGGTAATCTGAAGGTTACAGAATGATCTTCCGGCTCAAATAACACTTTTAGACCGGGATAAATGGAGAGGCAGGAATATAATGGGCAGAATTAGGCTGCAATGATAAATCCCACCCCAATTACCACTCTGAGTGAGGCTGACCAGAGCTTACAATGTTTTTAGAAGGATGATTGTAATATAATTTTGACAAAACTGAAAGTCAAGCTATAGTGGTCTTCCTGAGGAAATGGTATATTAACCCAACATGACAACACGTGAACAGCTTAGGAGATATTTCTCCAGCAATTGAAAAGATCATTCTTGAGGCAAAATTAGGCTTTGATTAAAGTGCTCATAGGAAACTCACAAATATGTAAAGCACCAGATAGGAATAATTGAGCTTGGATACCATAAAAATATTGAAATCCAATCGAAGTCTAGCTAAATAATGAAAAGAATAATTTGGAGATTATGTTTAAAAAAAAAACCCTTTTGATGAGCTTTTATATCATAGAATAAAACTGTATTACAGAAACTAGATCCTAGTCCTAGGATTAGCTATGTTCCTACAGATCCTTGATGTTTTTATTGGAGAGTGGACTTCAGTGCCAAGGCACTGGCTTACTACAGTCTTTTTCTTCTTATGTCTCCTCAGCCGATGAGGCGCAGGAATCTATGCATGCATAAATCATCCGTGTGCAGTTACGTGTCCCTAAATATTTGCATATGTAACCATCTGTGTCCGTATCAAGCTATCTCTCAGCTCGCTCTGAGGTCTCTGATCAAGGATGGCAGTTGCTTGCTTATCTGCTATCTCCCACTCGTATCCCTGAGAACATGGCTAGGGAATCCTGTGTCACCATTTCTTTACAGATCCAGAGAAACATGGCGAGGCAATGTTTTTCACCTCACCCTGGCCATCCACCATCTTTACTTTGGATTCAGTGGACTGGCATCACCCAGAAGTCTGAAGGCAGTTAGCTCACGGTGATTTCTGTAGCGACAGGCTGCCAAACACCACATAGGAGTTTTCTGATCGTTACGTACGATTCCCTTAAGGCTTCGAAACTTGTGAAACAGATTGCACGGCCATTCCTTGCTCTATGGTGGTTAAACAAAAGCATTTGGCTTCAACTGTTAGCAACCTAGTAAACGTCAGAGAAATAAAAATCACTAAAAGCTGTTCTTTTCCTAAAACAAGTTTTACTCATTGGCAGATGTTATCTGTTAGCCAAAGACTGCAACCAGTAGAGGCAGGGATCAGGGCCCTGTTTCCTTTTTTCTTTTTTTAAAATGACATCATAGGTGTCACTGACAAATCTGGTATTAATTATTTGATAGGCTTGGGGCTGATATTATAATACAGGCATTTTGTTGTACGAAGGGTGAATGTCAAGGGTGACTTACCACCTGGGCACCGTTAGGGGAAGGTTAATATAATTTCTTCTAGGCAAGGCCCAATTGCAGCTACATCAGAGAGTCCATTACAATGTCATATATTCTATACCAGCTTAGTTTTTAATAACCAGAGTAAAGGGCAAATTAGGCCCAAGCAGCTCTCTACTATGAGCTTTTGGCTAATCTTAGGTTTGGGTTGTAAATCTAGGGGAAGCAAAAATAAAGGGAAAAATTTTGCTTTAACAATCAAGAGTGGACTTTTCAGTCTCTCAAGTGAATTAACGGGGAGGGGAGGTTCTGAAACTTTGTGAAATAATACTTTAATGGAGTTTAAGTGGTACAGCCCTGAAGAGGTACATCAACATTATTATCATCGGACTGGATTTTCCAACCAGACAACTTTTAAAATAGAAATCTCAGGACAGAAGTTGTTAACTTCCTCTCTTTGTGTTGTAAAACCAAGGCTTGATGAGCATTGTTTACTCTGAAAAACATAAACAAAAGCAAAAATGAAAGCCATAGTTTATGAGATTACAGATGCAATAAGGTATAAACATATGCTCTGAAATTCCAGACTCCCTGCAGGAATTTATCCCCAGGAGGGAATAATCTTTGAACTAGCCACCAGCCATGCTGAAGGCAAAGACAGGACCCTGAGCAACTGTAAAAAGCATCAACTAGTAAAGGAAATACAGCGCAGACAGAGAGTCCTTCTCTAGGCCTGAGTGTTCTGCTTTCTGAAAACTCCAACTGTCCTTTCCCTATGTGGGCAGTTAGCGGATGATGTTGCTACTGACAATGCAGTTCTGCTTCAGGCACAGTAACTCACTGCACCCTCTGGCTGGGCACTGGATTCTTGATGCAAGTAAGTGCTTTCAAGATGGGCTAGGGAACAGTAAGGCACAGTGTAAACAGAATATGCCAAACCCCTCGTAAAACAGGAACTTCCTTCTGCCTCTGCCTGACTTGGAGTTGGACATGCTGATGAAATCATATGCATGATTATAAAGCAGCCTCTGGGGTCAGAGTCTGCCGGCTTGATCATCCTACTGGAAGCATCAGTGTGGGTGTTCTCAGACACTTTCTGTGTGGACTCTGGTGCACTTGTGCAAATAATGTTTACTAGTCACTCCTGTTACTACCTATTGCAATTCCAAAGAAGCCGCAGTACAGCTGTGGCTTCAGCATGTGATAATACTTGGGTTCATGAATGACATAAAAGTTAAATTCTTCTTTATCACACGTGTCTCCCATCAGTCTAAACAGTGAATTGATTTGATCGAAAGAATTGTTTTCCATGTATAAAAGAGATAGCTCTCCTGACTTTAGCAAGCGCATGCAGTTCAAGGAATAGGGCCACATTTTACAACCATGGCAACCCCAGGCCCAGAAGCCACCAGTCTCGTTTCTCTTAATGTTCTTAGAAATGTCATCACTAAAGCTTGAAAAATGTTCCATTATGTGGAGGTCGACCTTGTGACAGAAAAAAAGTGGGATGGAGAGTGACTCCTGGAAGAGTCCTGATACATGGATACATAGCATTAGATCTAAGATGGCTTCCGAGCAACGGAGAGACAGTAAAAAGGAACCAAGGCCAAAGAGGTGCCTGCTTCTCCCATCTTCATGAAAATCCTAACCAGGAACAATACTCCCTCACTCCTTCTCACTATTGGCCAAGGTGTTAGGGGCCTGGTATTAGCTCAAACACTGTATATAAGCTTATGGGCTGGTCAATAAACTCAGATCTGCACGCTGATGCTGGTCGCCAGAGTCTGACTCCTGGGATTAGCATCCTGACTTTGTTGCCTCTCACCTCCAATCCTCACTCTTGTTCACACAACTATCTACATAAGTTTTGTCTCATAGGCCTCAAAAGTAAATGGCATTTCCATCTATTTTTGATAAAGTAGTTAAAAATGTAGATCAAAAACTTAAAACAAAGGGCTAAGAACACTGAAATTTAGTCATTGTTTTTCCAGTTTGATAATCTAGATTTGTATAAAATAAATAAATTTTATCTATTTATTTATTTTTGAGCCAGAGTCTCACTGTGTATCCTAGACTCATGCTGAACACACATTTCTCCTTCGTCCTGAGAGCTGTGGCTATAGATGAGTACCAAGCATTCATGTGGCTGAGAGAGGGTAGTAGCCCCAGGATAACTTCCAGCTCTTCCAAAACTTTTTGTAGAAATGACAGGCTAGCTAAATCATGGAAAAGAGTCTCAAATTCATCTAAAGGAACTGAAGGAAAGGGAAGAATGACTGTCGCAATCCAGGGTTTTTTTACCTCTGGCATTGGTGAAGGGAAAGGGTTTGATAACTCTGGTGCCAGGCTTGGGGTCAGTAAGCATGTTCGTTGATTCTTCTGTAGATCCATACGTGTTACCAAGGAGACTCTTACAGAGCTCTGAAGACAAGAAAATTTAAAGTATCTATAGAACTTCCATCTTAAAGAAAACACAGGTGTCAAAACAATTTGGTTGGGGGAATGTACTAGCGAAAAGAAGTTTCACTGTCTTGTGTGTGTGGTTTTATTTATTTAGTTATTTATTTATTTATTTTCTAGACAGGGTTTCTCTCTGTAGCCCTGGCTGTCCTGGAACTCACTCTGTAGACCAGGCTGGCCCTGAACTCAGAAATATACCTGTCTCTGCCTCCCAAGTGCTGGGATTAAAGGCTTGTACCACCACTGCCTGGCCTTGTGTTTTTACATACAGTTTTGTTATCCCATTGAGACAATGGTAGGAATTGGGTGTTCATATTAATTCAATCTTGCTTAATAGTTTTCTATATTTAAAAATTAATAAGGTGGACCTAGATGGATGCTTTGGGGCCATTTTTTTGTTTGCCCATCTGCACCCCACACCCCTGTCCCTGAACAGTGACTTTGAGGATGGGTCTTATGTATGCCTCCTTTCTCTTCATACTTCCACCAGGAAATGCCATGCCCTCCCCACCTCCAGTATGAATCTACTAAATTCCCCTCTTTCCATTTTACTTGCATTCAGATATCCCAAGTCTGTTTTCTTCTTTTCACTCTTTTAACTCATGTCCACAAAACATTTTTTGAGGTCAATTTTTTCCCCTAAAATGCTTTGAGCAGTAGAGGAACATTTTAAAATAATCATAGTATTAACAGACAAAATGAAGCATTGAAGCCTTTTCTCTTCTCTTCTCTTCTCTTCTCTTCTCTTCTCTTCTCTTCTCTTCTCTTCTCTTCTCTTCTCTTCTCTTCTCTTCTCTCCTCTCCTCTCCTCTCCTCTCCTCCCCTTTTCTTTTCTTTTCTTTTCTTTTCTTTTCTGTCTTACCATAACATCTATGAAATAACTTCCATTCTTTTAGTTATTTTGAAAATGATTACTTTAATATGTAAAGTTTAACTATGGCCACTTAGGTTTAAAGAGTGAACCTGTTAGTTTCTGAATGTTAAAAATCACATAACCACAACAGTATAATAAAAGCAATGTCAAGTGTTTAAGCAACTTTACATAAAGCTCCTGTGACCACCTTCCCCTGAGTCTAATGCACTTTGAACATTCTGGCTAAGTTCAGTAGGATTTTTTTTTTTAACCTGCTGCCTGGAAATCATGACAGTGGAGCGCAGCAAGAAGTAATTAAGGGCCCTGCATGAGAAACTCCCCTCACTGTCTCTGCATAGATTGCCCTGTCCTTCCAGGCCTGTCCCCTGACAATCACCTTCATGCTTAGCTGCACTTCATAGCTTGTTTGCCGCATTGCAGTGATGTTGACTCCCTAAGTTTATTTGATGCCGACCATTCAAAAACATTATCACCGAAATTGGTTCCTGTAACTAATGAGCATATGTTTTCTGTGTATTTGTGTGTGTGTGTGTGTGTGTGTTTGTGTGTGTGTCCCAAGAGCAAAGCAGGGAAGCTTCACTGCTTCAGGACTGAGATGGGAAAGGTAGTTTTCTTAACCATATATTTTCAATTGAATGTCAAGGAAGAGATTCCTCTAGCATGGGATGACACATGGAATTCTGGAAGAATGACAAAAAAAAAAAATCTGAAGTTAAAGGTGATATTTTTGATAAGCTCCCGTAAGAGATAATTTGAGTATAATGTATAATGTGCTGTGGGAGATTTTGAAAATACTAACAGGAACAAGATTCCTGTCGGATATGCCGGAGGGAAGTTGCATGCATGGAAAACACCTGCCAGTGACCAGAGAGAGCTGTCCTGGGTTACACTGAATGGGGTGTGCAGAAAGCACTTACTGATGCCGATGCCATGGAAAGTGGAGCTTGGTACCCTATCCTTATTTGCATGTCCCCTTAACTCTGAGTACATTAAACCACTCCATTGAAATCAAACCAGAAAGAGAGGTAATTGGGAATGAGATGCAGAATCTGAAATGAGATCCTGTAGAAATTGAAAAAACGTCAAGTAAAAGCCAGTCCTTTCTCATCCTTTGTATGCTTTTCTGTGAGTGTGCCCCTGATATTCTGGGGGAAGCCTATCCTCCCTCAAGCTTCGTTCGATGTTTTGGATAAGGATGGCATTTCATAAGACCAGTGGTAGGCAAGTAAAAAGGACCCAGGCAATCAGACCCTTGCTTTTCCTTGGTCATAGTCACTGTCTCTGGAACAGTTTGACCTAGTCGGAGCCCAATGAATGTGTGACATGTGATAGAGACGGCAGGGTCATTTTCTCAAGCCCTAGTTGATGGATTGTATACTGCCTAAAGTTAACAGGGACATGAACTATGCCAAGAACACAGAGACCAGGTCCTGTGCAATTCTATTTGAAACCCCAAGTCATACCCAGATGAAGGTAGATCTGTCCCAAATGTTTTGCAACATGATCTGATAACCTGTTGACTTGCTCAAGGGTTTGGTTGCATTTTCTGCCCCTGGCTATAGAGAGCACTCTGTTGTATGCCATGCTCACCAGGTCATTTCATTTTAAAATGCACACAACTGGGGTGTGATGGTCTCAAAAGCATTAAAACCAGATACTCACTAAGTGTCCTTTTGCTTCTAACGATAAGCAAATCTAGAAGCCAATCCTTCTTCCAAAAGTTCAATGAGTATGAACAAAGAGGCTAGCCCCTGATATGCCCACACAATGCCTGGTATCATGCTTGTTTCCTACCACTATTCCAAGCTTTGGATAATTCCATCACCTGTTCCTATGTACATTTGAGTGTCGTGTAATCTTCTTTTGCAATAAATCACTTTTCAATGTGTAAAATAATAGGCATGGATTGCTCCACTAATACAACATTTCGAAGTCTTATCTTGGGGATGGGATTTTCAGAAATAGCCATAGTTATAGCTGACCTGGGTTGTTAATTAGGTTGGAACTAGGATCAACTAAGAGGTGTGTCTCTATACAAGACTGTTGAGCACTTCCTAGAAGGAGGAATTGGCTATGAAAAGGTGGGAACACCGTTCATACAGTATACACCACCTTCCAGCAGTAACTCAGATGTGAAAATCTCTGGGGGAAGGCACTTCTGATTTTGCCTGTCTGCTTTCCTTCTTGGTGAGTGCATCTACTGTGTGGCCGCCTCTGCTGCTGACATCCAAGGCTACCCTTAAAACACATATTCTTCAGTTTTCCAGCAAAGATTGAAGAGAACAATTTAAGATTCTTGCAGTGTGCAGTGGTCCAGTGGTTTAAGTATTTCTCCCAAGGTTCATGGGTTGGAAGTTTGGTCCACAGTCTGGTGATGTGATAGATGGTAGAACCTTAAAGAGCTAGGGCTTAATGTGTTTTCTTTTAAGTTGTTTCTGTTGCTGTTATAAGTTACTTTGACAGCAAAACAACTTAAGAGAGAAAGGATTTATTTGAGCTCACAGTTCTGGTTTATCAAGGTGGGAAAGTCAAAGCCAGAACCTGAAGTACCTGGTCACACACACACAGGCGAGAGTAGAGAGAATGAACGCATGTGAGTTTACCTGTGCTCTTTTCCTTCTCTCACTCTGATGAAGGTCTGAGCCCAGCTGGAAAGATGATACCATGCAAATCCATGTGTCTTCTTCCCTCAGTTCAATTAAGATTAAAAACAAACAAACAAAAACCCGCTTTCAGCTAGGTGCAATGGTGAACACTTTGATTGGAGCATTGAAAGGCAGAGGCAGATGGATCTGTATAAGTTTGAGGCCAGCCTGGTCTACCTACTGAGTTCCAGGCATGCCAACATTATGTAGTAAAACCCTGTCTCAAAACAAAAACAAACAAACAAAAAACAAAACAAACAACAACAAATTGCTCACAGGTATGACCCAAAGGCCAACCTGACCTCATTGAAACTCTCTTCCTAGGTGTTTCTCGAGTGTGTTGTCATATTAAAGTTAACTCACAGAGTCATGGTGAATGCTGCATTTCCAAGAACCCCACAGGATATCTGAGGTTGTTACAAGAACAAGCTGAAAGGCCCATTTTAACTTCTGTTCATAATGTGATTGTGTAATGTGGTTACGTTAGATTCTCCTTAGCAGCTGAACCAGGCAAGCTTCTGGATCTTGGGACTTCTTCCTCCTGAAATATGAGCTAAATAAACCAGGTTTTCTCTCTAAAGTGAGATTTCCTCTCATATTTTGTGTCAGTAATGAAAGGCAGACTTATGTATAATGTATAGATATATGTTGTTAGCACCCAGAAACGGCGGTAGATATGGGCGGGTCCACAGACCTGTCGTCAAGGCAACGGCCACCATATTCCCAGAATCCATTGGGTTCAGCTCCTACCTTTACCTGGACCTACTACGTCACAACCCGTATATATGAGACAATTCTTCCATTTCTCTCTCTCTTTTCCTCTCTCCCCTCTTCCTGCACCGCGGTCCCCACTCTCCCTTAATTAAACCTCTTACACGTGGAGCTGTTTGTGTCTGCAGACGTGTCCGCCACCACCTGAACCCCATCATATGTAGGCTTTGATTATATAAATCTAATAAAGCCATTAGTTGTTGACATGCATGCAACCCTGTACTTTGAGTTTATTACAGACAAAAATCCATTGCGCCCATTTAAAATATATCAAAACCTAAGATTCCATTTGAGTAGAGATGAACAAATATTTTTCAATTGCTGGAGAGTCCTCAATATTCTCAATGCCTTCATTTCCTTTTATAATGATAGGGGCCAGACAAGGACTTAAACTGTCAATCCTATCTACCCATTTTTAAAAACAAAACCAAAACCAAAACAAAACAAAACAAAAACCACACATGAATGTAATGACCGTTAATAAATATTGGACAGGTGTATGAGAAAACACCAGAAATTCTTTTACCTCTAAATTATGCTTAAACTTACATGAATTTAAATGAACTTGTTTGCCAAGTTTTAGTCTCTGCCCATCTTTTTTCTTAGGAAAGAAATATTTTCTTAAAGAAGATATTCTGGTTAGTGTGGGTAAAGGATTCAGGACAGCAAGCCCAAGCTCTAGTAAATCCCAGATTTCTAATCCTGTGATGTTTTGTGGCAAGTTGTGTAACTTCATCAAGTGTAGAATGAGCTTTGTAGCAGACTGGCCGTGCTGAATTAAGAAGATTAAATGAAACAAAATGCCTCTAATAGAAAAGCAAGTATGTGTGTGATAAACTCAGTCACAGACCTGGGAGCCAGTGAGCCTTCAGTAAACACTGAGGAGTGTAATCAAGCCAGCAAGTAATAGTATGAAAGATGACTTATTCTTGTTTGTTTGTTTGTTTGCTTGCTTGTTTTTAAATCATCCTTAAATATGAGAAAGAAAAAGCCACTTAATCGATGTCATTAATGACCGTAGACATGTACTCGATTCTAGACTGTAGTACAGGAGAGCCAAACATCACCATGGCAGGATGTCCTCTTGAAGTTCATGGGTGCTCCAGGCAGGAAAGGAGGATGCCTAACAAATCTAATAAACCACTGTGTACAAATTTTGCATCATTCAGGATACCTGACTGTTTAGACAAAGAAATGGAAGCAAGAGCATTGAAGCAATGGCCCAGCTACTAGCTCTGTCATCACCAAACCTGGCAACCTGAGTTTGATGCAGGAACTCACAAAATAGGAGAGAATCAACAATGACAAATTGTCCTTTGCTCTCTAAACATGTACACACACACATACACACACATACACGCACACACACTCACTATTTTAAAAAATAAAATGGTGCTTCTGGTCTGTCTGGGCTGGGGTCCAGAGCAGACCTTGGGCGCAAGCTCTGCAGCCAGTCCCACAACACCCAGAGGAAGCTCCACTCCCAGGCACTCTGACACACCCAGGATTAGAGGTGAGCAGGAAACAACATCCATCCCAACACTGGGAGTAACTGGGACTAGCGGGACCAGGCACACAGGAACTCTACCAGGCCAGTGACTTGGGTTCCTTCCAGTCTGTCTGGGCTGGGGTCCAGAGCAGACCTTGGGCGCAAGCTCTGCAGCCAGTCCCACAACACGCAGAGAAAGCCACACTCCCAGGTGATCTAACAAGCCCAGGATCACAGGATCCCAGAATCACAGGATCACAGAGACAGCTTGACTCTGAGGAGTTCTGACACAACCAGAATCACAGGAAGGACAGGCTCCAGTCAGATTTAGCTAGGGAAGGTAGCACTAGAGTTAACCAGATGGCCAGGGGCAACTGTAAGAAAATAAACAACACAAACCAAGGTCACTTGGCATCATCAGAACCCAATTCTCCTACCATAGCAAGTCCTGGATACATCATCACACCGAAAAAGCAAGATTCAGATCTAAAATCACTTATCATGATGATGATACAGGACCTTAAGA